>NW_012107886.1:1447230-1450999 GCF_000951045.1 Mandrillus leucophaeus | reverse complement strand
GTCTACAGAGTTAGCATTGATATATTGTTTCATTTCTCATATTAGTAATTTGGGTGTTCTCCTTTTGCTTTGTCAGACTTGCTAGAGGTTTGCCAATTTTATAAATCTTTTCAAAGACCCAGCTCTTCATTTAACTGATTTTTCTCTGTTTTTCTGTTTTCTATTTCATTGATTTCTGTTTTTATTATTTCCTTCCTTTTGCTTGATTTGGGTTTAGTTTTCTCCTTTTTTTTCTGGGTTCTTGAGTTGAAACATATTGATTTTAGACTTTTTCTCTTTTCTAATGTACACATGCAGTTCTGTAAATTTCCCTCTTAGCAATGTTTTCACTGTATCCCACAAATTTTGATATGTTTCATTTTCACCCAGTTCAGCACATTGTTTGATTCACCTTGGAACTTCCCCTGTGACCTAAGGATTATTTAGAAGCATGTTTCATAGTTGCCATCTGTTTGGAGATTTTCCTATTATATTTCTGTTACTGATTTCTAGTTTGATTCTATTGTGGTTGGAGAACACATTCTGTATGTCCTCAATTTTTAAAAATGTGTTGAGGTTCATCTGATGGCACAGGATATGGTCTAATTTGGTATATGTTCTAGGCATACCTGAAAAGGGGTATTCTGTAGTTATAGGGTAGTGCTAGACAGTGCTAGAAATCTCTATCAGATCCTTTGGTTGATGGTATTGTTGAGTTCTTCTATATCCTTGCTGACCTTCTGTCTAATTGTACTATCAATTATTGAGAAAGGAGTGGTAAGGTCCCAAACTAAAATTGTGGATTAGTCTACTTCTTTCAATTTTATTAGTTTCTGCTTCACATGTTTCAGCTCCATTCACTGGGCATATACGTATTACTATGTCCTCTTGACGGATTAACCATTTTATCATTATGTATGTTCTTCCCCAACTCTGATAATTTTCTTTGCTTTGAAGTCTGCTTTACATGATATGAATATAGCCACTCTGACTTCCCTTTGATTAATGTTTACATAATATATATTTTCCCATCATTTTCTTGTCAACTTGCTTATATATCATAATATTTGAAGTTTCTTGTATACAGCATATAATTGGGTTGGTTTTTTATTCTACTATGCCAATCTGTCTTTTTAATTGATATAATAAGCCACGTACTTTTAATATAATTATTGATATGTCGACTTAAGTCTGTCATTTTATTTTTTGTTTTCTGTCTGTTCTCTGTATTTTTGTCTGTTTTCCTTTTTCTGACTTCCTGTGGGTTACCTAAACTTTAAAAAAAGAATTCCATTTTTATTTACCTATTGTGCTTTTAAGCATACCTCTTTGTGTAGCTTTTTTAGTGGCTGCTAAAAGGTGTATGCATATTCATAAACATATTGCTCTACTCATGTATGTATAGTCATAAATGTATCAGTCTACTCATGTCATTTTAACAATTCCAGTGAAGTAACAAAACCATAACTCTCTTTAAATCCCTTTAGCTTCCCTTGTTTATCATATAATCATATTAAATATTTCCTCTAAGTACATTTAGAACAATATCAGACAATGTTATAATTTGTTTCAACTGTCAAATAAAATTTAGAAAACTCCAGAGAGGAAGGAAAGCCCATTGTATATACTCATATTTGGGCTTACCATGTTCTTCCTTCTAGTCTGATATTCAAAGGTTCCTTCTTTAATCATTTTCTTTCTGTTTAAGAAAATTCCTTTAGCCATCCTTTTAGGATAGGCTGGCTAGCAACAAGTTCTCTTAGTTTGCCTTTATGTAAGAATGTCTTGATTTCTCCCTATTCCAAAAAGATACTTCACTGGATAAGGATTCTGGGTTAACAGTACTTTTCTTTTAGCACTTAAAAAACATCATGCCATTTCCTCTGATCTTCATGGTCACCAATGGGAAGTCCACTGTCATTCAAATTGGTTTTTTTTCCCCCTATAGGTAAGGTGTCATTTTTTCTGGCTGCTTTTACAAGTTTTGTCCTTAGTGTTCACAAGCTTAATTATAACTGTGTCTTCTTGTAGACTTCTTCGGAATTACCCTCGTTGGGGCTTGCTTAGCTCCTTGAATCTGTGAGTTTAAGTCTCTTGCCAAACTGGAGGTCTTTTCAGTCATTATTTTGTAAAGTACTCTTTTTGTGCTGTCTTCTTTCTTTTCTCCTCTAGGAGTCTCAATACATAAATGTAAGATCTTTTGTTATAATCACGTAGATCCTTGTGGCTGTCAACATTTCTTTATTTATTTACTATTTTCTTTCCATTATTCAGATTGGGTAATTTCTTTTGTTCTAGTTTACAGTTCACTGATTTTTCCTTTCTGTGCCTTCCATTCTGCTGCTGAGCCCATACCCTGAGCTTTTTAGTTTGATTT
This sequence comes from Mandrillus leucophaeus, assembly GCF_000951045.1. Classification (NCBI taxonomy): domain Eukaryota; kingdom Metazoa; phylum Chordata; class Mammalia; order Primates; family Cercopithecidae; genus Mandrillus; species Mandrillus leucophaeus. Next base: position 1,448,643 of record NW_012107886.1, on the reverse strand, counting down.
TTCAATTTTCAGTTCTAAAATGTGCATTTGGTTCTTCTTATATTTTCTATTTCTTTGCTGAAGCTTTCAATTTTTTCATTTGTTTCAAGTGTGATCATAGTTGCTCACTGATTTCTTTTCTCTCCCACGGTTTCTTTAAAGTCTTTGGTGGGTAAGTCTAACGTCTCTGTCATCTCAGTGTGGGCATCTGCTGTCTATTTAAATTTACTTTGATATCTTCCTGGCAAGTTCTTGGTTCTTGGAATGGCAAGTGACTTTTCAACTTAAACCTGGACATGTTCTTATTATGTTAAATGGACATGTTCTTATTATGTTAAAAGACTCTAGATCTTATTAAACACCCAGTTTTAGCTGTCTTTCTCTGATACCACCCTGGCAGGGGAAGAGAGGAGGTGTGATCCTGTTACTGCCAGGCAGAAGTAGAAGTTCAGGTTCCCTGCTCAGCCTCCGTTAACAACTCAAAAGGGACACCTCATTACTACTAGATGTAGGTAGGCGTTTTGGCTCCCCACCTGGTTGTTTACAGCAAGGTAGAGGTAACCTCTTTACTACTAGACAATATGAAAGACCTGACTACCTACTTGGCCTTCTCTGGCACCTAAATACAGCCTCACGAGGGTACAAGCCTAGGCTCCCCATTCAGCCTTTGCTGGACAGTTTTTTCTTTGGTGTTTAGATAGAGTAGAGTGGTTATTGTCTAAAAGCTTTCTGTATTGCTAGACTGCCCATTTCCTACTTGCTCCTTTGGCTAGAGAGAGCAGGCTTTTGTTGAGACTTCCCTTGTCTGCACCTGTTAGCATTTCTGAGTTGCTTGCTTCTTTAGGTCCAAGTCTGGGATATACACAGCAAAAAGGAAATATATGAGACAGGGTCTCACTCTGTCACCCAGGCTGGAGTACAGTGGCACAATCTTGGCTCACTGCAGCCTCGGCTTCCTGGGCCCTGGCGATCTTTCCACCTGAGCCTACTGAGTATCTGGGACTACAGGCACATACCATGATACCTGGCTACTTTTTGTATTTTTTGTAGAGACCAGGTTTGGTCACGTTGCCTAGGCTGGTCTCGAATTCCCGGGCTCACCATAATGTGATTTCTAGGACTCAGAACTTTAGCCACTCTGCTTTCTTTTAACTTTCCATGGTTATAATTATGCTTACAATTCTTTTATGTGCAGTGTCCAGAGTTTTAGTTGTATTTAGTAAGATACAACTAGTAAATGTACATTTACTCCATCTTTCTAGAACCATGAGTCAAACCTCCTTCACCTTCATTTTTGAAGGATTGTTCTCCTGGATATAGAATTCTTAGTTGACAGGTTTTTTGTTTTTTCCTTTCTGCTCTTTGATTATGTCACACCATCATCCTCTGGTCTCCACTGTTTCTGATCAGAAATCAGCTATTAATCACATTATT
>NW_012107886.1:1437547-1446220 GCF_000951045.1 Mandrillus leucophaeus | reverse complement strand
TACTTTCTCTTGATCTACCTTCAGGATCACTGAATCTTTCTTCTACCATTTCTAATCTGCTCTTGAGTTCAACTAGGGAATTTTTCATTTCAGTTAGTAGTATACTCTTCAATTCTAGAAATTCTACTTGGTTCTTTTTTTATAATTTCCATTTGATTCTCTATTTGTTGATTCACAGTTGGCATATTTTATAGCAACTATTCAAATATACTTTAGTTCTTTAAATATAATCATAATAACTATTTTTAAGTCTTTGTTAAATCTAGCATCTGGGCCTACTCAGAGTTAGTTTTAACTTAAATACTCATCTTCTTTAGTATGGGTCACACTTTCTTGTTAGTCTGCATGTTTATTACATTTTAGCTGAAAACTAGACATTTAAGATTATATATATAATATATATAATTTAAGATTACATATATAATCTTAAATGTTTATATGTTCAGATATATATGTGTGTGTATCTATATCTACACACACACACATATATATATAGAGAGAGAGAGAGCACATGTATATGTAACATCAACACTTGATTACCTTATTTTTCTGAAGGTTTTTGTTTTGTTTTGTTTTGATAACTTACCTGAATATAAACTGTAGAATCTCATTCTCCATGGTCTGTACCCACTGATGTCTCTGTTCAGAATTTTTTTTTCCAATTCCATTGAGGTCATATTTGTGTTACATACTTGAACAGCTGACCAATAATTTAGACACCCTGAACTCACTGTGCTTTCACCCTTCCTTAACCAAGGTGTATGGATTGAGGAATGGCATTCAAAGTGGCAGTCATCGCAGGTCTCCCTGGCTTTTACTTTTTGCTGGGCTCTCTTGGGTCTTCCCTGCTTATGTTTAGTTTCCCAGAAAGCCTAGAAAAGCTTATTTCACACCTTTAATGTCTCTCTCACTTGCACGATCTCCCTGTTAAATTCTGGCTGGTCTACCACCCATCCCAAATCACAACTGCTACCGTGGGCTAGTCATGCTGCAGGATTTCCTGAAATATTCTAACGTGAGTCTGCTTTTTTAGCTCACAAAGCCACAGGCTTTCAGTGCCCCCATCCTCCACCCTGAATCAAGTCTACCTTTGGCTGTAAGGTTTTGGTTTTCGCCGCCAGTCCTGAACTGAGTTAAAATTTTATTTTATTTTTAGACAGGGTCTCCCTCTGTCACCCAGGCTACAATGCAGTGGTGCAATCATAGCTCACCGTAGCCTCGACCTCCTGGGGTCAAGTGATCCTCCCACCTCAGCCTCCTGAATATCCTCCCACCTCAGCCTCCTGAATAGCTGGGACTACAGGCATACGCTAGCACACTTATCTAATTTTTTATTTTTTTGCAGAGACAGCATCTCACTATATTGACCAGCTGGTCTTGAAATCCTGGCTTCAAGTGATCATCCCACCTCAGCCTCCCTTTTTTTTTTTAAATAATAGAGTGTGGCAGGAAGAGGATATGGAATCAGTTCCAAGCAGGAATGCCACATTCTCACCCATTCTTGGCCAAAGCTACAGAAGCTTCTCAAGAATCAATACTTCTCAATTTTTCACCTCACTTTGGTGGATTTTCAGTTTCCAGTGGTTGGGTGTGTGTTTTTTTATCTTTACAATTTTGTTCAGTTTTGTACTTGTTTTCTGTATTAGTGAATCACTTGACTTCTGACATTGCAATTACCAAAATAAGAACTCAACCAAATGTAATTAGGATCCCAAAAAGAATGGAACCTATTAGGATCCTGATTCTCAACAAGCCAATTACAGAAAAACATTCATGAGATAATTAAGGAAATGTGAATGCTGACTGGGTATCTGATAATATTAAGGAATTACTTTTAGTTTTTTTGAGATTTGATAATGTCATTCTAGTTTTGTTTTTATTTTTTTTTATTTTTTAAAAAAAGAGTGTTTAGCTTTTACAGTCACATACTGAAGTGCTTTTTTGTGTGTTTTGAGACAGGGTCTCACTCGGTTACCCAGGGTAGAGTGCAGTGGCATGATCATGACTCACTGCAGCCTCAATTTACTGGGCTCAAGCAATCCTACCACCTCAGCCTCCTGAGTAGCTGGGACCACAGACACATGCAGCATTTTAAATTTTGGGGTAAAGACAGTGTTTCACTATGTTGCCCAGGCTGGTCTCAAAGTCCTGGGCTCAAGTGATCCTCCCATCTCGGCCTCCCAAAGTGTTGGGATTACAGGCATGAGCCACAGCACCCAGCCACATACTGAAGTTTTCTAGGGAAAAAAGTATATATTATTTGGAGTTGGTTTTAAAATAATTTAAAGGTGTTAGATTAAACTAGATTGGGTAACTGTTAATGTGCCAGTTTGGTAATGTGTCACCTTGACTAGACTGAACCTCGTTTCCCAGAATTCTCTTCCTTTTATGTTTCTGGTTAGGGTGTGCTACAAAAGACATTTACTGAGCGATCTGGAAGACAAAAGAGTAGCAATAGCCACAGTACTTTTATTCTCAGAAGACTGATACAAGGGATCCAGGCGGGGCTACAGCTGTTTCTCGCTGACCTTATATCCTCCTTTAGTTTCTCCAGGTCCTGGGCAGGTCTGTATTTAGCTCTGTGATGAAGAGCACTAGCTTCTCCTGTATGAAACCCACACCATCAAAGCATTTTTATCATCAGAGACACAGCCTCTGCACATCTTCCTCCTAAAAGAAGTCTCTTTCAATCACCTCAACCATCTTTCGAGAAAGGAACTCTTTGTTTCCAAATATCCTAGAATTTAAAATGACTGACAACTGTTAATTACCATACCATCCGTTTGTTGAGAGTATACTAATCCTTATCATCCTATTTCATCCTCATAATCACCCTGTAGAGCAGGACGTATCATTCTTTTCATTTTAAGGATGAAAAATACTGAAGCTCAGAGAGATGAAATAAATGGCATCCCCAAGATCACACAGCTAGCAAGTGAGAACCAGGAGTCAAAGTCCATCACACCATGGCCCCTGCACGCTTATCCCACCCCCCTGCCTAACCAGATAGAGGATCTTCTAGGTTCAGCAGCATCTCTACCCAAAGTACATATTTGTGAAAAATAAAGTCAAAATACAAATAATTTGTATTTATTTTACCTAATGTCCAACATGAAAAAATATTTTAAGAGTGAGCAGATGAAACCATTACTTCAAATAAAGCTTTCTGAATTATGTTTAATTTTATTTATCTCTGGAGACAAGGATCAATGAAGAAGGGACTGCAACTAGCCTCTCCTGCGAGAGGAAAAGGTGACACCCAAAGAAAGGTCAAAGAAAGAAAACTAGAGATCAAATTGGAAAGAACAGTGCAGTAAAACACAAGAACCAAATTAGCAACCTCCACTGTATTTTCTCTGTAAAACCAGCATGCCATTGAGGTGATTACCATTTTAGTGAAATGAATGAAAACAGTAATTTCCTCCATGCTACTTGTTTCACCCACGCCAGATTAGAAAGGAAGAGAATTTTTGAAATTGTATTACACTTGCTCACACCTTGGTAGCTCCTCATTATCCAATAATATAAGTCACTTTCAGATCCCAAAGTCTGTGGTAACAGTTTTTGCTCCTGGAGTAATACATGAAATTGGGTATTTAAAATACCAGTCTACTTGTAAAATAAATAGCACATAAATAAACAATAGCAGCTAATATTTACTAAGCATGTTACAATTGGGTATTGTTTTCTATATTTTTAGTCTTCCAAACAAATTTTTGATATAGATTCTCTTATTGGTATGGCAGACATATAACTGATCATCCAAATAAGGATACTTTAGAGATTGAAAGGTGGCACTATTAACACTTGTGCCAGGCACAGATATAAACCAGGAATGTTTGGATACCCACTCATTGGCCTTATCTTACAGCTAAAGAACTAAGGAACAGAGAAGTTGAATAGCATGCCCAAGGTCACTCAGCTAGTAAGCAGAGGAGCCAGGTTGAAGGCCAGGACGTCTGGCTTCAGCACTATACTCAGCCACTCTGCCATGTGCTCCTTCTGAGCTAACTCATAGACTGTAACATTTTTCAAATAAATCATTCAACTATTCTAGTTTCAGACACACAAACCTCTCTATAGTTCACAAGTTTCACAAGGCCTAAAAGCACACAATAAAAAGTCTTACAAGAGATTGCAAGTAGAAAGCGCCTGCAAAATAACCTGCAGAGACTCCACAGGGTGAGCCCAGGCAGAAGGCATCACCAGGGGACCCACTGTATAGGCCAGGTAGTTGGGAGAACCAATATCTAGTCTGGGCTCCATTGTTTCCCTCCTGGCCTGAGTTCCCTCATTTGTGCTCCTCTAGAGACCTTATAAGGTCCTTCCCTGCCAACCATTTGATATGAGCTGGTGGACACATGTCCAAATCCTTTCATCTTGGAGCTTCTCCATCCCAAATTGTGTCACTTCCTTCAGGGAACTTTCCACGGTTTCTTGCTGAGGTGTGAGATAAGCAACTACAATCTTCTTTGAGGTGCCTCATTCGAGGGCCTCAAGTTTTGCAGCCTCTCTCCCCACTGCGAGACAGGAAGGAGAGAGAGTAGAAAAAAGAGTGAGGCCCCAGGAGAACGGTTAATTCTCTGACCTGTATAACGGTAGATACAAATGCTCTGTTTAAGAAGCATGAATTATTATAGCTGTGAAACACAAGGCTATAAAGCATCTATGTGCTGAAAACCAGTCAACCTAAACCCAGAAGAAGCAACAATTAAGAGAAAACATATAACACATTAGATTTCTGCAACAAAGAAGAAACCTTCTCATCTACTGGTAGTGGTAGACTGTCAGATGGAATGCAGTAGACTGCTAGATGGAATTAGTTTCCTAATAATGCAGGTGGTTCTTTAACTTCAGAAAGTGTAACACACTAATATACAACACAAAAGAACATGCCTGCTCTGTCCAATTTCAGACAGATTAGATCTAAGGTATAGAGAAATCAGTTTGTTTTATCCTAAGCAATGCATGTTATACAGCAGCAGCATCCGAAATGCAAAGGCGACTTCTAGGTCAACTAAAACCAAACCACCAACAACACAGGGTACAGACTACATTCACTGAAAGATTTGCTCCAGAATCAATCACTTATATTGCTTAGAATAGCTGTATAAAACTGTCAGTCCTGACTGCAAGGCCACATATGGTTCTAAGTATTACTTGAAGTGAGAAAAGTAGACACAGTTTAGTCTCACTATGGATCTATCACATTCTTTTATTCTCACAATCTTCTGTGTTCTTCTGTGACAATTCATTAGCAAGTTATGAGAGAATAAAGCAATTAGCTTATACCAAATGGCATTTTTACTTAAACATTATTTTCAGAGAACCACTTGAAGACTTCCATGATTTTATTTGGACGTTTTGAAAGTGGATAAGTGCTAAGAGCCCAATTCTGTATGTTCTGCTGCTTGATTAGATGCCATGTTTACTTCCTTTACTGAGTATAAAGTGGAGACTGTCCATGGAAAGAAGTGTTATTTATAATCGCATGCTACCAGATGGCCTATCTCCTTTCCACATCCCTAAAAAGGTCCAAAAAAAATGTCTTCCATGGATTAGATTTCAGAGTAAGGTATAATTTCATAGCTTGCTAGCTTATTTTATTTGAATTTTCATTATACATAAAACATAATACTCATAATTAACATATATCAAGTGTTTACTACATGACAGCCTCTATCCTAGACCTTTTCTCTGTAGCATCTCCTTGAAACCTCCAATAACCCCATAAAGGGTATTACTATTTCCTCACTTACAGATGAGGAAGCTGGGTGAAAGGTTAACTAACTTGCTCCAGGTTATTCAGCTAGTAGGTGGCTGAGCTATGACCTAAATCCAGGTCCCACTCCAAACTGCATGCTTTTAACCATCATGCTATACTTCCTCCTTAATTATGTATATGTATTTATTGCTATAAATGTATACGTATGTAAACCTACTGAGGTGGGTTTTGCTTGCTCTTTTAACATCTGCAAGCTCCTTAAGAAAAGAGGATTTTGTCTGTTAGATTCCCAGAACCCAGCACACAAATCTGGCATTCAGTAGCTTGCCAGTAAATTTTGCTGAATGGATAGGAGAATACCCTTGCATAAAACTTCTATGTGTGGATCTGCATATTCCCATATTTAAAAGGCATCCATACATCCACATGAAAAAAATCATAGCATAATTTGGTAACAAAAAAAGACAATTTAACTATTCTATTTTCTCTTCTTAATAACCTGATTTTATTTTCAGATCCTTAGGGAAAGAACAAATGAGTCATACTATGACATGGGGAAGTCACTAAAAGTAAGCTATAGGAATGGGAAATGGCACTATATTACTTTACAATTCATTAACAAGTCAGACGTCAGATACAAAAACTAGCTTGCCAAATCAATAATTTTAAAAAATAATCTAATGGAAATAAGAGGTTAGGAAGGTAAGAAGGACAAGAAACTGATTTAAAATCTCAAGAGATCGAAAACCATAGAAAAAATTCACTGCCTCTCTCTTGCTTTTGGAAGAAGCCACTGTATGACATAGCAATTCCCATTTCTTAAATTATCTTTATATTTATAACAAGTCTTGAGATGCCTGATTTAACATATGGGGCTTGTGACAAAATACTACTAGAAGGAAATAAGTAGACTTTCGTATTTTGCATTTGAAATAACATCTGGAATCCAGTAAACATTAACAATCTGGGGATCAGAAGATCTGGGATTTAATCCTGACCACAAATCAAGTTCAAAATCTCAGCTAAGTCAAAACCTCTAGAGCTCCACACCATAAAAAATGAGTCCAAGACCACGTCTTCTTTTTTGCATAATCAGGAATATTTTGAGGATATGAGAACGAGAGGGGGCGGAGGGGTGGGGAAAACGCATGCGTGAACACTTAGAGCTCTTCAGGGGAGAAAAGTCCCATATAAATGCAAAGCTTTAAGACATTGACTTCACTCCTCACTCCTCATTTTGTTCACTCCAGAAGCACAGCAGTCTGGAGTAAAGTCAGGACTATTACACAGGGATGCAGGGTCTGAGGCATATACTTTTAACCCGAAACACATTTCACACTAAAAATCTATAAAGCTACAGTGGGGAAGGGCTTGGGGGCCATCTTTAAGTTGACAGAGACCACTCTTCCTCCCCAAACCATTTGTGATGACTCAGGAGTACTGTGGGAAAACTGTTTATGAATATGGACTACTGTATGTGAGAAAATGTAAGGAAGAGAATTATTGTGTGAATTGGAATATATATGTATATTAATCTTTGCTTACAGCCAAGAGTGATGAGACCGAACTCTATCTGAAAATATTAAGCAGCAATCACAGGCTGAGACAATGCAGGAACATTTGGGGTTAACTGTAATTCACTGCCAAGAAAAAACAATCTGTCCAGGGAGATCCCAGGTCATGAAGAAGATGGAAAGGAAGGAACACGGAAGTGGAAGACAGGATGCCAGCCCTGGCAAAGGGTCTGGCCCTCCAAACAGTGCATAAATTTCCTTTCTTTTTTTTTTTTTTTTTGAGACAGAGTTTTGCTCTGTCATCTAGGCTGGAATGTAGTAGCGCGATCTCAGCTCACTGTAACCTCTGCCTCCTGGGTTCAAGTGATTCTTGTGCCTCAGCCTCCCAAGTAGCTGGGACTACAGGTGCATGCCACCACACCCAACTAATTTTTGTATATTTTATTAGGGACGGAGTTTCACCATGTTAGGTCTCAAACTCCTGACCTCATGTGATCCGCCCACCTCGTCCCCCCAAAATGCTGGGATTACAGATATGAGCTACTGCACCCAGCCGAGAGCCTAAATTTATGTTCTCAATTCATACTTCAAACCACACCAAGACAAGAGATAAAAATCCTCAAGCAACTGACCCAAACTGGCAGCCTAATTCTACCTGAATTCCCAGAGTACCCTTCCTCTGCCCAGAAAAGCTGCTCAGACATGGCCTGTCAGCTGTGGATGCAACTAAGGGAGCCAAGAGACACAGGCTTTCAAGCCGTCACCCTGAAATTTCCCCATGGCCTTTCCAGGTGAAGAAAAGTACAGGAAAGGAATAAACAATCTTTTCATTGAAAGAAATCCAAAAACCTGGGCTTTGGTTCTGGCTTCCTAAGCATCAGTGGAGCAAAAGTGCCTATTACCATGGAAATGATAAGAAACCACCATTAGGAATTCTGAGATCAAATTCTCTGAAGGCAAGGACTGTGTGATGTTTATGTTTGCCACTAGCACAGAGCAGGTGCTCAAAAATGCTATTAAACAAACGAAAGAAAAAGAACATAATCTGGTCTACTACACAACAAGAGGCAATGTTGAAGGGGAAAGGATTTTCCAAAGGGAGATGTTCTGACTGAGAGGCACTTAGAAACCATAATCTGCTCTCATTTACCGAGTGCTTGCTGTGTGGTGGGCACAGTGAGTTAACCTTTCTTTTTAATCCTCAGAACAGCTCGATATTGTTGAATCTTACTATTACTCCATTTTATAGACAAGGAAACAGAAGCAAAGGATTTCACCCCCTGGCCCTAAGATAGCAGAGCTGGGATGTGGACCTAGGTGGAAATCATTTTATTTTATTTTATTTTTATTATACTTTAAGTTCTAGGGTGCATGTGCACAACGTGCAGGTTTGTTACATATGTATACATGTGCCTTGTTGGTGTGCTACACCCA
>NW_012107886.1:1286762-1434577 GCF_000951045.1 Mandrillus leucophaeus | reverse complement strand
TGATGGACATTTGGGTTGGTTCCAAGTCTTTGCTTTTGTGAATAGTGCCCCAATAAACATACGTGTGCATGTTTCTTTATAGTAGTAGCATGATTTATAAGCCTTTGGGTATACACCCAGTAATGGGATCACTGGGTCAAATGGTATTTCCAGTTCTAGATCCTTGAGGAATTGCCACACTGTCTTCCACAATGGTTGAACTAGTTTACACTCTGTGGAAATCGTTTTAAAACCACCCTCTTAACCATGTTACTGTCAGTTGCAGCCTCCATCACTGCCTACTTTGCAAGCCAGCAGCAGACCCAAGGGCAGTTCCCCAGATTTACTGCACCCTTAGGAATGGCTTGCTACATCCTCAGCACAACTTACAGATGAAGCAGTAAGCCTACAAGGGTGACATAACTCACCTAGGGCCCCACGACATTTTAAAGCTAAATCTCAGATGGAAACCCAGGCAACTGACCTCACTTTCATCACTTAACCATGACTCTGTTATTCAGTGCAGCAGAAAGAACTTTACTGAGAATGACGAATAACCACATTAGCAAACTCTCTGCTCTTTTTTTAAATGTTTCTGTTATAAGCCCAACCCATTCTGCTCACTTGCTGCCATCCCAATCTTACAGCATATGGCTCTCCCTTCCCAGGAGTGTGATACACTGTGAAAAGGTAACCAATAAAAGCCCCTTTCTTGAGCACACTGAAGTAAGGAAGACAATTTACCAGTCACTCTCCAAAGCCTCTAGCTGGTAAGCTAAAGGAAATTCTTGAAACAGTTCTACTGCTCTGTAAGAAGTAGGAAAATATGTTGCAGAAAAACGAGAAGAAAGAAGTGCACATACACACATGCTCCCCTCTCACTGTATTTACTTTGGGTACGGAAAAGTCATCACGCTTCAGGACTGAAGGGTAAATGGAGGGCAGCTATGGCTCAGGGCACTGATTAGGCATTTACTTAAGAAACTAAAAGAAGTGGGGAAAGAAAGAAGAAAATCCTTTCACCACTTACCTTGAATTCCTCAAAAGGCTGGACCCTGTCTTCTTCATCTTTGGATCCCTCGGACCTATCATAGTTACCTTGCCAATTGCTGCCATTCTTTCTAAAGGCACCTCCTCCAAGAAGCCTTCACAGCTCCAACTGGTAGAGAGCAGAGAGGTCACCAAGGCTCCACCTCAATCATATCCATAACAAATCTTACCATAGTGCATCTTGATTCATCTGAATGGCACTCAATCTTTCCTCAACAAACTAGGAGATTCTTAACAGCAAGACTTGTGTTACACATCTCTGTATCCCAAGAGTATATATAGCCCGATATTACAGTAGATACTCAGGAAATGTAGGCTGACTCCAGTGCTACAGGGCTTTGCCTTGGGCCCTGTCCCATTCATACTATATCAATGACTTTAAAACAGCCAAATCTGTTGGTTATAATAAATTGGAAGGGAAAGCTACCACCATTGAAGACAGCACTGATAGCCAGAATGATTTCTATAAGCCGTCTCTCAAGGTTGAAACCCATAAACAAAATGAAATCTCATGGAGAGATGAGATAGGCATTGCATGAAGTTTCAAAATGCACGTACAAAACAAAGAAAAGATTCAAAATTTTTAAAAATATTTCTTAAAAAATAACTGCATGTAAAAAATAGCTACATAAAAAAAAATCGCCGTGTAACAACAACATTAGGGGAGACCTAGCCTGAGATCAACATGGGAGAAAAATGCAAGTTTTATTTGGCTACAAGCTTAACAGGAACCATCAGTGAGATATTGTTCTTCGTTACTACTGCAGCTACTACTCATAGTAACAGTAGTAGTGCCCATAGTAGTGGTAGTGTAGCACTGACAGCAATTAGGATGGAAGCTACCATGTATCACATGCTATTTGCCAAACATTGTGCTAAGCACCGTACTACACTCTCTCACTTCCTTACAACTCTGTGAAGTAGGAATCTTCACCCCATTTAAGAAGGAAGCAAACTGAGTCTCAGAGCAGTTAAGTGACTTGCACAGGGTCACATATCTGGCAAGCCACAGTTACAGTGACAAGATTCAAACCCAGCTTGATTGGCATCCAATAACAAAACCCTTAACTGCTGACATAATCTGAGACCTGATGAGACAGAATGAATAAAAAAAGGATAGCCCCACTAGTATTTGCATCTATCCAACAACATCTAGAACGCTGTGTATAAGAACACTGTGTATAATTCTGGGTGTCCATTTACAAAAAGGGACATTTTCCCTCAATTCATGTTATTCAGAGGAATGTAACTGGGTTGCCCTGAATTGCAAACCCAGTTATCCCAGGTGCAGCAGCAGAATGGGAATGCTTATCTAGAAACAGAAAAATGGGTGGGGCAGGGGAGACATGACAACTGTCCTTAGGTATCTCAAGAGCTTGTATGTACAAGGCAGAAGGAAGATACGTTCTTATTCTCAGCAATGGCAGAATGAGGGCCACTGAGTTGACACTTCAAGGAGGATTTGAGTTGGACAGAGGAACCTTCAGTGAGAACATCTGACAAGGCAGTAAGTTGCCCCAAGTGCTGGGGAGAGCTTATTCACCAAGAAGCTTTTAGGAAGAGGCTGCAGGACCACAGCTGTCAGGGGTATCAAAGAAGGAATTCCTACAGGGTGAGAGGTTAGAGGAGGTTTCCACTTCCCACCTTTCAGATACCCCCCGACCCTCCAAACTAAGGAGGCCATGGTACATTTTGGCGTTCTGCTCTTTTTGCTCAGGAACTATCAGTAGTTGTAACATGAGGCTCTGAGGGTAATTTTGTCCCGAACTGGAAACAAATGGTATTTCTAACATCGTCCAAAGAGTAACTGGAATTAGAATTCGTTCTTTTCAAGCAAGAAGCATATGTTTGGATAACGTGTTTGGAAATGTGTCTGCAGGATCTAAATATCTGAACCATACATTTGAGTTTATTTCTACTTCTCAATAGTTCTATTTTATTGGATGAAGAACCTTGCAACTGATCCACAGTGAAAAATTACAATGGGCAAATATTAGTACTTCCTCCAGAAGACATTCATCTTCCACTAGGGATAAGGAGATAAAATTATTTTCCCAAACATAGTCCCAAAAGGCTGTTATTTTGATCACCTTGTTTTGCCCTTGGCATTTACTATGTATAACTTGTAGCCGTATTAAATTTATTATCAGACGAACTTCATTATCACTTTCGTGCTTTTTTTCATTTTGAACACTAGGTTAGTTCTCCATCAAACTGATTTATTCATGTCCTCAGAATGTCCTGATCAAAAACATGTGAGTGGGCCAGGCACAGTGGCTCATGCCTGTAATCCTAGCACTTTGGGAGGCTGAGACAGGTGAATCATCTGAGGTCAGGAGTTCGAGACCAGCCTGACCAACACGGTGAAACCCCATCTCAACTGAAAATACAAAATTAGCCAGGCATGGTGGCACATGACACATGCCTGTAATCCTACTTGGGAGGCTGAGGCAGAAGAATCACTTGAACCCAGGAGGTGGAGGTTGCAGTGAGTTGAGATAGTGCCACTGCACTCCAGTCTGGGCAACAAGAAGGAAACTGTCTCCAAAAATCAAAACAAAACAAAACAAAAAACATGTGAGTGAAGGCCTTATGGGCAGGGAGAAATTCTCAATCAACTTCCTCCCTCAGCCCCCAGCGCATACTAGGTACTCAATGAATGCTTGCTTGAAATGATGAGACTGTTGATGGGACCATCAATGGGTATGAAAGTCTTAATTAAGGAGAAAGATGACATGATATTTACTGGTTTTTGCCAGACTGAGAAAATGGCAGTCTCATCGCCTGGGCAGAAGAAGATCAGGAGGCAAGCTAAGTAACAGTCTCATGCTTCTGTTGCACACTGAGACACAGTGGTGGGAGGCCAGAGGATCACAGGGAAGAGGAACAATCAAGTGTGGTGTTTAGAGGATCTAAAAAACTACTGTGAGTCCAAGCCCTAAGCCCTATCATGCAATGACAAAGAAGGATCTGAGCAGGGTCAACAAGTATGGCATCTGCAAGCATGAGTATACATGCTAATCTCTGGCCAGAGAACTGGTATGTGCCCCAAAAGTACTTAATGTGCTATGTGTGGATAGGCAAGAGCTCAGAGGGGTGGCCTCTGCACACCACGGAGGACAGACAAGGAGGGCTTATCCCAGGTCGATTTTATTTTTTGTGTGTATTTTGTTTATTTTTTGACACCGGGTCTGGCTCTGTTGCCCAGGCTGGAGTTCAGTGGTGTGATCTCGGCTTACTGCAACCTCTGCCTCCCAGGCTCAAACCATCCTCTCACCTCAATCTCCCAAGTAGCTGGGACTACAGGCATGTGCCACCATGCCCAGCTAACTTTTTGTGTTTTCTGTAAAGATGAGATTTTGCCATGTTGCCCAGGCTGGTCTCAAACTCCTGAGCTCAAGCGATCCTCCCACCTCAGCCTCCCAGAGTGCTGGGATTACAGGCATGAGCCACTGCACCCAGCATATCCCAGGTCAATTCTATACATCAAACAACCCCGAGAAACAGAGGACACTTTCCAAAATATCGAGAGCTATACAATCTATTAGACAATCAAATTCCACATTAACGGAAGCAAAACAAACTGAATTTCTGGCTAAAATGTGGTAAGTAGCAGAGATTCATTCAGAGGAGGAATACGTTTTGGAAAACTTTGATCTAACTGGGCTTTGATGAGCAAGGTTTTCATTGAGAGAATGAGTATGTGATAAGCCAACAAAAGGTAAGGGTAAGAGGAATATCAGCAATCAGTATTTATAAATATCGTTTACTTCCCCTCTGCTTCTTTTTTCTTTTTTTCCCCCTATGCCTCTGAAGACCAACGTTTCTCATTAACTCTGCTGATGGAAGTAAGCAATATTATAATTAGATAGCCAAAACATAATATAAACAAAAACAGTAAAATAACAACAGTCCTCTGGAAGTGATATAAAGTTTGCACATACAGTGACAAATTAAATTTCACACAATTTCATCCAGTATAATTATTTCCAATTTGTAGACAAGGAAAATGAAGATATATTCCAAATTTAGCAGTAGTCCTTTAACATTAAGTGGCAGAGCTGTAATCCAAGTTACTTTGGTTAATTCCAAAATTAGAGTTCTTTCCCTGACAGCCAAGCGTGGTGGCTCACACCTGTAATCCCAGCACTTTGGGAGGCAGAGGCGGGTGGATCACCAGAGGTTAGGAGTTCAAGACCAGCCTGACCAACATGGTGAAGCCTCGTCTCTACTAAAAATACAAAAAAAATTAGCTGGGCATGGTAGCATGGGCACCTGTAATCCCAGCTATTCGGGAGGCTGAGGAGAATTGCTTGTACCTGGGAGGCGAAGGTTGCAGTGAGCCAAGGTTGTGCCACTGCACTCCATCCTGGGTGACAGAGCAAGCCTCCACCTCAAATAAAACAAAAACAAAATTAGAGTTCTTTCCCTGAGAAAAAGACGCCACCTAAATGCAACTGTGTCCCTAACAGAGAGGGAAAGATATCACAGATCACCCCATCCCGTCACATCATCAACTGAACAAGTCAGCATGGTACCTTGGTACTGAAAGTGAGTACGCAGATGTGGGAAATTAGAATGCTATATAACCTCTACATATTTCTTTAACTGAAAGCACTACATGGCGCCACAGATTAATATTCGTCTCAGACTTAGGTAACTGGGAAGCAAATAACCACAAACTACATTTACAAAAACCAATTATTGGGTTAAAATACATTGCAGCACTGGCCATATACTAGATTGTGTCTGTGAGGAGGGGAATGAGGCCATCTTAATGTGGCACCTCCAGAGGACACACACATAGTACACACACACACACACACACACACACACGCTAACCAAGCTGACCCTTTTTTCACATGGACAAATACCTCATCTTCTCTTAGATGTGTACAAAGCACACACGGCTGTTTCCACAACCTGCTTTTGCCATAAATGACTGCCCAATAAAATAAAAACTAATGATTAACTTTTGTGCCCTGGAAATCACTGAATAAGAAAAATATATTTCCTGAATAGCCTTTGCATATAGGGCACTGATATTCCCAAGCTCTCCAAAGAAGCTTTAAAATGACTTGCCGTTGTGAGTTAGTCACAGAACTAACATAAATACATGACATAGAAGAGGTCAGCTCCTGAATTGAAATATTTACTAACCACACGGATATTTTGGTCCTAAACTTTCCCTGAAAATGTCTCTTCTAACCAGCCTCTGCTTATGAAACACCTGGAGTCTGGACAGTCACCAAACTCCCCCAATTCCGTATATCTGGAATTGGTATTACTGTAGGGTCAATAATTATATACAGGTTATTTGCTAAGCACTAGAGATACACAGTCCATTAAGGAAGAAAAGCAAATAAATTAAGATCTCAAAGAGAAATAGGACTTAACCAGACCCGATGAGAACTACCACAGCTGTGAAGAATTGCAGGGCTCAAATCCTAGAGAGGTGAAACTGTTGTCCTTAGAGATCTACTGCCTCAAATGGCAGATGTAAGGCTGAGAAGCTGAGCAGAACTTTCAATAGACTCACGGCCTGAGGAAATAAAACATTGGAGTTCAAGGCCCTCCAAGGTGGAGGATCTATGGTAAAACCCCTAGACCTTTGGCTGGCACCAGGGGGAACTGGAAATAGTCTGGCCATTACAGGGTCTGAAGCTCTGCTTCAAATCATCTCAATTCCTGACTAGATTAAAGCTAATCTGAAATAGAAGTTTCTAGAAGCAAAGGTAAATCCTCTCCAGAGACACATCACACTATCTAGATCTCAAATAACCTCCACAAATTTTCACATAAAATGTCTGACACTCAGTCAAAACTAACCAGGCATGTGAGAGAAAAAGATGTGACTGAAAGCCAAGAACAACAGAAACAGATCAACCTGGTGGCCAGATATCAGAGTTATCAGACAAAGTTTAAAAAATGATGACTGAAAAACACAGTGAAATAGCCCTGCACACTGACCAGAGCAGCTTAAATAAAACATACCGATGATATCAAGCACTGATGAGAAGAACAGTTTTTATTCTTTTTCTTTGGCTAAAAGAGACAGAAAGTAAACACAGTAAACTATTAACATTACGTAGTAGGTACACAGTTATCTATTATACTATTTTCTGTACTATTCTGAATTTTTGTAACATTTCATAATTAACTGTTTAAAAAAGAAAAAAAAGATGTGGCTAGAGAGATCAGCGAGGGTTAAATTATGTTAGCCTTCAGAAGTCATGTGCAAGAATTTATACTTAATCAGCCAGGTGCAGTGTCCCACATCTGTACTCCCAGCACTTTAGGAGGCCAAGGCGGGAGGATTGCTTGAGGCCGCGAGTTCAAGACCAGCCTGTGTAACAGAGCAAGACCCCATCTCCACAAAAATTAAAAATAAAAGTAATAAGACCTGGCATGGTGGTTCACACACCTGTAATCCTAGAACTTTGGGGGGCCAAGGTGGGCAGATCACCTGAGGTCAGGAGTTTAAGACCAGTCTGGCCAACATGGCAAAACCCCATTTCTACTAAAAATACAAAAATTAGCTGGGTGTGGTGGTGGGCACCTGTAATCCCAGCTACTTGGGAGGCTGAGTCATGAGAATCACTTGAACACGGGAGGCAGAGGCTGCAGTGAGCTGAGATCACACCACTGCACTCCAGCCTGAGGGATAGAGCGAGACTCTCTCTCCAAAAAATAATAATAATAATAATAAAAAGATAAAAGTAATAAGTTTTTTAAAAATATTTTACACTTTATTCTTCAGGTAATAAGAAGGCATTAAAGGATTTTAAACAGCGGAGTGACCGCATGTGACTTGCTCTCTATATAGATCAGTCTAGTCTCAATATGACAAAGAGAGGGAAGGCAAGGGAGCCCTCTGGGAGGCTGCTGCAGTAACCCAGATAAGGGATGATCATGGCTTTTCTGCTGGCAATGAAGAATAGCTGTAAAGACCTGAATTACAGAGTATGAATTGTCTAAGGATTTGGGGTTTAGTTCTCAAAACTGCTAAATTATATCCCAGTCAAATGAGGAAGCAAAGGAGGCCACTGGGACAAAGAGAAACCTAAAATGAGAACAATTTCATTAGAGCAAGGGCAACATCCAGGATAAAGCCTGGGATTGGTAAAAAGAAAAATGTGAATTTTTCTGTAAATCCTTAGAAGAAACACAAGTAGTTCTAAAACTGAAAGCTAACAAGCACTCAGCTCCACACCAGATGGTCAGATAGATACATTCACAACTTGCCAGCATTCTAAGGCCTTGTGCACCCCCTTCCAAGCATGCAGATGCTTTTATCTGAGAGGAAAAAAATTCTACTTCTGATTCTGACAGCAAATGCCAAGTCACATCTTGCCAGTAGAGAATGACATCTCCCAACCACAAACCCACCTAAAATTTTACAACCTTATTTTCATTTTGACCACTACTTCCACCAGCCCTGCTGGAAATTAAAAGAAACTGAGGAGAGATGACAGTTTCTGAAGAACTCAGCTTTTTTATCTGCACCCCCCCAAAAGTAGATCTGTTTCTCTAGATTATTCATGAGCAGCCCATGTGTTATTCTGTGAAGAAAAATTAAGCATATCAAACAACTTTATTCCCATATTCTGAAAAATGAACCTCAGGCAGAGTCTGACTATTTCTTCAATCGCTCTATAATCCTATATTGAGAAAATACTTAAGAATTAATTTTCTTTATCATTACCCTTTGAGCCTTTTCAAAAGGTTCAGGTTTAAAATTAAGCACATCAAGTACCCAGTCTAGCTAGTTTGGTTATAAATATACATTCCTGGAACTGACTTATGAATGGCTACTTTGCTAGAGATAGGATTTTGCATGATATTTTCCCCCCAATCTGTTCACACCATAAAAAATATTCAGAGATGTTCTTTTTAAAGGAAGCACTTTCCACACACATGCCCATGTAGTGTCTCAATTTGTATACATTCTGCTGGGATAGTTTGGTTTTAGAGGCAGGGTAGTATACTATTTGCATTCAACTTTTTTCACATGCCAGAATAAGTAAAACTGAGACAAACAAGATTGTCTTCTGTTCCCAAGGTATAAGGTGCCTTGGCCTGACATACTAAGAGGTTCAGGAATTAATCACTAAATGACACAACTTCCTGCTTCAGCATTTAACCAGAAAACACCCTTTCTCATTCTCTCCAAACAATGCTGCTGAATCAAAATTTCAACCCATCAGAACTCAGGCAACTAGAGGCATGATAAATATCATCTAACAGATCTTAATAGTTAATAATAAAACAGGAATAAACTTTATAATTATTTATATATCACGCTTTGATCAAATTTACGAGACTGAATACAATTTCTAAAGTTATAGGCAGATTTCCTCAAATAGTTATCACCATCACAATCCTGGAAAAGATAAGATGCTCACAGACATTTTTACAAAATGCTCTAAGGTTGAAATAAGAAACATGTGCTTAACACCCCTTTAGGGAAATCCCAAGATTAATTTCCAGAGTATGTAAATACCCTTTGGAAATACATGAAAGTCTGGCTGCAGACTGCCCAGAGGACGGATGCTACCATTCCAAGATACATGCTCTGCGAATAATACTCACCGGGTTAAGCGTTTCTTCAACAGAATGATGAACGGTCCACCAGTCTGAAGTCCATTCCCACGCGTTCCCCACTATGTTGTATAAGCCATAACCATTGGGAGGGAAGGCATCAACCTAAAAATAAAGAAAGGAAAAATGCTGTCAAACTATTCACCTGGTTTAGAAAAAGTCTTCAGTGCAGAAATGCAACAAGAGCTTTAATTTTAGAGTATGAATACTGATTTCTATTCCAATAGTCAAAGTACAATTCGGCCAACATAAAGACAAAGAAAGGGGCATTTTTTTTTTTTTTTTTGGCTTTGAGCTCTTAGAGAATTCAGAAACCTAAAGAGAGTTCATATTAAATGGCATGAAAGTCAGATAAATTATTCCTAATAGAGTTACTAATATTATCATAAATTAAAAATTTGTATCAAACATTGGGTGAGTAGGGGGAGGATAGAAGATACTTAGACTTTCAAAATCATTCACAGGAAAATCCCATTGGACCCAATATGAGTCTTGCCATCAGAGCTCAACTTTCCTGGCCACAAAATGTCTTTCAGCACTGAGAGACCCCAAGTCAGTCAGCTCTGTCCTCTCCACAAGTTTCTGCCAACTCATCATCTTATCTTAAGCCTCAAAACGTAAGGGGATTTGTTTTTATAAAGAAAATGTGAATTCATTATTAACTATATTGGTAATAGAGGGTTTTCAGTCTCTGAAACCTGAGTCTCAGGCAAAGTGTATGCATTCTTCAGCAGAAAATTATACATTTCAAAGGCAGGTCAGACAGTCTGCCACATAATACTGTCACAAACACGTGACCAAAGTGTAGAGTTTTTATAAAAGCGGGGAGAGCAAGAGAAAAAAAAAAAATCTAACTGAACAATAGTAAATGCAGAAAGTTTTGCTGGCTTAATGGCTTAACATTTTTCTCAACATTTTAAAATGGAAATTCTCAAACATAAAGGAAAATTTCATTTTTAAAATGCAAAATATATATACATATATCAAGTAATCCTTGGGGGTTTAACAATCTTTTTGTAAATCCATGCTTTTTCCATACTAAATGAAGTAGAATGGAAGGAATGAATAAACTAAAATTCATTCCATGTGGCTTCAGATGGTTTCACATCTACACATGAATATGGAAGCATCTGATGCTTGGGCAATTCAGAGCACTCCAATCAAAGTCACGAAGCTAGTGTGAAAAGAACTTAATCTGGATGAGTTGGAAAGCTGAAAATTCTCACCACACTGCTTCCAAAATCAGCAATCATTATGGAAACAGCAGTACTTATTCATTGGTTCATTCAGTAATTCCATGCACAGTGACTAAAGACAGGGAAGGCTTCAATGACAAATAATGAATGACCTCAACTAGTTTAATGAGGGAGAAAAAAAGAATATGCCCAAAACTCAAAATCCAATTCTGAAAGGCAGAATGGGATGAGTAGGGTAAGAGAGGGAAATAAAATGTCAGAGAAATTCACAAGAGGGAGAAATTTCTGGCTGAAGGCATTCTCCTTTACAAAAGTAGAGCTGTGTGGGCAGATTTCGAATAGGGCTCAGAGTTCAAAAGAGAAAGAAGAGGCCACAGACATAAACAACTTTTTCAACAATTTGGAGAGGATCCAAAAAAACATGGTAGAGTAATAGCTGGAAGGAGTAGGAAGGAAAAGAAGAAATTCAGTTATTTTAGGAAGAAAAGGAAAGGAGCCAGGGGAGCAAGTGCAGTTAAAAGATGAAACATGCCAGGTACAGTGGCTCATGCCTGTAATCCTAGCACTTTGAGAGGTCAAGGTGAGTGGATCACCTGGGGTTAGGAGTTCAAGACTAGCCTGGCCAACATGGTGAAACCCTGTCTCTACTAAAAATACAAAAAAATTAGCCAGGCAGGTGCATGGCCCATGCCTGTAATCCCAGCTACTCAGGAGGCTGAGGTAGGAGAACTGCTTGAACCCAGGAGGCGGAGGTTGCAGTGAGTCAAGATGGCACCACTGCACTCCAGGCTGGGTGACACAGCGAGATTACATCTTAAACAAACAAACAAAAACAGATGAAACACATGCTGGAGGAAGGAATCATTTTCCAGACTCAAAGAGCACAGGTGGAAGTGCTCTCAAATCAGTCTGCCTGAGGTCCTATCTGTGCATCAACACTATTTTTTTTTTTTTTTTTTTTTTAGATAGGGTCTTGCTCTGTTGCCCAGACTGGAGTACAGTGATGCGATCACAGTTCACTGCAGCCTCAACCTCCCAGGCTCAAGCGATCCTCCCAGCTCAGCCTCCTGAGTAGCTGGGACCACAAGTGTGCATGACCACACCCAACTAATTTTTGGAATTTTTAATAGAGATGGGGTCTCCCCATGTTGCCCAGGCTGGTCTTGAACTCCTAGGTTCAAACAAACCTCTTGTCTCAGCCTCCCGAAGTGCTGGGATTATAAGCATGAGGCACTAGACCCAGTGACACCAACAGTTAACAGCTAACATTAGGCAAGCAACTTAACCTATATGGGTTAAGTAACTTAACCTATATTTTGTCTGTAAAATGGGAAAAATAATAGTACCTACTCAAGGGTTTGGGTATTTTTTTCTTTACCTACCTTAAATAATTTGATGTTTAAGTGAGGTAGAATGTGGAGGTCACCACCCCTAAAATTACCATACGTGAGTATACCACTAAGGAAAAGAAAAATTTTAACTGCCTGCTGTTAAACCAATCCACTAACTAAAGCTTCCTCTCAGGAGCCTCAAAAGCAAACAAATGTATATGAGAATACTCCTGGCACATTTTCAGATGAATGAGCTGATATGCATTAAAGCCAAAACTAATCATTGTGTAACAAGCAGCATAGCAAAATGTAAATTCTTTAGGCTCACTGGGGTCAAAATATTTGCTCAGTATAAAATCAGATCTAGCTGGGTCTGGTGGCTCATGCCAGTAATCCCAGCACTTTGGGAGGTTGAGGAAGAAGGATAGCTTGAGGCCAGGAGTTCAAGACCAACCTAGGAAACACAATGAGACCCCACCTCCATAAAAAAAAAATATTTTTTTTAGAGATGGAGTCTCTGTCACCCAGGCTGGAGTGCAGTGGCCTGATCTCAGCTCACTGCAATCTCTGCCTCCTGGATTCAAGTGATTCTCCTGCCTCAGTCTCCTGAGTAGCTGGGATTACAGGTGCACGCTGCCACGCCCGGCTAATTTTTTTGTATTTTAGTAGAGACGGGGTTTCACTGCATTTCCCAGTCTGGTCTCCAAATCCTGAGTTCAGGCAATCCACCTGCCTCGGCCTCCCAAAGGGCTGGGATTACAGGCATGAGCCACCGTGCCTTGCCCCACCAAAATTTTTAAATTAACTGGGCATGGTGGTGTGCACCTGTAGTCCCAGCTACTTGGGAGGCTGGGGTTGTAGAATCACTTGAGCCCAGGAGGCTGAGGTTGCAGCAAGCTGTGATCATGCCACTGCATTCCAGCCTGGGCAACAGAACAGGATCCTGTCTCAAATAAATAAAATCAGACCTGAAATAATAAATACATGAAATATCAGATCAGGAAGCTATTTCCCTGTAGTCCATTTCATCATCAAAGTTAAATTCCTGCTCCAATTGACCAGAGCATGTGGACACAAAAGAGCAGCTTAGGTGGACTTGAGATACTACGTGTAAACGATTTCCATAAGATAGAGATCTCATTAAGTCTCATTCTAAACACAGATGGCAGCTGTCTTTCTCTGGCTGGCTTGCTTGCTTTTTCCTTTAGTCCTGTTTGTCAAATTGGTTCCTTTAGGACTCCCAGTAAATGTTCTAATTTGTTTTAGTAACTTCCATGGCAACTTCTTCAGGTTAATTTCCTACACATATGCTGAACTTCCAGTTAAATATTCCAATTCTAAACATCTGTAGAGTGTCCTTATTTCATACTGAACAACGTGTTTTTTGAAAAGGTACACTGATTTTAAAAGAGTAAATGGCTCTATATTCCTTGGTAGCTCATGTAATTAAATAGAAAAGAAACTCTGTAGCTGCAAGTGCTGTCAAATATGCATAACTGTCCAAGAAAACCTTGTCATGGCCTTTTGCTAAAATGAACAGGCACTTATATCATTTGTTTGGTTCATCAAAAATGCTTATCACAGGCCAGGCGCAGTGGCTCACGCCTGTAATCCCAGCACTTTGGGAGGCCGAGGCAGGTGGATTGCCTGAGCTCAGGATTCGGAGACCAGACTGGGAAACACAATAAAACACAAAAAAAATCAGCCAGGCGTGGCAGCGTGCACCTGTAATCCCAGCTACTCAGGAGGCTGAGACAGGATAATCACTTGAACCCAGGAGGCAGAGACTGGAGTGAGCCAAGATCACGCCATTGCACTCTAGCCTCGGCAAGAGTAAGACTCCACCTCAAAAAAAAGAAAAAGAAAAAGAAAAGAAATGATTATCACGGTCTTGTCCAAATGAAGGCCACAAAGGCCATCGCCTGTGTCTTTGGAACAGAGCTCACCCATCTTTCAGGACCAACTGATCCTGTTCAACTGCTGATCACATGGACCCTCCTGCACTTTGGCTTTCAAAGCGCTTATTTGAATATTTGCTACTAGGACAACTAAGAATTGCATCTACAGCTCCACCCAGGCCCATACCTAGGCTTCAAGCTGTACTGCAGCTGCCTTGCTTGTCACACCCCGGCATGCATGAGGAGGATCCAGGCGGCTAAGGCCCTTTTCCTGCCAGCGTCTCTAGTGTGTCCACTGCCTAAGAAGGCTGAATATGGGCCTGGTGGCCCAGTGCCATCCATTTTCAGGGTCAGATGCATCCGCAGGTCAGTTGTTATACACTCCTTAGCAGATTCTGACTTTAATGGCTACTGTCCTGCTGTCTGTAACAACCAATACCTTTCCTGGTGTCTAATGAGCATCCACAGCAGGCACCTTCACTGACATTCTGTGCATCCTGCAGTACCACTTCTGCTGAACCAAAAGTAGCTCGCTGGGCACCTTCATTCCACACCCAGCTCTATACCAGCAAGCCGGGCTTCCTACCCATTTAAAGTTTGAGAAAAGGTTGAGATCATTTTTTTCCCAAGACCTCTAATCAGTCACTTTTTCTAATAAAACGATTCACCTGCAATAGTAGTTCATTCTAAGGGAAACGTCAGAGGAAACAGCTACTAGGTTTGATAAGTCATTTGCCGCTACCAAATAATGCATCCATTTCCCATGAGTTTGTGTTGGTTTATTACATATGCAACTCACATACATGGAATTTTATACACATATGCACTCATATACTTATTTAAGGGACAAATACTCTCATGCAGTATTTTGTTTCTTATATTAATTCCACCTAAGAAGAATAATGCTTTATTTATTTATTCATTCATTCATTCATTCATTCATTCATTCATTCATTCGATACAGAATCTCACTCTGTCGCCCAAGTTAGAGTGCAGTAGCGCAATCTCGGCTCACTGCAACCTCCACCTCCAGGGTTCAGACAATTCTCTTACCTCAGTCTCCCACATAGCTGGGATTACAGGTGCCCGCCACAATGCCTGGTTAATTTTTACATTATTACTAGAGGCAGGGTTTCATCACGTTGGCCAGGCTGGTCTTGAACTCCTGACCTCAGGTGATCAACCAGCCTCAGCCTCCCAAAGTGCTGGGATTACAGGTATGAGCCATCGTGCCTGGGCCACAACTATAATGTTTTAA
This sequence comes from Mandrillus leucophaeus, assembly GCF_000951045.1. Taxonomy (NCBI): domain Eukaryota; kingdom Metazoa; phylum Chordata; class Mammalia; order Primates; family Cercopithecidae; genus Mandrillus; species Mandrillus leucophaeus. The sequence continues at coordinate 1,419,264 of NW_012107886.1, read as the reverse complement.
CTACTATAGCTAAAAATAATCTTTCATTTCTGTTAGGTCAAGTGCCTCTTTGTTCTTCATCTTTTCTAAAAATCTCTTGTTCTTTCTCTATTGCTTGTTTAGTTTTTCAGTTTAAATCTTGGAATCACTTGGTGATGTTTCCAATAGCTTGTCTGTGTCACACTTAGAAATAAATTTTGATCCCTGCACTTTGGGAGGCCAAGGCAGGTGGATCACCTGAGGTCAGGAGTTTGAGACCAGCCTGGCCAAGACAATGAAACCCCATCTCTACTAAAAATACAAAAAATTAGCCAGGCTTGGTGGCAGGTGCCTGTAATCCCGGCTACTTGGGAGGCTGAGGTGGAAGAATCGCTTGAACCTGGGAGGTGGAGGTTTCCATGAGCCAAGATCGTGCCACTGCGCTGCAGCCTGGGCAACAAGAGTGCAACTCCGTCTCAAAAAAAGAAAACGAAAAAGAAATAAATTTTTGGAAGAAAAATTACTGCATGAAACAAAAAGACAAATATTTTTTTAAATGACTACTGTTAGAAGGGTTGTTGGAAGAAAATTAGTCTCTGTAACAACAAACCCAGTAAAGGGCTATTTCTCCACCACAAGATTTCCTTTCTCACAGTGTTAAGAAAAAATAAAAATGTGTTTGCTATGCTGTGAATAATGGTGTCCCCTCGAAAATTCATATTGAGACTTAATCCCCAATGCAACAGAATTAACTTGATTTTTTGTTGTTGTTGTTGTTTTTGTTTGTTTGTTTGTTTCTTTTGAGACAGAGTCTTGGTCTGTCACCCAGGCTGGAGTGCAGTGGCACAATCTCGGCTCGCTGCAACCTCCGCCTCCTGGGTTCAAGTGATTATCCTGCCTTAGCCTCCGGAGTAGCTGGGATTACAGGTGCCTGCCACCACGCCTGACTAATTTTTGTATTATTACAAAAGACAGGGGTTTGCCGTGTTGGCCAGGCTGGTCTCAAACTCCTGACCTCAAGTAATACACCTGCCTCGGCCTCCCAAAGTGCTGGGATTATACACGTGAACCACTGTGCCCCATTAGGGATTAACTTAATCCTCAATGCAAGTATGGCCTCTGAGGGTGTGACAAAATCATGAGGGCTCCTCCCTCGCGAGTGGGAATAGCACCATTATAAAAGAGCTCAAGGTTGAAGGGAGTGCTCTTTTGTCTTTCTTCTGCCTTCTGCCAGGTGAGGACACAGCGTTAGTCCCCTTTGGCAGATACAGTCAACCCAATCATACTGGTGCCTTGGTCTTGGACTTCCCAGCCTCCAGAACTATAAGAAATAAATGTCTGTTGTTTATAAATTATCCAGTCTGTGGTACTTTGTTACAGCAGCACAAAGGGACTAAGACACTCTTTAACATGGCTTTATGAGTGTATGATTATGCCAACAAAAGGACGGTGAGAAAGGAACTCTTGTACACCCATAGAGGAAACCATGCCCCAAGTGTTCTGCAAAATAATTCAACCATGTATCTGAAACTCTTCCCAAGAAAGTTTTCTAACCTTTGACTCAATTATTTTACTGCTGGGAATCTATCTTTAAAAAATCATCAAAGAGCCGGGTGCAGTGGCTCATGCCTATAATCCCAACACTTTGGGCGGCTGAGGCAGGAGGATCACCTGAAGTCAGCAATTCAAGACCAGCCTGGCCAACATGGTGAAACCCTGTCTCTAATAAAAACAAAAAAATTAGCCAGGCATGGTGGTGTGCACCTGTCATCCCAGCTACTTGGGAGGTTGAAATGGGAGAATTGCTTGAACCCAGGAGACAGAGGTTGCAGTGACCCAAGATTACATCACTGCACTACAGCCTGGGTGACAGAGTGAGACTCCGTTTCAAAACTAAATAAATAAATAGATAGATAATTAAGCAAATAAAATGGCTCAAGGTTGAAGTGAGTGCTCTTTTGCCCTTCTTCTGCCTTCTGCCAGGAGAGTTCCTTCTGGTGGATGCAGCCAACATCAATCATGCTAGTGCCTTGGTCTTGGACTTCCCAGCCTCCAGAATTGTGAGAAATAAATTTCTGTTGTTTACAAATTATCCAGTCTGTGGTATTTTCTTACAGCAGCACAAAGGGACTAAGACTAAGTCATGGCTTTATGAGTGTATGATTATGCCAACAAAAGAACGGTGAGAAAAGAACTCTTATACACCCACAGAGGAAAACATGGCCCAAGCGTTCTGGAAAACAATTTGGCCATATATCTGAAACTCTTACCAAGAAGGTTTTCTAGCCTTTGACTGAATTATTTCACTGCTGGGAATCTATCTTTCAAAAATCATCAAAGATGTAGGTTAATATTTATGTACAAGATATTCACTGCAGAAAAAAAAAAACCAGAAATAACCTGTTTCTGATAAATACATTGGGGCTTATTTATATGATAGGTTACCCAGCTGCTGAAAGACAATGTATTTGTGGCATACTGCTAATGACTGATGAAACGTTTCTGATATAGTCCCTGCCTATAATTTAAAACTATTTAAAATAGTACGATTTTAAATACTGTATCCAGTCTGACCTAAATGCAATATGTAAAAAAATATGATACATATACACCAGAAACACATATGCTGGCAAATATGGTAGTTAAGAGCATGGGCTTTGGAAACAAACCGACCTGGTTCAAATTCCAGCTGTGCCGCTTTCCAGCTGTGTAACCTTGAGCAAGTTAGTTAACCTCTCTGTGCCTCAGAATGCTCACCTGGAAAATGGGGATAATAGTACCTACCTTACAGAGTTGAATGGACAGTAAATGAGACAATTCATGCAAATGCCTTAGCACAATGCCCGGCACGTTGCAAGCACTCAACAACTACAAGTCATTATTAGCATCATCAACACAGAGAACAAACGGGGAAGAAATGCACCGATATACTAACAGGGGTTATTTCTGGGTGGTAGAATTCCAGGTCAGTTTAGCTTTCTCCTTTATAATCTTCTTGTTTTTCCAAATATTCTACAATAAGTATTATGGAATTAGAAAAGAAAATCCATTATACAAAAAGAGCATCTGATTAATTATTAGTATTTACTATGTGCAACAGTGAATGCATACACGAAGGGAACACCATGTGAGTCAGAAAATGAGCAATGCCTTTCACCCATGTCTACTGGGAGCCGCAGTTCTCAGCAGCTGCCACCCTCCTGCAGAGGTCTCATTACTCACGGGCGCAGTTCCTTGGAAGCCGTCCTCGCCAGTGTTGGTCACCGGAAACTCGCCCTGCCAAATGTTGGCATAATGCTGGCCTTTGGGCTGCAGTTTGTTGCCCCAGGGGAAAAGTCTGTCAGAAGAGACACAGGCATCAGCCTGTCAAACAGGCACAGGTTTTGGATTAAAGTCAAGAGAAGGGATGCAATGAAAAAGAGAACATTGCTCACTTGTTCTGAGTGAGCCTTTTCAAATATATATATAAATAAATAAAAATTTTAATCAAGATTTATTTTCAATTTCCTTATAACTTCTCATGTCACATCCACAACAGCCTCAGTCTTGCCCAGGTACTCAGGAGGCCTGAAATAAATCACAAAACTAAAAGAAGGACTTATAGAAAGCTGGGAGAGTAGACCTCACTTTAGACTTATATGGTAGCGTGATCAGGCACCACCACACCACACTTTTTTATAAAGCCTGGGCTATTTTAAGGAGCCTTTCCTAGAAGATGTGAACCCAACATGAGTTTTCTGTCTCATGGCTCTAGAAGCAGAGAAATACCACTGCTTCAGGAGATGCCCAAAATAAGAAAATGCTAAAAGCAAGGCAGTCTGCCAAGCTCTAAGCAGTGATATGTAACTCAAGGGGGTTGAATTGCTAGGACTTGCTTTGGGGCTGCAGGGAGCCCACTTGGCCAGACACTTGGTTTAGGGGTGATAAAAGATTTGTGAACCATTCTCCAGTGTCTTCTAAGTAATTTTGTGGAAAAATAAGAAAAAGAAAAGAATTATTGTCGTTACTAACTTTCTAACCAAAGTAAGTTCCATGGAGTTTTTTGTTGTTGTTTGTTTGTTCAAATGATCAACATATTGTCAGACAAGATGAGACCCTCTAAGTACCTATTGTGCAGGCCTCCCCGACAGCTGTATTCCCACTCGGCTTCCGTGGGCAGCCGCTTCCCTGCCCACGTGCAGTAGGCAACCGCATCATTCCAGGAGACATGGAGAACTGGATGATCCGGCCTGGGGAACAGCAAAAGTAGAATGAAAAGCAGCACCAACCAGAACAGGAAGCAGGAACTGGCTTCAGCAAAGCGCCCATAATCCCCCTCATTTCAATCTGTGACACTGAGGTCATCCTGGTCCTGAAGTCAAACCCCAGCCATGCTACATCTGTCACACTCCACCAAAGGTTTCTGACAACCCAGGCTCCAAAATGGGTTACAGTTCCACTGGGAACTAGACCAAAAACATTTCTTCACTTTGTAGGCTTGGACTCCCACAGAATTTCATTGCTATGGCAGATGCAGAGATACTCCAGCTGCTAGGAGGGCCATCAGCAGAAGCTTCTAGCTCCTTTGGGGTTTAGCAGAGCTGACAGCCATCTCAGAGCCACCAGTGACTAACCAACCACAGCAGGGGCATATAGACCCAGCCATTTCAGCCTACAGTGGCTCAACCTAAGGGCCATATACACCCTAGAGGCCCCTGTATTGGCTGGAGCTTGGTTGGACCTGCATTGTGGCTTTGATTTTTCCCTCTGCCTAGTGCTGCTCTGGCCCCCTCCTTTCCACAGGTGTGGAGCCCTACCATTCTGCATCCTAAACTCCAACTCAGCCTCTGTTTCCACAGAACCCAACCTGTGACCCTTGGCTTTCAATTCTGTGTCTTTCTACTTTTCCTCTACAGGTGGCCAGTCTTTTTTTCCTGAGGGTATAAAGGGTGTGGAAGCTTGGTTTAAACACACACACACACACACACACACACACACACACACACACACAGAGAAAAAGGGGATAGACTCATTCACCCAGCACTAGATGGCTTTGGATGAATTCCCTGCTTACTTTTTTTAAAGTGGGCTACACATTCCTAGTCTATTCCTTATACACCTTTCAATTCCCCACAGTAATTACACCAGGCCTTCCATTTATTCTTTCAACAAACATCTACTGAGTACCCATCACGTGCCAGTCACTGTTTCCCAGCACAGACAAGAGATGTACTCTTCTCAGAAGACCCATTGGTGTTGACTGCATGAATAACATACATTTCCCTTTGGGTTTTCCTTCCTCCCTTAGCTTTTTCCTCTGTTACTAAATTCAGGAAAGCAGATATTAACTGGGAGCTAAGAAGCCAAGTCCACTTGAGAAGCCCAGGAATCCTATAACTTTCCACCTTGAAGACTAATTTCAGCACAGAGGTTTCCAACTCAGGCTTTGAAAGATGTTTGACTTTTGTCAAGGGGCTATATCCCTAAAGCTGAACTTCCTATACTCCCAGCTCCCTGACAATGAGGGCAATAACCAGGAACGTTGTTAAAAATAGTGACTTAAAAATTGCATCTGAAAAATTAGGTTAGAAGAGCAGGTTTCTTGGGCTGCTGAGATGCTGAGTCCTAACCCAAACCTTGCTCCAACTCCAGAGTTTAAAGTGTTACTCTATTTTTGCTTGAGATAATTATTTCCTTGCCACCCTGGAGACTTGCTGACCGACTTGGCTCTCTGTGGTTCTCCAGTTAGATGGTGGCTTCAAAGAATTCCAATCCGGGACTAAAGATCATGTGAATCCTATACCCAAGGCCTAGGCTTTTACAGTGGCAACCTGGCAGGACACAATTAATTATCCATAAGACAGATGTCTTCTTCCTCATAATGACCCACTAATAAGAGAGAATAGAAACAGAATGTAAAGATTAAACATGTCATGAGGTTTGGAATAGGCCTCTCAAAAGGAGCAAGGAAACTGGGAAGAGGCAACTCTTTGACAGGCCAAATGAGGAAGGAAAGAGGCCACTAATTAAGAGCCTTCTTATGAGCAAGGTGCAATGTTTGGGTCTTTACATACATTATTTCCCGCCATCTTATTTTCCTACCAATTACAGTTTGTCATTCTCACCATTTTACAGATGAAGACGCCCACTGAGTTCTTTTGCCAGAGCAAAGGGTATCTATTTTGCAATGGAACTTGTCAACTGGGGAAGGAGGGACCAGCCTCACCTGTGCCGAATAGTAGAGTCAGGCCCTTCTGGGTGTCTCCAGTTAGCGCCTTTCACAGGTAACCACCAGGGAGCAGCTGCAACCTCAAAGCAACCCAGAACAGGCTGATGTTAGCTACTAACATCAACTCTAGAAAAACATCAACTTAGTGCATGCAGCAAAAATCTCAATGTCTTCAACTTCCATTTGGGTTACCAAACAAATACATTTGCCAGAATACCAAAAAAAAAAAAAAGGACTTATATGTAAATAAATCTTTAACAAAAAAGTATTACTTAATATCATAAAGCATCACAGTGAACAAATAAATACGTATTTAAATGGTGTTTATCTGTAAGAATTTTTTTTTTTTGAGACGGCGTCTTGCTCTGTCACCCAGGCTGGAGTGCAGGGGGTACAATCTTGGCTCACTGCAACCTCTGCCTTCCAGGTTCAACTGATTCTCTTGCCTCAGCCTCCCAAGCAGCTGGGACTACAGGCACGTGCCACCACGCCCAGCTAATTTTTTGTATTTTTAGTAGAGACAGGGTTTCACCGTGTTAGCCAGGATGGTCTCAATCTCCTGACCTCATGATCCACCCACCTCGGCCTCCCAAAGTGCTGGGATTATAGGAGTAAGCCACCGTGCCCGGCCTTTGTAAGAATTTTTTAAAAGTGCATGGCTAGTCAATCCTCTATAATCTCTAACAAGTGAGACAGGTAGTGCTGCTCCTATTTAAAAGATGGGGAAACAGAGTTAACCTTACAATTAAATGTGAGGCTGAAGGTCAACCATGGTGGTCAGAGATCAAGCTGAAACACAGAGGAAAAAATGGGGTGTGTTTTCAAAAGACCCTGATTAAACTTCCAACCCAACATTGGCTGGGTGACCCTGGGCAAGTTCACTACTTGTCTGGACCCTCCTAGTCCTTGTCTGTGAAATGGGAGCACACCCCCCTGCCTCACCTAACTCAGAATACAGAGGTCAAATGAGGTAAGATTGGAAAATGCTCAGCAAACTGCAACTAGAACCTTAACTCCTACTTTATGGTTCTGTTAACTAAAATAACGACAGTCAGTGGTCCTCATTTAGTGAATGGTTTAGTTAGGAACACAGGCTTTGGAGCCAGTCAAAATGAGATTTGAATCATGGCTCTGCTGTTCACAGTGTGACCCAAGGCAACTTATTTAACCTCTTTCCCCAAGCCTGTTTTCTCATGTGGAGATAGAGATAGTAATAGAACCTATATCTTGGGTTATTACAAGGAGGAAATATAATACGCATACAGGACTTATGACTATGCCCTTAGCAACTGAGGTTAATATGACTTAGCAAGCACTCAGTAAAGGGAACCAGTCTCACTATGGCCCCATGACACTCAGTCACAAGGAGAGCCACAAAACTAATCATTGCTGCTAATACTAGCTAAAGAACAGACGTTGCAAATGATTCTTTTTTTTTTTTTTTTTTTTTTTTTTTTTTTTTTTTGAGACGGTCTCACCCTGTCGCCTAGGTTGGAGAACACTGGCACGGTCATGGCTCACTGCAGCCTTGACCTCCCCAGTTCAGGTGATCCTCCTACCTCAGCATCCCAAGTACCTGGGACTACAGATGTGCACCACAATGCCCAGCTAAATTTTTTGTGTTTTTTGTAGAGACGGGGTTTTGCCATGTTGCCCAGGCTGGTCTTGAACTACTGGGCTCAAGTGATCCCTGCCCAACTTGGCCTCCCAAAGTGCCGGGATTACAGGTGTGAGCCACTGCACCTGGCCTGCAAATGATTCTTCCAATACAAATACAAATACAAATACAAATACAAAAGAAAGTGACTCACGGTTATCCCCACAACTATGTTACTCTTTGATTGTTTTCATCCTTTTGAGTTTGTCTGAGTAGAAGTTAAGGGAGAACATGTTCCTGCTAACCATTACAGCAATCACTGAAAACACCAAGCCGCATTCTTGTTCATTCTCTTTTCACACCAACACAATCAGAACATTCATGATATCTCAATCACAATTTGATGGGAAAAACCAATTTTTAAAATATTTCAACAAAACAAGGCATTAGGTCCTTAAATGACACTACGGAAAGGTGTTTTATTTTACAGAGAACAGGAGAGTGAAAAGGCATGGCTTCTTTCTATTTCATTTGTGGTGCTGTAGAAGCTCATCTGGGGCTGTTCTCACTGACTGGGCTGTGCAGGTTTAGTGCCCATGACAGGTAACTCATTCAGTGTCAAGGGAGGAGCTGCAGTGAAAGCTCAGGTTAGTCCACACTTGTGTTTCAGGAGGATCCTCAGATCATTCTCCCAACTCTACCCTGTCCCCAACACTAACACCACCACCAGAAGGTTCTAGTTCTTAAATTAAAAACTAAAAACAAAAAAGCTTAAAAGAATGATAAAATATAGCAATATGTTAACCTCTGTGAAATCTGAGTGGTAGATACTAGAATGACTTTTCTTCTCATACCCTTTTGTGGGTATGAGAATATTTCATCACTAGTGATTTTTTTTTTTAGTTATAATATGTTTATCCATTCTACTACTAATGGGCATTTGGGTAGTTTCCAGTTTGGGGCTATTATGAATAGTACTGCTTCTATGGATATTCTTAAAAGAGTTTGTGGCTTTTGGCAAATATATGTATGCATTTTTGCCGCCAGTACATGGTGGAGTGGAACAGCTGGGTCCTAGAATATACATGTGCACAGCTTTAGCAGAGACAAACAAACACAAGCCTTAAACAGGAGAAGGCCCCTGCCATTTCCTACCCCTTTTTCTTCTTTTTTTTTTAAATTATTTTTTTATTTATTTATTTATTTTTAAACTTTTTATTTCCATAGGTTTCTGGGGAACAGGTGGTATTTGATTACACGAGTAAGTGCTTTAGTGGTGATCTGTGAGATTTTGGTGCACCCATCTTCCAAGCAGTATACACTGAACCCAATTTGTGGTCTTTTATCACTTCCCCTGAGTCCCCAAAGTCCACTGTGTCATTCTTATGCCTTTGCATCCTCATAGCTTAGCTCCCACTTATAAATGAGAACATATGTTGTTTGGTTTTCCATTCTTGAGTTACTTCACGTAGAATAATGGAAATAGCGTGGAGATTCCCTAAGGAACTAAAAGTAGAACTACCACTTGATACAGCAATCCCACTACTGGGTATCTACCCAGAGGAAGTCATTACATGAAAAAGATACTTGCACACACGTTTCTAGCAGCACAATTCCCAACTGCAAAAATGTGGAACCAACCCAAACGCTCACCAATCAACAAGTGAATGAAGAAACTGTGATACACACACACACGCACGCACACACACACACACAATGGAATACTACTCAGCCATAAAAAGGAATGAATTAATGGCATTCACAGCAACCTGGATGGGATTGGAGCCTACCCCTTTTTCAAAGGGAAGCTTTCCCTCAAGTCAGTTTATGTATAGAAGTCCCTAGGGCTTCTCTCTAGTGGCCTCTCGGCCCATACTCTTCTACTCTCCTTTTCCTCTCAATTCAATCTGGTTACAAATATTTATTGAGCACCCACTATATGGCTAGCACTGAACCTGATTCTTGGAGGGGATCTACAAGTCCCAGTAATCCTCCGAGTATGATTTATGAATTGCTTGCGCCGTCCCCTTGGTGATGAGTGAGCTTTCACTGTGTTCACAGGAGATCTGGTCAAAAGTGTGTGGCATCTCCCCCCACCTCACTCTCTTGCTCCTGGCTTTCACCATGGGAAGCGCCTGCTCCCACTTTGTCTTCTGCCATGATCGAAAGCTTCCTGAGGCCTCCCCAAAAGCTGATACCAGAGCTACATTTCCGGTACGGCCTGCAAAACCGTGAGCCAATTAGACCTCTTTCTTTATAAACTACCCAGCCTCAGGTATTTCTTTATAGCAATGCAAGAATGGCTTAATACAACAATTAATTCCTCAGTTGCAATAACTGGGATAGAAAGTGTGCAATTAATCACCTCATTTTCCTTGATAAATGTCTCTAAAATTCAAACTGGTGGGTCCAGATATCACCCTACACATGTTAGTACTATAGTTTTTTTATCTCCTTCTACCTGCTACCCCACCCTCTGCTATACACACACCTACTCACTCACACTTTCTCTCATTCTAGACACCTGCTTTTCTTTTTTCTCAGGATCTATTCTTTCTGAAATCTTTCATGCTACCCTAGCAACCCACCCAAACCACACTACTAGCTTAACATCATGGAGCTATACGATGATCACCAATCTCAATGAGGTGCACAGTAAGATGGAAAAAACACGTCAACACACTAGCCGGAGCACGAGAAAGAGAACACCACCACGGTAACACTATCCTTGACCAAGGGCTGCAACCTAGTTTTTTGGTCCAAAACAGTAAGACCTGAAGCAAATATGCAAAGATATATGTATAGTAAATCTAGACATAATATTATTTCTAACTGAGAATTACAAAATAACCCAACTGTCCTTGGTGTCCATGAAAAAAGGAATACTATATGGCTAGTTATCAAAATATACTCTAATATGGAAATATGAAAATAATATACTATCACAAAGGTAACCTACAGAATACACATCTGATTCCGTTTCTGTAAAATGTATGCATAACAATCTTTGTTAGTATCATCAGGAGAAAAATGTCTGGAAAGACTATACATAAACTTAACACGAGCAAAGGATCAGGAGAGTACTATTCGACATTTTTAGAGTGAGTGTGCAACACTATCACAGGTTTTCTCAACCTCAGTACTGCTGGTATTTTAAGGCCAAATACCTTGTTATAGGAGACTGTCTTATGTATTGCAGGATGTTTAGCAGTGTCTCTGACCTCTACCCACTAGATGCCAGTTGCATCCTCCCACTCCCACACCAACTGTGGCACATAAAAATGTCTCCAGACATTGCTAAATGTCCTCTGGGGAGAGCAAATTATCTACTGCATTATGATAATTAGGAAAAAAAAAGATTACTCTTCTTAAATATTAATACACAGTTCTTAGTAGCATAGTAAGAGTATCTGACCCTGAAGCCAAGCTGCCTAAGCTTGAACAACAGTACCACTTTTTACAACCTACAAGATCTCCAGCTGCTTATTTAACCCCTTCAGGCCTCAGTTTACTCATCTGCAAAGTGGGGATAAAATACTACTATCTACTTTCTGTGGTTGTTGTAAGGATTAAATTTTAAAATACATGTAAAGTGCTTAGAAAAGTACCTGGTACAGAATGTTAGCTGTCATTATTACTACTATTCATTTACGTTATTACAAGTTACAATATTCTCTTAGAGCTTTCAAAGAACATATATGCTAATTAGTGAAAATCTACCCCCATATCTCTTCAGCTTGAGCTCCCTCCACCCACCAGTTCACCCTTTTCAGAGTACTGATCAGCTGAGAAAAGTGACCAAGTGCTAAGAGGTGAAGGAAGTGTTGGAACATGTGTCACTTCCAAAGACTTCTCAAGAAGACGTACCATCTTCCATCACAGTCATGATGTGAGAACCATCCACACATGAACTAACCCATTCTCTAAAGCAAGCAGCACTATGAGGGTAGGGCAAGGGGAGTGTATTAGTCCATTTTCACACTGCTAATAAAGACATACCCGAAACTGGGTAACTTACAAAGGAAAGAGGCTTAATGGTCTCACATTCTACATGGCTGTGGAGGCCTCACAATCATGGCATGGTAGAAGGTGAAGGGGGAGCAAAGGCATGCCTTACATGGCAGCAGGCAAGAGGGCAAGAGAGCATGCGCAAGGGAACCCCCTTTTATAAAACCATCAGCTCTTGTGAGACTTACTCACTCTCACAAGAACAGTGTGGGAAAAACCCAGCCCCATGATTCAATCACCTCCCACCGGGTCCCTCCCACGACCCGTGAAGATTATGGGAGCTACAATTCATTCAAGATGAGATTTGGTTGGGGACACAGTCAAACCATATCAGGGAGGGTGTGAGGGGTAAACACAATACAGGAGGGATCCACATTCCTCAACCTCTAAACTCCAGAAAGCTTGGGCCCCTGTAAGGGAACAAAACTACACACTTGTCTGTAAGACAGATCATAAGTCACCATTGTGATGGTCAGATGCACAGTCAGAAACCATTTTCCCATTTCACACATGAAGAAGGAAAGACAAGTAATCAAAGTCACCCCACAACTGAGGACTGACAAAATCAGAGGTCAAATCCTTATTCATCCTGCCCAAGTTTCCCTTGGAATGTCAAATATTTTCTGGCCAAATTTAGGGCAAATCCCATCCAAACTCACTAGATGCTTTCCTTTTCCAAGTGTCACTGTTTCTAAACATTTCAGATAACTTGTTCTTGAAATCCTGACTCTGTCTTGAAAATAAGTGCTATTCTACTAGGTTTCGGAACTTAACAAAATAAACAACTTTTAAGAGTCATATATTAGGCATTTTATCAAGGCTATACTGCAGATTGTGACATCTCTAATTCCTTTTAACAGGAATAGTGTTCAGGTGTGTTGTTTACAGAGCAGAAGCAGCAACATGAATGGACTGGCATCTATGATAAACCTCAATCTAAAAAGAGACATCTTTTTGGATGTGGTTTTCCACCTACGCATTCTCTGCTCAACTGAGACAATTTCCAGAGTTACAGCACCCCCTTATATCCAGAGGAAAAAGTACTTTAACATGACCTATTTCTAGTCAACCATCTCCATAGCAACTGTCTAGGGTTTAACTTGAAACAGCTGTATGAGCCAGCCAGTGACCAATTACAATGTAAATAGGACCCATGTGAGTTTTGAAGTCCCCTTGAGAAATGGGCTTCAGAGAGCAAAGACGTATTTCCCACCTCTCCCTGGGGACATAACCAGACTTGTAGTAGCAGCTTAAAGAAAAGGAAACAAGACAGCAAAGGTGTCTTTATTCTTGCCAGAGGTGGCAAATTACGCTTCTTATACACACACAGCCCAGGATAAAATCAGCACAGAAAAAAGAAAGCTCTGTATAATTATGCATACTCAAGTGTAAAGATGTCAAGTTCACAACTTTACAACTGCTCTCTTAAAATTAAATGCATTTAGACAAGCAAATTTAAAAGATGGACGTCTCTTGAAATGTAGTATAAACATGACAGCTACCCCTATAAAAACAACCCAGGAGAATTTTTCAGCTGGCATCAGTGAACAATGAGAAATTACAGATCTGCTCAAATTCATGAAGTATAAATAAAACCAGAAGAGGATTTAGCAACTGAAGGAATTAAATGAAGTAAAGAGCACACAGTAAAAATATTTCTTCAGTACCCAATACAAGTGTGGAAAGCTAAGAATGAGGCTTGAATAAAGGCTAAAAACAAATTCATCATGAAAATAGGTAGTCAAGTCTGACAGCTTACTTCAAGTTAAATCCTAAATCAGGTTCCTTGACGACTTAATAGACTGCATGGGAGAGAAAAATGCCTGCTTTTTCAAATAGGGTAAAAATATTTATGAAACTTCAGGCAGACTTGAACTTTTGCAATACTTTTTGGTTCAGTTCTTAGTGAAATTCCTCATGCTATAATACACTGCATTCCCAAGGCACACAATCAGTAATCAGCATACTCAAAACATTTCATGTCCTGAAGAGAGGAGTGGAAATTCTAGGCAGAATTTCTAGGCACTATTGAGAATGTGCAAAAAATGGCCCAAGGAATCTATGGACTTAAAGAAGCCTTAAAATTGACCTAGTTTACTCATTTTCAGTTAAGACCTGCATGATTATCAGGGGGCAGGGGGAACTGATTTGGGGCTTGTAAAAAAAATTAACAAAAATAAAAGAAAAACACTTTTTATTACTTAAAAATAAGTTTTACTCATTTTTGTCAAATAAGTAACTGTAAATTGGTATAACCTACCTTGAAAGCAATGTGACAATATTCAGAATCATTTATTTTATACCATTTGAAAGAATACATCGTAGTCATTAAAAATTATACGCTGAAAAACTAAAATTTGAATGTCTACTCTTTACTGAAAGTGAAAAATGCCATTTACAAAAATGTTTGTACAAGCTCAATTAAAAATATATCAATATATAGAGACACCCACACACATACCCACACATCCCAAGAAAATATTAGCAGAACATATATTTAAATGTTTATAATGATTATTTCTGGGTGGTGAGATTATGGGTATATCTAATGTTCTTCTTGTGCCTTTTTTTTTTTTTTTTCTGGAGAGAGGGTCTTGCTCTGTCACCCAGGTTGGAGTGCAGTGGCACTATCACAGCTCACTGCAATCTTGAACTCCTGAGCTCAAGCAATCCTCCCACCTCAGCCTCACAAGTAGCTAAGACTATAGGCAAATGCCACCACACTTGGCTAATTTTTCATTTTTTGTAGAGATGGAGTCTTGCTATGTTGCCTAGGCTGGTCTTGAACTTCTGGCCTCAAGCAATCCTCCCACCTCAGCCCCCCAAAGTGCTGGGATTACAGGCATGAGCCACCTCTCTAGGTCCTGTTCCATTTTTAATGTCTGAAACGCCTACAGTGAACATATTTTTTTATTCGTATTTTCATTTTAGTTTCATTTAGTTTCTTCTTTTAATGGAGCTGAGACTTAATTTTATATTGAAAAAACAAAAGTAAGCAATATCAAATAAGTGTTCATTAAAAATTACTTATATTCATCATTCTACTACAAATTTCATTTTTATATTCACCTTCCAGTTTCATCAGTAAGCATACACATTTTTACAGTTTTTCCTAATTTTATATTAAATGTTTTCACTGATTTTATTAAATATTTTTCTATGTTTTATCTGAACTTCATAATGTTCACTTTTAGTGGCTGCCAATATTTTTGTCTTGTCAATACACTATAATTTCCGGTCTCCTAACATGGAACCATTCAGGTTATGTTCAAGTTTGTCTGCTGGTGCTTTTCTTTGCTGTTATAGATAACACTACAATGAAGATGTTCAAACACCTTCATGTACATTTTTTGCTTGCTAAATTTCCACAAGTAGCATCACTGCAACCTAACAGCGTGTCTTCATAGCCCTTGCTAAAAATCATTTACAAAAATCCTCAATATTATTAGATGGTATGGTTAGTTTCCTTCTGGAAAGACGTCTGAGTGTACACCCAAGATGAAGGTATTTATTTCAACTCTAAAAGAAGGCTCCATTAGGTTCCTTACATTGCTAGTAGCTTACTTATAGATCTTTTCCAGTGTCTAAAACAGGGAAATTACAGAAAGTTGGAATGCCATCTGATTGCTCCTATGTTATTTTTTCATGCCTTATAAGCTCTCAAGCTTCTGAGAAGAGGGGTCAAAGAGAAGACAGAATATAGAAAAGGCATTCTAAGAACAGGAAATTCTCCCACACACATTGTCTTGGAGGTAAACAACAATATAAATAATCTCATCTATTATTTGTAAAAGACAGGAAAAAGAGCATCCTCAAGGGACAGGGGCTCTAGTTGCAAAGGCAGCACAGGCTCACAGCCTGAGATGATCTACTTCCTACTAACATTAATAGTAAGAGACACACACCTGCAGATGACTATATAACATCATGGCTCTGTTGCTGGCCCTTCAAACAAGAGGCTGGTACTATATAAGCCAATCTCAGCCTATGGCCACAAGAGCACAGAACAAATTCTGAACATTCTGCAGAGCTAATTTCCTCAGGCTGCCAGCCTGGCACATCTCATTTCACCCTGCAGCAGGACACCGCACCAGTGGCAAGATGGTGACTGCTGATTCTCCTCCTGGTGGAGGCAAACTATGCAGGAAACATTTGCATACTTTTAAAGGATTTTAAAAGTGGCAAAGACTTTAAAGTTGGGAAGAATCTGAGATATCTACTGAAATTCCCTCATTGTATAAATGGGAAAATAGGCCCTTGAAAAGTGGAAGATAGTGGCAGAGCCAGGAAAGTAACCCATGGCTGCATGTTTACAATTCAGAACTTTTTCCACTATTCAAGCATTTCCCAACAGCTCTTTCCTGACAGTTTTCCATAAGATGGTAGAAGGTACGGAGAATAAAAGGTTTCCACCATCAACGGAGTCACACTAGTTACGAAAGCACTGGGTTACTCAAAGTTAAACTAATTTTTAACTGCAGGACTTCTAAGAATCTTATAAAGTGTATGGTAAGTCTTGAGTAACAGGACAGATAGTAGGCACTTGAGCCAAGTGGCTAATTCTGGGTGCCAATTTTGGCTCTCCTGTTACATCACTAGCCATGTAATGTTGGTTGGACAAATCACTTTCCTCTCTGAGCCTCAGTTTCCTCAATCAGTAAAATTAGTAATCTATGAAAATTTATCATACAGGCTTGCTATGACGATATACCATAAAAAGCACTCAACATGTAGTTAGGTATTATGTAGGTACTGGCACATGACTACAAATCTATAGAATAGGTTCATGATGCTATCTACTCATTCTGCAAATACTTGGTGAGCATCTTCTCTATGCCACTCCTGTGCTAGCTCCCGGGGATACACAACCAAAATACATAATTGAGAAGGGAAGAGAGACAAACAAGCAGATGATTTCAAGCCTGTTCTAAGTACTGTGGCCAAGAGAAGCTCAATGAGCTATGGTAGCCAAAGGTGGGGCACCCAAAGTCAGGGGGGTGATGCCCTGCAGGTGCTTCCTGCAGGAGGTGAGAAGGAGGAGCAAGTAAGGCAGGGCAGGAGTGGGAAGGGTGTTCCACACAGTAGGCCACCTGTATTACAGGTGGATTTGAACTAATCCAGAAAATTTGGGCATCAATATTTTTTTTTTAATAAAATGTACCAAAGATCTTCAGAACCTTAGATCTGGAAGGATGCCAAAAGGTTACTTGATTTTAACAGGTACCTAAAAGCATTCCCTCTATAGTGTCTCTAGGGTGAACAGAAATAAGGTAGGATGAATACTGTTCCCTATTTGACAAGGGCAGTCCAAATTTATACCTGTTGATAGTGGCAGGAAGCAGACAAATGCCTAGGCAGATAGAGGCAGGTCCGAGGTGAAACCCCACCTAAAAGTGGAAGACAGTTTAAAGCCTGAAAGCCAAGCTTTAAGTCAAAGCCACAGACCAGATTGAGAACCTGCCTTCCCATTTGGTACACTTTCCTCTGATTGATCCCTACCCTTCACTAATTTTACATATACCTACCCTTTACTAACTGGTTTTCTACACTGCCATGCCCACCTTTGAGTGGTTTCTTTGCTTTAGCCTTTCTTTGCATACACACAAACGAATCAGCACGCATTCCCCTATTCCGAGCCCATAAAAGCCCTGGACTCAGGCACACTGAGAGAGAAACCACCCAACTGCGAGGGTAGGGACCACCCCCATGTCCTCTCTCCACTGAGAGTTGTTGCGTCGCTCAACAAAATTTTTCTCTGGCTTCCTCAGTCTTTGATTGTCAGCATATCCTCATTCTTCTTGGATGTGGGACAAGAGCTTGAGACCCCCTGAACATGGTGCAGAAAAGGCTGTAACACCATGCCCTCTGCCCTTCACCAGCAGAGAGCAGCCGCCCCACATGACAAAAATGGTGGTGAGGCCAAGCTAGCCCTGAAGTCACAGACCAAGGTGGGGCAAGGGCATTGCCAGCCAGGTATCTCCAGCTGGCAAAAGTGATTGAGAAAAGTCCTAAGTCACTATTATCCAAGCATAATTAAGAGCATCCCATTTCACTCTCAAAAGTGTCTTGATTTGGACAATAAATTATGAAGTCACTCTGTGAATAGATGGTCCCACAGTCTCAGCTTGAACAATTTGGGTGACAGATATCACTTCCTGGTAGGCAGTCCCTGTCATGTTCAGATCATTCTAACAGAGTTCCTAATCTTTAGCTAAACTGAAATCTGTCTCCTGGAGACCTTGCCTCTGCTGTCCCTTTCTAGGTTCCCAGAGATCACATGGAATAGATCAAATTCTTTCTCCATCATCTTTCAGACGTTTGTAGAATAATCATAACTCATTTATCTCTTAGTCTTTAGGTTCAGTAATTTATTCAACCTTTCCCAGGCACTCCAATCTCAAATTAAGGGCATCGCCACCTCCCCAAAACCCAGGAGTCATACTGGATTCCTGTCTTTTCTTTTCTCCCTATGCTTTCAGAGGTACTTCCAAATATCAGATCACTTCTTAGCTTCTCTCCTCCTACTACCTTGTTCCTCAGACCCATCATTTCTCACCTGGACTATCACAAAACCCCAAACAGAACCAGAGGGTCTCCTTAAAATGTTAATTAGATACAATGGCTTCTAAGTGTTTAAGATGAAAATGTGTTTTCAAATGTGCTGCTAATGTGTTTAAGATGAAAACCAAACTTCTTTGAGGCCTACAAAGCTCTGTGTAATCCAACCCTGCCTACTTCTCCAACCTAACCCTGACCCCACATCACAGTCCCCCTTGTTCCTAACTCCCTCCTTCCTGGTCATGCTAGCCTTGCTCATTGTTTAGGTTTCAGCTCAGAAGTCATCACCTCAGACAGGCCATCACTAATCCTACATATAAAAGACCCAAGAGCTCAACTGCATTATACTCCAATCATTTTTCCATTATTCTGTTTTATTTTAATCGCAGTCCATCGTCATAGTCAGTTATAAATTTACCTGTTTAGAGTCTGTTCCTTACTAGAATTATAACCTCCATGAGAATAAGGATTTATATCTAGTTATCTGTTGTATCTACAGCACTTAAAACACAACCTAGCCCATAGTACATACTGGATAAACAATACTTTTAATGAAAAAATTCATCTGTTCCTTAGGTTTGCATGATTTCCAAACCCACCCTATCCCTGGGTGACCCTCTTCTGCATAAACATCAATTTCGAATACAGTCTTTCAGTGGGATATCCTTTTGTGCCCCTTCGTGGGCCATTGTTACCTCATCTATAAGAGGATTTTTTGCCAGATAATTTTGAAAGTTTCATCCATTCTAAATTCTTATTTTTTCATAAGTTTCTCTTAAAGCTAGATATCCCTGGGCATGACTCTCTACTCAACAGTTTACCTTTGTTTTCCCACAGAGGCCAATGATACAGAGTCCAATATTCGAGGGGCAGGGAATATCAGAATCATTGTTACTTCTTAATCTAAGTTTGGCCTCAAAAGAACCAAGACATGAAAAGAAATTTAAGGTCATATTAAACAGGTATTTCAAACCTGCACCTCTGGGACCCCAGCAGGCCTCACACATACTCATTCTGATCAGGTCTCTTGCAGCAGGTTAGAAAAAAATATTGTGTGCCCTATTATCCTATTATATTAGGTTCTCACCTTCCAGGGTTATCATGTTTTGCTTCCTGAGCTTATGCCACACACTGGCTCCTAAGTCAAGTGAACAACTACTCTTTTCAAAAAAAGACACAAAAGAGAGTGTTACCTTCTTATCTCATCCAGTCAGCCAGCCCTGGCCTGCCCTTCCCAAATAACTCGGTTACTGTGAACCCACCTTCACCCTGGTGACTGGGCCAGTGTTCTCTCGCCAAGGAAAAGCTGACTTTACAACATGAGATGGGTCATACCAGGTCTGAGCCCTGCTGCTTTCAAAAACTAAAGGCTCCAATAGATGATATTCAAACGGCATTCTTTCATGTTTTGACAAATATGTATTAAGTGCTTACTAAGTAACAGTTACTGTGCTGGGGATAAAGTGGTGACTAATACAGATGCAATCCCACCACCTTCACAGAACATACCTACTAAAGCAAGCCTGTCCAACCCATGGCCCATGGGCTACAAGCAGCCCAGGATGGCTTTTAATGCAGCCCAACACTTATTCGTAACCTTTCTTAAAACATTACGAGATTTTATTGCAATTTTTTTAGCTCATCAGCTATCGTTAGTGTTAGTGTATTTTATGTGTGGCCCAAGATATTTCTTCTTCCAATGTGGCCCAGAGAAGCCAAAAGATTGAACACTCCTATAGTAAAGGGAAGAACATTCAAGAAACATGTATAGAAATAATTATCATAAGTGAGATGAATGATATGAAAGGAAGGCACAAGAAACCATAGGAACAAGTAACACATGCAGATCGTCTAAATGTGGGATGTGGATGACAGAACAGTGTTCCAAATGGACTTCCCAGAGTAAGTGTGGCTGAGACCTGATGCTGCAAAGCTAAAGGTGCGCACTTAAAGCATGTGGACACAGCAGACCCTCTGTCAGATGCTCTGCCCCAAGTGTTCCCAAGATGACTTCTTCCTCATCAGCAAAGTTCCCCTCAAATGCCTCTTCCTCACCCAGGCCTTCCTAGATAAACAAATGTTGCTTTCCACACACTTCCCCAACTCCTTATTG
This sequence comes from Mandrillus leucophaeus, assembly GCF_000951045.1. Taxonomy (NCBI): domain Eukaryota; kingdom Metazoa; phylum Chordata; class Mammalia; order Primates; family Cercopithecidae; genus Mandrillus; species Mandrillus leucophaeus. Next base: position 1,398,822 of record NW_012107886.1, on the reverse strand, counting down.
GTACTCTTGACCACAGCACCTTGCTGGTTCCCATCCTAATACTATTCTCAGTTTGTTATTTCATATGACCTGGACACTCCAGGATAATGTGGGTTTCACATACTCTTGTTCCTTTTGAATAATTATTGCATAATTTTAAAAAAATATATATTTTCACTTTATTTCTCTAATACACTTGATGTTAAAATGTATAAATCGGGGGAGAAATCCAACCTACTTTTGGCTCAGTGTCTGTTACTGCATCTCCCAGACTTTGAGCAGCTAAAAGGCACGGAGGGTATCTTTCATCCCTTTATTCTCAGGAACAGAACACCATAGTACCTGGAAGACAGTGGGACATCTAGAGTTGTATGCTAAACACACAGACCACATCTTAAGCCAGAAAGCAAATTGTCACAGAAGGAATTAGACTCACTTCCATCACTAGAAGTCAAAGAACACACCCCACTGATGGATAACAGACCTCAAGAAGGCATGAATACAAATGATAGGTCAAGAGATATGTCACTGTATAGATCCAGAACAAGTGAAAGCAGGGGCTCAAAGGAAGGACATTCTGATACATACTACAACATGGATGAACGCTGAAGATGTAATGCTGAGTGAAGTAAGTCAGGCACAAAAGGACAAGGATTCCACTTACGTGAGGTACTTAGAATAGGAGAATTCATAGAGGCTCAAAGTACAATGGAGGTCACCAGAGGCTGAAGAGTTACTGTTTAATGAGCATAGAGCTTCTGTTTATAATGATGAAAACGTTCTGGAAATGCATAATGTTGATGGTTGTATAACACTGGTATTATACTTAGTGCCACTGAATTTTATGCTTAAAAATGGTTAAAATGGTAAATTTTATGTTATGTATAGTGTGCCATACACACACATACAATGTATGTTATTAGTATATTCCTCCAGCCAAGGCCTCTGAGATAATCTAAGAGGATTTATTTCATAGTAAATTTCACAATTTGGTATTCCACAATAGCAAATCTTTTCAAAACATCATTGTAACTTGGCAGAATACTATATGAGGCATTACCAAATCTTACAAATAAGCAACAGTAAAGGAAATTTAACTTAATATTCAATTATATCAAGCAAAGAGATAGTCCACTGGAAGAAACTAGAACAATGCCACTTACTAAAAGGCTTTCTATGATTAAAACAAGTAAAATACTAGTGAATAAAAAACTACAATGTTGTGCTGGCATGAAAAACATGAATGAACAGAGTTGCAGAATGATCACGAGCTTTAGGTGAGACAAAACTTACAGTGTGTTCCTAACAAGGTTGATTTTGCTGGAAAAAAAAAATTTAAAAATTCCCCAGAGAATTATAACAAGCCCCAGAGACCCAATACTGGAGGAAAAAGAAAATGAACAGATGCTAACCCCAAGATGACCCAGAAGTTGGAATTATCAAAGATTTTATTTTTTTAATTTTTTTGAGATACTTTCACTCTGTTGCCCAGGCTGGAGTGCAGTGGCGTGATTTCAGCTCACTGCAACCTCTGCCACCTGGGTTCAAGAGATTCTCATGCCTCAGTCTCCCGAGTAGCTGGGATTACAGGCTGCGCCACCACACATGGTTAATTTTTGTATTTTTAGTAGAGATGGGGTTTCGCCACGTTAGCCAAGCTGATCTCCAACTCCTGACCTCAGGTGATCCAGCCACCCAAAGTGCTGGGACTACAGGTGTGAGCCAGCATGCCCAGCCAAAGACTTTAAAGGAGCTATTACAATCATTGGCTATGAAGCAAAGGTGAATGGTCTCGAATGGAAAGATGAGAGCTCTCAGCAGAAAAAAAAAAAAAAAAAAAGCTATCTTTAAAAAATGAAACTTTAGAATTGCAAAGTACAACACCTGAAATTAAAACCTTACTAGATAACCTCTGCAAAAAAATGGAGAAGAAACTCAAGAGAATGACAGAGAAAATAGGGAATCTGAAGACATATCAACAGGAAGTACACAATCTGAAGAATACAGAGAAATGACTACTTTAAAATAAGGAACAAACCTAAGGAACCTCTGGAATACTATCAAAAGGTCTAAAATTTATACAGTGGAGTCCCAAAAAGAGAGGAGAAATTGGTTTTAAAAAACAAGTGAAACAATATCTGAAAATATCCCAAATATGGTTAAAAACATAAATGAACACACACAAGAATCTCAACAAACCCCAAATAGGATAATCCCTAAGAAAACAATGTCCAAATGCATCATCATCAAACTGTTGAAGACAAAAAAATTTTAAACTTGAAGGAAGACATAAAATAATGACACAATACATATAAGAAAAGTGTTTGAAATGACTATCATCAGCAATCACGCAGACCAGAAAAGATTGTGAAACAACATTTGTAAAGTGATGAAAGAAAGGACCTGTCAGCTCAGAAAATTCCCTTCAGAAATGAAGGTGAAATAAAAACATCAGATGAAGAAAAACTAAGAGAACTCATTACCATAAGACTTACTCTAAAAAAAGTACTAGAGGGTTTTATTTTAGGCTGAAGAGAAATGATACCAGAAGGAAACATGGAACTTTAGGAATGAAGGAAGAGCAACAGAAATGGTTTGGATAGATATAACAGACTATTTTTCATCTTTAAAATAAGTATGAGGTGAGATGCAGTGGTGCACATCTGTAATTCCCAGCAGTTTGGGAGGCTAAGGTGGGAGGATCACTTGAGGCCAGGAGTTTCAGACCAGTCTGGGCAACATGACAACACCCCATCTCTATTTTTAAAAAGTAAATAAATAAATTAAATTAAATATGTATGAGTATTGCAAGAAAAAATGCAGAACATAGTCTAGGTTTTTTCCAATGTATGTACATGTAATATATGACAACTCTAACACAAGGGATAGGGTAATGGAATCTATGTGGTTATAGGACACATTTACTTAAAGTGTTAAAATGTTAACTCTATAGTGTAAGTTGTTATGTATATATATTATATTGTAATCCTTAGAGCTACCACTAAAAATGATACTAAAGATATAGCCAAAGAGACAACAGAATTACAATAGAATGCTAAATACATATAGATATAGACATAGATATAGATATAAACGAAAATATTCAAAAGTGAGGTTAAGAGATGTTGGAAGATGGAGTGAGGAGGTCTAGAAGACAGTGAAATAATGCCTTTAGTGTGCCAAAAGAAAATAACTGCCAACCTAAAATTTTTACTTAGTGAAAATATCTTTCAAAAATGAGGTACTTAAAGATATTTCAAACAGTAACAAGAAAGTTAACTGCCAAAGGAAATCCTTTAGGCAGAAGAGAAATTGATCTCAGACAGAATCCCAGAGATGCAGAAAGGAATGGAGAGTACAGATATTAGTAATTATAGGAGTAAAGAAATACTGACTATATAAAAAAGTATTAACAATGTCTAATTAGTGGAGGAAGAAAACAAATTAGAATGAAAGAGTGGACACCAGTAATACGTAAGTTGGATAAGGATGACTAGAGTAAGGTTATGGGATTATACAACAGAAAAATTAATGGAATAATAAACTTTAGACTTTATACTCAAGTATTAAAATTGATCACTAAATGAGGAGACATGAAGTGTATGACTTCTAAGAAGACAAGCAAAGTTGGAATGAGAAGAAAAATAAAACACAGGCCAGAAATTAAGGAAAAAGAAGAGAAAAACAGAATAAACAGAAGGCAAAAAATAAGATGGTAGAACTAAATCCAAAAATATCAGTAGCCACAATAAATATTAATGAACTAAAGTCTTAATTAAAACACAAAGAATAAATTACTTTTAAATGTGGCTATATATTATTTACAGTGATATACCTAAAAACATAAAGATACAAATTAAAAGTGAAAAGAAGGCTGGGCACAGTGGCTCATACCTGTAATCTCAGCACTTTGGGAGGCTGTGGTAGGGGGATCACCTGAGGTCAGGAGTTCCAGACCAGCCTGGCCATCATGGTGAAACCCCATTTCTACTAAAAATACAAAAATCAGCTCGGCGTGGTGGTGCACATCTGTAATTCTAGCTACTTGGGAGACTGAGGCAGGAGACTTTCTTGAACCCTGGAGGCAGAGATTGCAGTGAGCTGAGATCGTGCCACTGCACTCCAGCCTGGGCAACAGGGCAAGACTCTGTCTCAAAACACAAAAATAAAATAAAATAAATAAAATAAAAGTGAAAAAAAGAAAAAGTATATATTAGACAAATACTAACCAAAAGAAAGCTTATATACCTATATAGCAGATACCAGACAAAATAGACTTTAAGATAAAAATCATTATCAAAGTAAAAGAGAATCTCTATATAATAATAAAATGTTCAATTCAATGGTAAGACATGCTTTTCTTACTATTTTAATTATTTCATTTTATAAATAGCATAAAAACTTTTTTCTCAATAAAAATATTTCAATATTTAGTTTCAACAGCTATAAGAGCAAAAAAAAAAAAAGAGACATCTCATAGAAGTACATAGATTACAATGAAAGATGCACCTCATTAATGACAAAGATTCTCTCCTTGGCAAAACTCTAATGAGGCTCCTCTGAACTCTCTTTTCAACTAGGCCCTGAGTTTTGGGCTTCCAATCTCATCTCTGCATTGTCCAGCTGCACCAAGAATCCTGCTAAGTCAGTTTGCCTACCCTTAAATGCATGATCACCCTTGATATCTGATCAAACTCCTCATCCTCCCCAGTCCCCCAGGTGATGTCTGATCACACTGACCTGCCTTCAGCAAGAATCCTGTTAGGCTAGTTGAGCCAGAACCTCTACTTATCTTTGATGTTTCCTCTTAGTAATTTTCCGTCTGAGGAAGACATACTTCCAAACTTACATACACTTAGTAACATAGCTTTAATATATATAAAGCAAAACTTGACAGAATGACTAAGAGAAATTATCAAATCTACCATCTTAAATGGAGATTTTTAACAACTCTCTCAGCAATTACTAAGATCAAGCAGAAGGAAAAAATTAGTAAGGATATAGAAAATTTGCACAGCAGAATTAACAACTTCCTATAATGGATATGTATAGAATATTGCACCCAATTAATATAAAAAATTATTTTCAAATACACATGATTCATTTATGAAAGTTGACCCCTGGTAGGTGCTAAAGCCAGTCCCAACACATTTCAGGGATCAATATCATAAGGGCCACATTCTCTGACTACAGCCCCACTGAGTCAGATCTCAGCACCAAATGATAGCAAAATAGCTGCATGCTAAAAAGTAAAAATCTTATAAACTATGTGTTAAAGAAGAAATGCTAATGGACATTACAAAACATTTAGAAATAAACAATTACAAAACTACAATAACACTTGTGGAACTAAAGTGGTCACTTAGAAATATGCAGACTAAAATGTTTACATTAGCAAAGAAGACTCAACAATTTTAAACTATGTATTAAACTTAAGAAGTCAAAAAAAGAAGAGCAAAGAAGTTAAGTGAGGCTGGGTGTGGTGGTTCATGCCTGTAATCCCAGCACTTTAGGAGGCTGAGGCAGGTGAATCGCTTGAATTCAGGAGTTTGGGGACAGCCTAGGCAACATGGCAAAACTCCATTTCTACAAAAAAATACAAAAATTAGCCGGGTGTGGTGGCACAATCCTATAGCCCCGGCTACTCGAGAGGCAGAGGTGGGAGGATGGCTTGAGTCCAGGAGGTCAAGGATGCCGTAAGCGGAGATCACGCCACTGAACTCCAGCCTGGGTGACAGCCAAACCCTGCCTCAAAAAAATAAATAAATAAAATAAAATAAAATAAAATAAAATAAAAAAAGTTAAGTGGCTTTTCCCAAAATCATTTGATAAATGGCAGAGCTCAGATTCAAAACCAAATCTCTCTCATTCAAAGGCTATGATCTTTTCCATATGGCTTTTCCAAATAAACAAGTGAGTTTTGGCAAGAAAAGTCTTAGTGGTCTTATAAGAGAAAAAAAAAATACTTTCTTAAATTTCTTTTTATTTTTAAATTTTTATTATTTTTTTTAATATTAGAGATGAGCTCTCAGTATGTCTCAAACTGGTCTCAAACTCCTGGCCTCAAGCAATCCTCCCACCTCAACCTCCCAAAGTGCTGGCAGAAGCCACGGCACCCAGCCAAGAAAAAAAACTCTTAAAGCAGAATTGAAGTTTTCAAGAAGGTGTTGCTTAAACTACTAGAAAACTGAAAGTTCAAACATTCAAAATGATGCTGAGCAGGCTGGACACAGTGGCTCATGCTTGTAATCCCAGCCCTTTGGGAGGCCGAGGCTGGTGGATTACCCGAGGTCAGAAATTCGAGACCAGCCAAGCCAACATGGTGAAACACCATCTCTACTAAAAATACAAAAAAATTAGCCAGGCATGGTGGCAGAAGCCTGTAATCCCAGCTACTTGGGAAGTTGAGGCAGGAGAATTACTTGAACCCAGGAGGCAGAGGTTGCAGTGAGCTGAGATCATCACACCACTGCATTCCAGCCTGGGCAACAAGAGCCAGACTCCATCTCAAAAAAAAAAAAAAAAAAAAAAAAAAAAGCTGAGCAATTTATCTGACTTACATGTGTTTTCAGTTATTTTAATTTACTTTTCCTATGTACTGAAACATGCCTTCCTGAATACTTTCTGGCTTGGTTTACACTGAAGTTAACTTAGTAAAGCTTTTCTAAAAATTATTTTGGGGGATATGACAGAATTCTGCTGGACCTCAAGGCATTTCTCATTACAACCCATGCACCTTCAGATAACTGGATGGCATCCTTACTAACAGTTCTCTTTCTAGTTTAGAGTTTTTGTGCAGTTGTGATTAAATAACAGCAGGTCAGACTGCATTATTCTTTGCCTTCTGTCCCAGTCCAATGTCATCCACATAACAAAGCACCCAGCACCACTTGGGCAGCATATGACTGCCTAGAAATTACTTTTTACTGCAGGGGGAAAAAAGATGCCTGGTAATTCTCATCCTTCACTGAAACTGACTTTCGGTTGAAAAGAACTTAAAATAGCCTACTCCTCTCATTTGTCAAGGATACCTAGTCAGGAATTTGTTTCCTTAAACTGTTAATCTAGAAAGTGCCAAGCTACAAATGAAGAGATAATCTTTGTTCCTCAAGCTCCCACTAACAGCAACTGTTTTCTACCCAGCCTACGGCTATCCCTTGGGTCAAAGTTTTATGAGGCATATTAATAACACAATTATAAAATCAAAACAGTCTTCATCTTAAGTACTGGAAGTATATCTTAAATATTATCCGTTTTTTCAAGAAAGGAGTGTTATCTATAGCAAGGGTGCCCAATCCCTGGACCACAAACCAGTACTGGTCTGTAGCCTATTGGGAACCGGGCCAAACAGCAGGAGGTGAGTGGCAGGCGAGCAAGCAAAGCTTCATCTGTATTTACAGCCCGCTCCTCATTGTTTGCATTACCGCCTGAGCTCTGCCTCCTGTCAGATCAGCAGTGGCATTAGATCCTCACAGGAGTGCGAATCCTGTTGTGAAGAGCTCATGCAAGGGATCTAGGTTGCTGGCTCCTTGTAAGAATCCAATGCCTGATTATCTCTCACTGTCTCCCATCACCTCCAGATGGGACCACATAGTTGTAAGAAAACAAGCTCTGGGCTCCCACTGGTTCTATATTATGGTGAGTTGTATAATTATTTCATCATATATTACAATTTAATAATAATAAAGTGCACAATAAATGTAATGTGCGTCAATCATCCCAAAACCATCCCCTTCCCTGCCCCACATCCAAGGAAAAACTGTCTTTCACAAAAACCAGTCCCTTGTGCCAAAAAGGCTGGGGACTGCTGATCTATAGTATAATATCCCCCAAAAAGCAAACACTGCCACAATTGCAAAACTAACCTTAATCCTTTCTGGGACTTAATATCTATACCTTTTAAGATTCTTGTCTCAAATTCAATGTCCAAATAATAATCATGAATTAATCATACTCTGTTTTAAACCATTAAATTCACCAGTTTAAGATATTTTTACACACAAACTCTGAAAGTTAGCTCAATGTTTCACCTCAAAACTTTACATAAAAAGAAAACTAGCTAAGATGGGAACAACATCAGCAAAGCTTTTGAATCTCTCCTCTCTACGTATAAAACCAGACAGAACAACTAGAGAGCAATACCCAAAACCCAGGAATAATGTGCACAGCAAATCCATGTGACAAAGTATCCTCACCAAACCCAGAACACGAAAAGGTGAAGAAAAACCGCCAACAGCCATATAACCTGCACGGTGTCTGTGGCTGGGCAGTGGCTGGGCAGGAAAAACAAAGCAACAGGCAATCAGACCTGTGAACAGGAAAATTCCAAAAGAGCCAACAGGCATTACTAGAAAACATAGAGGGACAGTCTGACAATAGTAGCTCACACTGGAAGGAATTTTGTCCACTCCAATAAGGAGTAGGTTTAAGGGGCCCATGGTAAGAATCTGTGAAGGCGCCCAAGCAGTTGTGCACCATGAACTCTTGAAACTGACCTGCCAGGGTTCCCTTCCAGAATACAGCCTCACACCAAGGAGAAATCTCAAGAGACAAAACCAAACTCCTGAAATAGATAGACAAGAGAGAAAAAGGAAAGAGAAGTAGTGGAGGAGGGGAAGAAATCCAGGAAATCTCAGGAGACAGGAGGCCATCGTTTAAACACTATGCTGAGAACAGCTAAGAGGGAGCTCAGTGAAGTTACAAAGCTACCCTGAACCATGTCTCTTTCTAAAAGTTCAGAAAAACTGAGTTCAAATAGAAATGAGCAACAGAAATGACTCAAGCTCAAATGCAATCCAAAGTTCTATAAGAAGTAAGAGAAGAAGAAGCAGAACAACATCCTTATGAATAACAAATGCAGTCAGGAAGACATGCTCATAAATAAATAAATAAATAAATAACAACATGGTGTGGCGTAGTGGTTCATGCCTATAATCCTAGCACTTTGGGAGGCCAAGGCAGATGGATTACCTGAACTCAGGAGTTAGAGACCAGTCTGAGCAACATGACCAAACTCCGTCTCTATTAAAAAAAAACAAAAAATTAGCCGGGCGTGGTGGCGGTCCCCTGTAATCTCAGCTACTCAGGAGGCTGGGGCAGGAGAATTGCTTGAGTCCAGGAGATGGAGGGTACAGTGAGCCAAGACTGCACTGCACTCTAGCCTTGGTGACAGAGCCAGACTCTGTCTCAAAAAATAAAAATAAAAATAAAAATAAAATGAGGTAAATGGCATAAAGAAAATGATGCATGAGAGAACAAAATAAATCAGAATCCACAAACTCAGATGAGGTAGAGAAGTCAAGTGGTAACTAGAAATAAAATAAAAAGTCATTTCAAAAATAAACAGATAATTAAAAGACACAGAAGACAAAAAGGAAGAAAAAATTAAAATAAAAAGAAGAGGCCAGGCACGGTGGCTGATGCCTGTAATACCAGCACTTTGGGAGGCTGAGGTGGGAGGATTGCTTAAGCCCAGGAGTTTGAGACCAGCCTGGGCAACATAGTGAGACCTCGTCTCTACTAAAAATCAAAACATTTAGCCAGGTATGGTGGCATGTGCCTGTTGCCCCCACTACTTGGGTGGCTGAGGTGGGAGGATCACTTCAGCCCAGGAAGTCAAGGCTGCAGTGAGCCAAGATCGTGCCACTGCACTCCAGCCAGTGTGACAGAGCAAGACCCTGTCTCAAAAAAAAAAAAAAAAGAGAGAGAGAGAGAGAAAAATGATTTAAAAGAAAGTGATAAACAATGAAATGGGTAAAAAGAAGTATGTAAAGAAAGATATGAGAAGTTCCTAAAGAATAAAATAAAAGTAAGGACACAAAAAATGATAAAAAGTAATAATATAAAAATTTCCTGAAGTTTAAAAAAAAATTATGAAACTAGATATTGAAAGCTTCTACCCCATACCTGAGAATACTGACCCACAACGTCCAACACCAACACACAGTCTAATGAAATCACTGGGCACTAGAGAATGAGAAAAAGAAAATAATGGGTATTTAGGCAAAAACAACGAATTTTCAAGGGAAAAAAATAGATTATCATCAGGCTTTTCAATAGCAATGCTTCATTCCAAAAAAAAAAATAAATAAAGTATGTGAGCTACTCAAGAAAAATAAATGTGAACCAAAGATTTCATATCCAGAAAAGTTGACTTCAAAGTATAAAGAGCACTAACAAACTGTTATCAACATGCAAAAACTCAGGCCATATTGTTCCCATGGCCACTTCCTGAAGAATCCAGTTGAGAATGAGCTTGATCAATTCAAATGACTACAGAGACATGATCACAGAGAGCATTAAACATGTAGTTACTTATAGAACTGAGATTAGTTGAGAGCTAAAATGGAAAGAGTATTCTCTATAATGGACATATGTTTCAATAATACAGAAATAGTACAATATTTTAAAACTAGGGGAGAAACAGCAAAAGCAGATATAAACTTTTTGGATTTTTAAAAACCTATTCTCAGTAATGACACTGGGGATGGTAGCATTAGTATTATTGAGACCATTATGTATATAATCTGGGATAAAATAAATGAGTGATTATGGAGTAGTCTATCATCCCCTGTGTCCTTGAAAACCAGGATTCCTGCTGTGGAAGAAAGGGGATAGATGTAATACAGAACAGGTTAAACTAAAAATCACAAAATGGAAGTATCAGTGTAAACTGATTTTGGCATTTTATCTCAGTCTGTCCACTGCAGTGGCCTAGAAACCTAATAGCAATGAGCACACCCAGGGCCTAGACAGGGTCCTCGAAATACTATTTCCTACTAAAAGATACTAGAGATTCTTAAAGAAATGGCTTTAAGGGTGAGTGTAGGGATGGGAGCAGATCTTGTCATTACAAAAAGCAAAGCTATGAAGCCATGAAGCCATGAAGGACCACCAGGGTCACTGCTAGGACTCAGGACAGCTGCTTAAAGCTGGGGATGGGAATCGGTGATGACCGCAAATGGGCATGTGGTTTCTTTTAGGGCTGATAGATATGTTCTAAAATTTGATTGTGATGATATAGATAAATTTTTGATACAAACCCAAAATAAGTGAGTTGTATCAACAGTCAGCTTTCTAGTTGTGAAACTGTACTATATAAAAAATATGAAACTGTACACTTAGTATGTTGAAACTTATGGTATGTAAATTACATCTCAATAAAGCTGTTGGAAAAAAAGATATGCCCAAACCTTCAAAAGGGATCATGATTTCGGTGTAAAATAAAATAAAATAAAATATGTTTTGGTTTTTTTTCCCCAGAGACAGGGTCTCACTCTGTCAGCCAGCCTGGAGTACCACGGTGCTATCACAGCTTACTGAAACCTCGAACTCCTGGGCTCAAGTGATCCTCCCACCTCAGTCACCTAAGTAGTTAGGACTATGGACACATACTACCATACCTGGCTAATTTTTTGTATTTTTTGTAGAGATGGGGTCTCTCTCTCTCTTGCCTAGGCTAGTCTTGAACTCCTGGCCTCAAGCGAACATCTGCTTCGGCTTCCCAAAATTCAGCTGGGATTATGGGCATGAGCCACCATGCCTGGCCATAAAATATATTTAAATCCATGAGTTCATGAAGACTTTTTTAAATCCAGTGATTACACAAATCTACATTTGTGGTAAAATTGTACAGAACTAAATATATACACAGACACACAAATGAATAATATAAAACTGGTGAAATCAGACAAAAACAAGTGGGTCATATGAATGCTCAATTTTCCAGCTGTGAAACCGTACTATAGTTATATAAGATGGTACCATTGGAGGAAACTGGGTGAAAAGTACACCAGATCTCTCTGTATTATTCCTTACAATGCATGAGAATATATGATTATCTGAAGATGAAATATTTAATCAAAAAATACTCTAACTGGTCACCTTTGAAGAACAGTAGGGAACCAAATCTATATCTTAAAAGCTAGTAAAGAATCAAGCATTTATCCTATCTTTCCTGTATGACCTGCAACAATAGTTAAGAAACAGTAGATGAATGGAACTATCTCTTTATGAAAGAATCTCCATTAATAAATGAAAAAGATTAGATTATCACCATCTAAGGTTTGGCTATGTCCCCATCCAAATCTCATCTTGAATTATAGCTCCCATAATCACCAACTGTCATGGGAGGGACTCGGTGGGAGGTAACTGAATCATGGGAGCAGGTTTTCCTGTGCTGTTCTGATGATAGTGAGTAAGTCTCACGAGATCTGATGGTTTTATAAAGGGTAGTCACCCTGCACACACTCTCTTGCCTGCCACCATGTAAAACATGCCTTTGCTCCTCCTTCACCTTCAGCCATGACTATGAGGCCTCCCCAGTCATGTGAAACTATGAGTCCATTAAACCTCTTTTTCTTTATAAATTACCTAATCTTGGGTATGTCTTTATTAGCAGCACGAGAAGAGAGTAATACACCATCTTATGGCCCCCAATGGATTAATGGATTAGACATTAAGCATCAACAGCCACTAATATCGTAAAAAGAAACAGCACCAGACATCAGGTGCCTCTTGGGGAAAGAACCCACCAATTATCTGATGTCTTACTGTAGGGTTCATACCTGAGTCTGATGACACTTGGGGATCCAGCTACCAATTTGCAGGAAATACAGAGGTCAGAGAGAACAGGTGAACAGCACCATGACAGAGCATTCAGCAAAATCCAGACTGTAGGAAAGTCTCAAGGCTAAATGTCCTAGATTCTTCAACAGATAAATCACTGGACGAAAAACTAGGGGGTAAGGGGAAGCAACGCAATGAAAGGGAAACCTGTAGATTAGAAGAGTCTTAAAAGACACAAATTTCCTTTAAATTGGCAAGATTAAACTTGAGATGTACACCTGGATAATAATATTATAAAGAAATGCAAACAAGTGTCTACTTTGAGAAGCAGGGTAGTGGCTACTTTAAGGACAGAGAGGGGTGATGATTAGGATGTGGCACCTGGATGGGGCTGCTAGGGCAGGCAGAAAAATTCTAATTGTGGACCTAAGGTGAACCAGGTGTGTTCACCTTAGGATAACTCAGTAAGCTGCACATTTGTGTTGTGTTATTTTCTGTATTTGTCTAATTTTACAAAAAAAAAAAAAGATTTTTTTAAAAAAAGGAGAATTTATCTCACTTTTATAACCTGTCATAAATAGAATGCAACAGTTAAAATAATTACATGAAAATAATATTATTAACTAGCTGTGGTAGCCTGAGGACACTTCCAAGCCCTTTTCTATGTTAAAATGGAGAATAACAAGTGTAGTCAAGTGTTAAGGATATGCTAGCACTCAAGAGTCTTTCTTTTTAACTTAATCAAGTCTTGAAAGACACCTAAAAGGAAAGCACTTTCTCACTATGTGATTCAGAGAGATGGGAGGCTTGCCTATCTACCACTCAAAATCATCTTCTCTACTGCTTAAATTTACTTCGTAGGCCAGCTCACATCTTACTCTTCTGGAGACACTGAGTTACAAAAAAAAAAAGAGGTCTGGTGCAGTGAATGAAGGTAAGTCAGGCCTTATGAGGAGGATGAAAAAAACAAAAACTTTGCTCTCCCTGATCATCAACAGATTTATGTTACTCGTTCAGCCCTTTCTAAATAAGCTTAAAAGGTTTGCTTTTCCATTATAAGCATTTAAGCAAGTGACTGACACTACAACCCAGTGAGAGCTGCTTGTCCTCATCCTAGTTACAAGCACACACACTTCACTATGTACTCAACAGGCACCTTCAGAGCCTAGCAATGACCCACCTCTGTCTTCACACCTAATGTGTTTGGAGGTTCTCAAGTGACAAGAGGCCCTGTATCTGAAAACCCAAATTACAAATATAAGCACAAACGCCCTCCCTCACCTGAACTCAGTATCTTAAAATGAGGCCCTCTGTCCCAAGTTGCTGGCTCATCAACACTAGCCTAAACTGACCTCAAAGTCCTTTAAAAAATAGGTGGGGGGGGCAGGTATCAGATTCCATATTAGACTTATAAACTTGTAAGGAGCAAAGCAAGCTGTGAATTCGAATGGAACTCAATCACATTTTTCAAGCATTTATCTAAAACACATATTAAAAAGTGGCTCGATTCACCTACATATGATCTGAAAACAAGTCTTGTTTTACCTCACCATTTCCCCCAAGTTTTTCTACGTCAGTTTTAAGAGAAAGAAAACATAAGCCAGGACAGTTTAATTTTTCTTGCACTGATGCTCACAAGAGAGGACAGAGTGAGGCCCACCCATAAAGATGAAGTGCAGACAGGAACTAAAAGGCAACTTGCATTAAAAAGGAAGATAAGGGTTGGATTCCTCTGTCTTCAATGCCCGCTTCATCAGCTTCCCTTGAGTGGGCAGACCCCCATTTCCTTCCCTCTCTCACCATCTCCTATCTCTTTTGCATTCTCTACCCTCTTTGTTTTGTGAACCCTCAACTTCCCAGCTTACCCTCAGTCCATCCCTTGTTCTTATATTTTCAAGAGACATGTAAGCAAGCAAATACTCAAACATACATAAACCTGCTAAAATGTCTGGAACAAGAATCCCAAGTTCCACTCATCACAAAGGTGCTTGTGGAAGTCTACTCCACCATTTGTTTCCATGATGTCTGAGAAAAACACACTTCATCTGCATCCCCTGGATCCTCCATATGAGAGGGTATACCCCTGCGTGTAAGAACCAGTTCACCACCTCCATTTTTTATGAATATCCAGAACAAAAGGCTCCTTTCTTGAATGCTACTCTGATCCCATGAATTCAAAAATGTTTAAAGAAGCTCTATCTCCACACCAGCACCTGAGGAGATGGAGACTTTAAGAACAGAATTTTAAAATGTTCTCACTGAGCTCTCCATTCTAGAAATGGCTATAAGTAAATGAAACTCAGAAGTGTCTGGAGCCTACTGAGCTCTACCTAGCAATGCAGTGTGTTCCTTGGCACATGAGACAGAAGCTCAAGGCAGACCCAGCACTTCCTCAGATACCGTCTTGTCCCATTTTCCTTAAGATAAGGTGTCCTGGTCCATGGGCCTATTATTTGGGGTCAGGCCTCAGCAGGAGAATGGTTAGGTGTCAGGGGGAGAGGGGGGTGACATATGTGGTTTGGATTTTTCACCCAAACCCTTTTCAATGAGCCTTTGAGAAATACAGGAGCCTATTGAAACATTACTTACTGCCTGTTGAATATTGGTCTTCACTTGCTCACTCAACATGCCTTCAAAGACAAAGGAGTCGCCAAACTTCTCAGCCTATAAGGAAGGTAGGAAATAAAAATCCAGAAAAGGTTGTGGTAATGTGTTTCATGTGTGCCATTTTCTCTCCACACTATTAAAGTTATTCCTCTTGTCCGATTGAACTTGGGTCTTTCTTATGACTTCCCAGGGGACTCAGAAATGACCTAAAAGTCTCTGGCTTCCTCTTAAAACAAGTTAATGTCACTTACAGAGACCATTTTCATTTAAGACTCACTTAGCTGATAAGAATGCAGACTGAACAAGATTAGTTTTTGAGAACATGACTGTTCCTGAAGGAAATACATTTCCACAAGTATTACAAATGACTCTGGGAAATAGTATTCTGTACATGTGAGATTACATAATCAAGTTTTGTCCTTTGTCCTGAATCTAGCTAAATCAATAAAATGGCACTGTTTGCTCATATTCTGACACATTCTAGCTCCACTAAGGGGTCAAATGTGCTTACAAATCTCAACTGGCCAATTCAAGCACCAAATGGAAATCTGTATTTTAACGATTTTATTTAACATTAGTGTCTCAAGTCTTCATCCACCTGATTATTTTTGTTGTATATAACCCTATTCTGAAAATTAGGTCATTTGTCCCTTGGTAACCATGACTCTCCTCCTACATTTCTGAGTGTTCTTATTCATCTCCTAAAATATGTGGGCTCTTGTTTCAGCCACTGAAACACTGTTGCTCCCCAGAGCTCTGCCCTTGGCTCTCTGCACTTCTACTACACCAGTGGCTCTCAGGCTTTGTGCAATTGAGATTATGTAATCAGCTGGTTCATACTATATACTGCTGCTCCCCAACCCCAGAGATTCTGATTCTGGGGCTCTAGGGTGAGGTCAAGGAGTCTGTATGTGTAAATAGCACACAGCTAGTCATTCTAATACAGGTAGCTCAAGAGATACACTTTGAGATACACTGATCGATGCTTGTTGATGGACAACTTCTTTCAACCTCATCAAATTAACTATAGCCAGTACTCCAAATGACTCTCAAATCTCTACCTCTAGTTCTGTCCTGTTCTTACTAGATGAAATTAACTGAGTACCGGATCTTATATTGCAGATCTTACAAGCACCTCCAACTCCTTTTCCAGAGGGGAGGCTACCATCTCTTCTTCACCCCAATCTTCTTCCTGCATTCCCTTGTGACCCTGCCATGACTAACTACCTAAGCCATTTATTTATTCAACAAATGTGTATCAAACACCTACCATGTGTCTAGTTTGGGGCTAAATTAGGGGATATAAGGTCAATATCAGATAGCCATGGTCCCTATCCTTATTGTGCTTAAGTGTGGGAGCACAGAAAAAATCAAGCAAACAAAGAATGGAAGAAAATAATTATAACTTTACTTCACCTTGTAAGGTAAAGAGTGTCATGAAAAACGTTCTTGAGAAAGTGACACTTAAGATGAGACGACTCAAGAATGAGAAGGAGCCAGTCATGCATAAGGGGGATAAGCAAGAGAACTGTGAATTCCAAGCAGAGAGAAAATAAGGACCAAGCTCTTGAGGTGGGAAAGAATGTTGAGTTTTCAAGGAATAGAAACAAAACCAGCAGGGCTAGAACACGGTACACAAGAGGAGTGTGATATAAAGTGAAGCTGGAGAGATGGGAAAAGAAGTCTATAGAGTGCCATTAAAAAAAATTGAGCATATGGTCCAAGGCAGTTCTTGGTCCTTTTTGAGCTCCTTGGCAGTATGGTGAAGCTTAAGAACCCCCTTCTCAGAATAAAACATTTAAATGCATAAAATAAAATCAACAGTATTATGAGGAAAAGTCATTATATCAAAATATTAATAAGCAAATTAGTGCTATAGTATTAAATATGCTCTTCATTAATATATTAAATAAGATCTAGTGGCAGGTCTCATAATTATCATATTTCAAAGTGGGGATGAATGCAGACAATATTTCAAGATCTCTGCAACAACAAAAATATGATTAAAAATGTCTGTGATTTCTACTGGTAACAAAGTCAGAGGTACTGCTACTACTGCTGTGGTTTGTTGTTTGCATCATAATTGAAGGAAATACTACATTTGGGCTCGAGGGTAGTAAATAACCAGATATATTAGATTGGTGCAAAAGTAATCACGGTCTTTGCCATTAAAAGTAATGACAAAAACCGTAATTACTTTTGTACCAACTTATAACTTTTCCCCATCCATGTTTTTAGATGCCCTAAGTTCTGCTTATTCTATCTAATCTTCATGGAGAACCCTGGTTCCTTAGAAGTCTTCTAACTTAAGTAAACTAATGAGGAACCTGAGCTGAGAATATCCTGGGAAACCAAAAGGAAAAGGACTTCTGCTTACTAGAAATGTGTACAAAAAAGCTTTCTAACCACTTTGTATATTTGAGGAAATTCCAAAGAAATGTGACAATGCAAAACCAAATTTGAAAGTTGTTTTTACTTTATACATTCACTTTCAAATTATTCACTTAATAATAATTTACAAAAAGACATTTGGGGCCCTAAAGAAAAAAAAAAGGAACAGGGACTCCATGAACTGAAGACAAGAGTAAAGTTTTTTTGTGAGAGAAAACTGGAAAGCAAATAAAATAAGTGTAGTTCAGAAAGTGACATAAACATTCATAGACTAGAAAGCCTTCCTCTTCCTATTCCCATTTAGGACAACATCCACTTTCAGAACCTTGCTTTGTGATTCAGTGACCACCACATAATGTTTAGAGCTGCCACAGCACAGTGTATGTGAGTCGTCAAGGTGTTGGAATAAAGCCACAAAAATGAAAAACTGCACTTCTGCATTTATCACTTAAAAAATATGAAATGCTTCTGGAAAAACCAAACTGCGATTTACTGAGACGAAAAGTGGTCTTACTTTGCATGCCATCTGTTATCTCAAAAAGCCTTAGTGGTCAGTGGTATTCTCTGACACATTAAGCATTAACACAATATAGTGTAATAGTTACAGCACAGGTTCTGAGGTCACACTGGCCAGGCTGGAATCCCAGCTCTACCACCAACTAGCTGTGTGATGTGGGGCAAATCACTTTTCTAATCCTCAGTATGTCACCTGAAAAATAACCTGCCTCATAGGGTTGTTGTGAGAAATTAAGATGAAATATATACAATAAAATGCTTCACACAGTTCTACCACAGAATGTGGTAAAAGTGGTCAGTCACTCTGAGCTGCTATTAAAGCATTCTTAAAAGTTCTGGAAAAGAACAAGTTCTCCCTCCTTTCCCCAATCCCATTACCTCTGTCAAATAGCCAGTTGAGTTCACAAACTTCTCAAATTCAGCATTACTGACTTCATAGGCATCCATGTAAAAGGCATCAATAGTAACTCTCCTCGCAGGTGCTTCCCCATCCTGCTTTATCTGAGGATCATCTGTGCCCATTGTAAATACTCCGGCAGGGATGGGGACCATCTACAATGAAAGGTGAAACACAGGAAGTCATGCATCACAACCAAGGTGTACCTGTGTAGGGGTAAGGTTCCTAGCACCCAGTAAGCACTCAATAGTTAGTAAATCTTCACCACAGTAATAACTGTAAAATTAGGAAAAATCTCTCTATACCCCAAAGAAGGTGAATCACGAGTCTCTCAAAAAGGAGTGAAAATTCTTTAGGAAGGTAATCTCCTTAATCAAACCTCTACTGATACAAATCTATACCTGTACTGGAAACAGGTCTGGAATAACAGTCACCAAGCCGCTAATGGCTGGAATGCAGAGGTAGGGAGAATATTCAACTTTTCTTTTCTTTTGAGACAGGTTCTCACTCTTTTGACCAAGCTGGTGTACAGTGGCATGATCAGGGCTAACTACAGCATTGACTATTGACTTCCCAGATTCAAGAGATCCCCTCACCTCAGTCTCTCAAATGGCTGGAGTACAGACATGTGCCACCATGCCCAGCTAATTTTTGTATTTTTAGTAGAGACAGGGTTTCACCAAGTTGACCAGGCTGGTCTTGAACTCCTGACCTCAGGTGATCCACCCGCCTCAGCCTCCCAAAGTGCTACAATTACAGGTGTGAGCCACCGCGCCCAACCTAGCTAATTTTGCTAATTTTTGTATTTTTAGTAGAGACAGGGTTTCACCAAGTTGACCAGGCTGGTCTTGAACTCCTGACCTCAGGTGATCCACCCGCCTCAGCCTCCCAAAGTGCTACAATTACAGGTGTGAGCCACCGCGCCCAACCTAGCTAATTTTTTTTTAAGCCATGGGGTCTCACTGTGTTGCCAAGGTTGGTCTCCAACTCCTGGGCTCAAGTGATCCTCCCACCTCAGCCTTCCAAACTGCTGGGATTATGAGTCATCGTGACCAGCCCCACTGTTTTCTTTATACATATTTTATTCGCATATGCTTTTGTTTCTTTGAATTATTTTTAAAAGCACATGTAAAAATGCAATCTCTATCTTTAAATAACCACTGCATGAATTTTGGCCTCCAACAATCATGAAAAAGGCTTACCTCACTAAAATAGAAAGTTTTAAAGTTTACTAAGGGGCTATGTGTTGTATAATTCCTTACAAAAACCCTAATTGCAATTACTTTGTTCCTATCTACCTTCCCACATGAACTCTAAACTCCAAGAAGACAGCAACTGGGGCTGCCTTATTCACAGCTCTGTTCCCAACACTGAGCACAGGGTCTGAGGATCACACTGAAAATGTTCAGTTAAAAAATGCAGGTCCATGCTCAACATCATGAGTCATTAGCGAAATGCAAATCAAAACTATAATGAGGTTCCACTTCATGATCACTAGCATGGCTATAACAAAAAAGACACAATAACAAGTGTTGATGAGGATGTGAAGAAATTGGAACCCTCATATATAGCTGGTAGGAATGTAAAATAGTTCAGCTGCTTTGGAAAACAGTCTGGCAGTTTCTCAAAAAGCTAAACAAAGAGTTATATGACCCTGCAGTTCTCCTAGGTATATACCCAAGAGAAATAAAAACATATGTCCATGCAAAAACTTGTACAAAAACATTCATAGCAGCATTATTCATAATAGCCAAAAAGCAGAAGCAATCCAAATGTCTATCAACTGATGAATAAGTAAACAAAATATGGTATATCTATAAAATGGAATAATATTCAGACATAAAAAGAAATAAGCACTGGTTCATGCTACAGTATGAGTGAACCTTGAAAATACTATACTAAGTGAAAGAATCCAATCACAAAGGGCCACATATTATATGAATCTATTCATATGAAATGTCCAGAATAGACAAATCCAAAGAGACACAAAGTAGATTAGTGGTTGCTAGAGGGAGGCAGGAATGGGGAATGATTGATAATGGGCATAGGGTTTCTTCTTGAGATGATGAAGTATTCTGGAATTAGGCAGTGATAGTTGTAACACCTCATAACTATACTAAAAACCACTAAATTGTACATGTTAAAAGAGTGTATTGTATGCTATATGAATTCTATCTCAACTTTTTTCAAAAACCACAGGGCTTCAACCATACCATCTGTCAGAAATACACTCTTAACAGACATAATGTCTTATTTTCAAATCATTTGAGTGAGTCAATTAATAGACTCCACAGCAGCTTAGGAACTGTCAAGTCCCTCATCTATAAACAAGGGTTCAATATTACAGAATAAAATGGATCATAAGAAACTACTTATAAACAATTATATATCTACAAATTTGATAACCTTGAAAAAAAATGGATAAATTCCTAGAAACATAAAGCCTATCAAGACCAAATCAAGAAGAAGTAGAAAATCTGAACAGACTGATAACAAATAAGGAAACTGAATAAATAATTTTAAAAATTGGCCAGGCACAGTGGCTTACGCCTGTAATCCCAGGACTTTGGGAGGCTGAAGCAGGTGGATCACCTGAGGTCAAGGGTTTGAGGCCAGCCTGGCCAACATGGCGAAACCCTGTCTCTACTAAAAATACAAAAAAATTAGCCAGGTGTGGTCACACGCACCTGGAATTCCAGCTACTTGGGAGGCTGAGGCAGGAGAATCACTGGAATCCAGGAGGCAGAGGTTGCAGTGAGCCGAGATTGCACCACTGTACTCCAGCCTGGTGACAAAGTGAGACTCCATCTCAAGTAATAATAATAATAATAATAATAATAGTAATTTTCCATCAAGAAAAGCCCAGAACCAGATGGCTTCATGGCAGAATTCTAATTTAAAGAAGAACTAATACCAATCCTTCTCAAATTCTTCCAAAAAATTGAAGAAGAGGAAACACTTCCAAACTCATTTTATGATACCAGCATTACACTGATACCAAAGCCAGACAAGAATACTACTAGAAGAAAATATATATACATATATATACACACACACACAGGCCAATATCCCTAATGAACATAGATGCAAACATTCTAACAAAATACTAGCAAAGTGAATTCAACAGCACATTAAAGGGATCATACGCCAAAATTAAGTGGGGTTTATCCCTACGATCAAAGGGTAGTTCAACATATGCAAACCTACACATGTGATATGCCACGTTAGCAGAATGAAGGGCAAAACCAAACGTTCACCTCAATATATGCAGAAAGACATTGGTGAAATTCAACATCTTTTCAAGATAAAAACTCTTGATAAGTTAGGCATTGAAGGAATGTACCTTAATATAAGCCATATATGAAAAGCCCACAGCTAACACTATACTCAATGGGGAAAAATTGAAAGCTTTTCCTCTTAGATTCAGAACAAGCCAAGGATGCATACTCTTGCCACTTCTACTCCATATAATACCGGAAGTCCTAGACAGAGCAATCAGGCAAGAGAAAGAAAGAAACAGCATCCAAGCTGGAAACAAAGACGTTATATTGTCCCTGATTGTAGATGCCATGATTGATTTTTTTTGAGACGGAGGCTCACTTACTGTCTACCAGACTGGATTGCAGTGGCGCGATCTCAGCACACCGCAAGCTCCGCCTCCTAGGCTCATGCCATTCTCCTGCCTCAGCCTCCCGAGTAGCTAGGACTACAGGCACCTGCCACCACGCCTGGCTAATCTTTTTTTTATTATTATTATTATTTGTATTTTTAGTAGAGACAGGGTTTCACTGTGTTAGCCAGGATGGTCTCGATCTCCTGACCTCATGATCCGCCCTCCTCGGCCTCCCAAAGTGCTGGGATTACAGGCGTGAGCCACCGCGCCCGGCCAGCATGATCTTACATACAGAAACCTAATGGCTCCACCAAAAAACTGTCAGAACTGATATATGAATTCAGCAAAGTTGCAGGGCACAAAAATCAATATGTAAAAATCTGCAGCATTTCTTTTTTTTTTTTTTTTTTTTTTTTTTGAGACGGTGTCTCTCTCTGTTGGCCAGGCTTGAGTGCAATGGTGTGACCTCAGCTCATTGCAACCTCCACCTCCCGAATTCAAGTGATTCTCCTGCCTCAGCCTCCCGAGTAGCTGGGATTACAGGTGCCTGCCACCACGCCTAGCTAATTTTTGTGTTTTTTTTAGAGACGGAGTTTCACCAAGTTGGCCAGGCTGGTTTCGAACTCCTGACCTCAGGTGATCCACCCGCCTTGGCCTCCCAAAGTGCTGGGATTACAGGCATGAGCCACTGTGCTCAGCCAGCATTTCTTTAAACTAATGATGAACTATCTGAAAAAGATATTAAGAAATTAATCCCAGGCGGGGTGCGGTGGCTCACGCTTGTAATCCCACCACTTTGGGAGGCCGAGGTAGGCTGATCACTTGAGGTCAGGAGTTCGAGACCAGCCTGACCAAAGTGGAGAAACCCCGTCTCTACTAAAAACACAAAATTAGCTGGGCATGGTGGTGCATGCCTGTAATCCCAGCTACTTGGGAGGCTGAGGCAGGAGAACTGCTTGAACTCGGGAGGCGAAGGTTACAGTGAGCCAAGATCGTACCACTGCACTCCAGCCTGGGCAACAAGAGTGAAACTCTGTCTCAAAAAAAAAGAACAAAGAAAAAGAAATTAATCCCATTCACAGTAGCATCAAAAAAAAAAAAAAAAAAAGACACTTAGTAGTAAATTTAACCAAAGAAGTGAAAGACCTATATACTGTAAATTATAAAACATTGATGAAAAAAATAGTATAAAAAGACAAATAAATGGAAAGGCATCCTATGTTCATGGATTAAATGAATTAATAGTAAAATGTCCATAGTACCCAAAGCAATCCACAGATTCAATGTAATTCCTATCAAAATTCCAAAGTCATTTTTCAAGGAAATAGGAAAAAAAATCCTAAAATTTGTACAGACCCACAAAAGACCCCAAAGAGCCAAAGCAATTTTGAACAAGAAGAACAAAGGTGGAGTACCACACTAGCTGACTTCAAAATAAATACAAACCTAATCAAATGGCATGGTACTGGCATAAAAGCTAACACAAAAACCAACGGAACAGGATAGAGAGCTCAGAAATAAACTCATGCATTTACCATCAATTGATTTTCAACAAAGGCACCAAGAACACGCAATGGAGAAAGGACAATCTTTCAATAAATGGTATTAGGAAAACTGAATATCCACATGTAGAAGAATGAAATTAGACCCTTATCTCATAGCATATACAAAAATCAACTCAAACTATATTAAAGACTTAAATGTACGGTCTGAAACCGTAAAACTACTAGAAGAAAACATTGGGAAAAGAAGCTCCATGAGACAGGCCTGGCAAAGACTTCTCGGACTTGACCCCGAAAGCATAGGCAACAAAAGCAAAAATAAACAAATCGGATTGCATCAAACCAAAAGGCTCCTGTATGACAAAGGAAACAACAGAGTGAAGAGATGAGTGAAAATCTTTGCAAACCATGTATCTTATATGGAGTTAATATTCAAAATACATAAGGAATTCAACTAAATAGCAAGAAAACAAAGAACTCAATTTTAAAATGAGCAAAGGACCCGAAGAGACATTGCTCAAAAGACATACAAATGGCTAACAAATATAAGAAAAAATGCTCATCACAACCAATCACCAGGAAAACACAAATTAAAACTACAATGGGCTATCTCCTCACACTTGTTAGAATGTCTATCGTCAAAAAAATGAAAGATGACAAGTGCTGGAGAAGGTGTAGAGAAAAAGGAACCCTTGGGCAGTTGGTGCGAATGTAAATACAGTGATTATGGAAAACAATATGGAGGTTCCTCAGAAATTTGCAAACAGAATTACCATATGATTCAGGTATCCCACTTCTGGGTATATGGCCAAAGGAAATAAAACCAGTATGCTCAAAAAATATCTACAGTCCCATATTCATGGCAACATTATTCACAATAGCTAAGATACAGAAGCAACCTAGGTGTCCCTTATCAGATAAATGGATAAAGAAAATGATAAATATATATGCATATACATATATTTTATTTATACATTTTAGCCTTAAAAAGAAGAAAACTTGGCCAGGCGCAGTGGCTCACACCTGTAATCCCAGCACTTTGGGAGGCCAAGGCAGTTGGATCACGAGGTCAGGAGATCGAGACCATCTTGGTTAACACAGTGAAACCCCATTTCCACTAAAAATACAAAAAATTAGCCAGGCATGGTGGCAGACACCTGTAATCCCAACTACTCAGGAGGCTGAGGCAGGAGAATGGCATACACCCGGGAGGCAGAGCTTTCAGTGAGCAGAGATTGCGCCACTGCACTCCAGCCTGGGTAACAGAGCGAGACTCCGTCTCAAAAAAAAAAAAAAAAGAAGAAAACTTTGTCATTTATGACAGCATGGATGAACCTAGCGGCCGGTATGCTATGTGAAATGCGCCAAGCACAAAATGACAAATACCTTGATGATCTCATTCAAATGTGGAATCTAAAAAAGTTGAACTAATTGAAGTACAGTGGTGGTTATCAGAGGCTAGGGGAGTGGGGAAGATGGGAAAAAGAAAGATGTTGATCAAACAGTACAAAATTTCAGTTAGATAGAAGAAATAAGCTTTAGTGATGTATTGCACAGAGTGGTGACTATAATAAATAATGCATTATATATTTCACAATTATTAAAAAATAGATTTTAAATGTTTTCACCACACACAAAAAATATAAGTATGTGAGCTGATGGATTTGTTAATTAGCTTGACTCATTCCACAATGTAAACATATATCAAAACATCACAATGTACCCCACAAATTATTATATAATTATTTGTCGATTAAAAATAAAATTTTAAAAAACAAGGGCTCAAATTAGAAAAGGAAAAAAAGAAGTCAAGGAGAGACGACTAGCTGGAAAAAAAAGAGTTGCTTAGCAATAAGGACAGAAGCATTAGAAAAATAACATCAGAAGAAACAAATTAGGAATCCACAATCATTGATTCTACTTTCTATTTCTACTGACTTTCCTTGTTAGTGGTTGCTTTGATTCTATGCACGCATTTCCCAATAAAAACGGTGCTGTTTTCATCTATGATAAATTAGTAATAAATGTGTTTTTGTTTGTCCAATGTATTACTGCTATCCCAAGAAATCAACCTTGACTACTCGCATCCCCTACTCCCAACATTACACAGGCCACCTAGTCTCACTCGATCTCCTAAGTATGTATCTCTCTAATCTCTCCCTCTTTTCTATCCCCAGATAACTGCAGAAGCCTTGTAATTGGTGTTCCTGTCTTCAGTTCCCTTTCACATCCCCACTTGCTTCCAAGTCATCTATTTTCCATTCAATAATTCATTCAACAAATATTTAAGCCCCTACTAATCCTTCTAAAAATGTTAGTCTACTGTACCCAACACAATTTTCCAACAGAAAAGGGTTGGAAACAACCTAAATGTCCATCAATAGTAGGCTCATTTTAAGTAAATTGTGGGCCTTCGATAAAATGGAAAATTAAGCAGCGCAAAGGAAAGAAAAAAGAAGAGGGGGATATCAAAGGAAGCTTTTGATGTATTGATATGGAAACATCTCACTATGATGAGCTACATGAACAAAGCAAGGTGCACAAATGGTAAGTAAGGTATGCTGTCATTAGCATGAAAGCAGGTTGAGGTACATAAGTTCACATATTTTTGTATTTACTTATATTTGCAGAACATAGCTCTGAGGAAATATACAAGAAATGCATGCAGTGGTTGTCTGAGGGGAAGGTTATTGGGTAAATGAGAAATTGTTCACTATATACATTTTTATATGTTTTTAAATTTTTAAACCACGTAAATGTACTTCCTGTTTAAAAAAAAAAAAAAAAGTGTCAATCTGACCATACTACTTTCCTACTTAAAATTGTCAGGAATTCCTATCACCTTTCAGAATAACATATATAAACATCAGAGCTCATCTCTCACACTATCTCTTGCCCTGTGTTTCACCTGCATTTTCATAAACTACTTTATCTCTTTGTAAATATTGTCATGGTTCAAGGATCACCTCCTCCAGGAGGCCTTTCCTGCCTGCAGAAAAGAAAAAAATATATATATATACATATAAAAATATATATATATATTTTTTTCTTTTAAGAGATGGAGTCCTACTCTGTCACCCCATGCTGGAGTGCAGAGGCATGACCACAGCTCACAGCACCCTCGATCTCCTGAGCTCAAGCAAGTCTCCCACCTCAGCCTCTATGCAGCTGGGACTACAGGTGAACACCAACACACCCAGCTAATTTTTTTTTTTTTAGTAGACATAAGGTCTTGTTATGTGCCCAGGCTGGTCTTCAACTTCTGAGTTCAAGTGATACTCCTGCCTCAGCCTCCCAAAGTGCCGGGCTTACAGGCATGAGCCACCGCATCTCACCCAAAGTATCTTAATTCTGTGTTTTCATCTTCTCTAGAACCTAGGCTCTTTGGGGACCAGAAATCAATCTTTCATTTCTATATCCCCAGTGCCTAGCATGGTGCATGGTCCACAGTAGACACAAAAAATCTTTACTAATTGAATGAGGTCATGACTGTAATCAGCAATTTATCATTTGAATTATGCATAATTATAAAAATGCTATTTAATTTTTAATAGTTCTAGACATGCATAACATGTCAACATCACAGTGAAACCTGTTTAACAGATGCAGGTCAAGGACTGAACTAAGTTTGTCCATTATTCTCACTATAAATGCTGGGACACAAGATAGCGCAGTCCTAAGAGGACAAAACCAGAGCATCAAGTGTCTCACTCTGTAGGATCCTAAGACACGTAAAAAGGACCATTTTAGTCAACTCTTCATTGAAGGTCCAAATTCAAAGAATCCACATCTCCTCTAATCTGAAGGTGAGATAAACCCCTCCCGCCACACCACAGCTTCTGCCACTGCCACTCAAGCCAGAAGTGTAAGTGAAGTCAAGAATGACTCTATTATTCATTGGAATAACAGAACCATATGTGGGCTACACATTTAGGCCACCTGCAGTGGGCACTGCTATTTTGGTCCATCCAGCACCCACTCCCTCTACTTGTTGTAAAATATTGAAGTTCCTTTCCAAAACCATTTCTTAAGCTTTCTAAGTGGCCCAGGGGTACTGGATAACTCTATCCTACTTCCCACGACCCACTAAGCCTGGCCAACCATAGCATTCTTTTGATCACAGAGATGTAATTAGGGATAGGCCCAAGACCCAATCAAAGTTCATCTTTGAACTTTTGCTGGAGCTACCAGGAAAGAACTTTTTCCTCTTCTCATTATCTTATCAGTAGGAGAAAGGACATTACCTGACAATGGAGCAGAAGAGCCAAGAGATAGCCAAAGAGAAAGGCCTTGGAGATGCTGCCTGAGGCCCTGTATCCAGGTGTGTCTGGGGCCATATTTACTCTTGAACTTCCAACCAGGAGAGCTATAAATGTCCCCTCCAGTTTTTTCCTGCTTAAGCCAGACTTGTCTTTTTTTCACTTGCTAGTGATTTTTGTCTTGTACACAAAGATGAAATAAGATCATACATAACTTTTTTGTGTAACTTCTCCTTTTCCTTCTTTCCTCTCCTCAGCCCTAACATTAAAAGCTAAAGGCTCTTGTTCTGAGTCCCTTCTAATAAAATAAAATAAAATAAAATAAAATAAAATAAAATAAAATAAAATAAGCTAAAGGCTCATGAGAAAGCTGGGTGAATAAGAGAAGCATGCTCTCTGGATCTGTCCACAAACCCCTGCCTTATCTATCTACACAGGGCTTATCTATCTTTACCATTCTGTCACCCTCCTGCCTCTACAAACAGACACTAATCATAGATGAAATGACATTCAAAGTTTCTTGCAGTTCTGAGCTATATGATTCCATTAAGCTGCCGTTGCCTCACTGTAAAGTGGGAGACTATCTCTCTCACAGGATTCTCAGGAGGATGAATAGAGCAAAAGAATACTTTACAAATGTTTCTTGAAAAAGTATGTGACCTTCTTTATTCCCAAGGCAGTTTCTCAATATTATATCCACCATAAAAGGAAACAGGTCATTCAAGAAATTATTACAGAATGCCTAAAATGTACAAGGCACGTGGAAGACATAGAGATTAAAACATCTAAAAATGCTTCCAATGTAGAATATCAGACAACTACAAAACTAGCACTACATTAGGGCCGGGCAAGCGATCGAGACCATCCTGGCCAACATGGTAAAACCCCATCTCAACTAAAAATACAAAAATTTGCCAGGCGTGGTGGTGGATGCCTGTAGTCCCAGCTACTTGGGAGGCTGAGGCAGGAGAATCACTTGAACCCAGGAGGCAGAGGTTGCGGTGAGCCGAGATTGTGCCACTGCACTCCAGCTTGGGCGACAGAGCAAGACTCCGTCTCAAAAACAAAACAAAAGATAAACAAAAACAAACAAAAAAAACACTAGCACTATATTAAAGAAAATATACAAGCTGTCATCAAACAACAACAAAATAAGCTATGGGAACTGAGAGGATAGAAAAACTACTTCTTTGTAGGAGGTGGAAAGGTTTCATGGAAGAGACGACATTCGATTGTGCCTGGATGCCCAGGGAAGCATTACCAGACAGAAACCTCCTCAGACAGGAAATCAAGACTGACTTTATCCACAAGTACAGACATGCCACTTACAATCTTAGCATCCGATGATCCTAAATGCCTTTCAAATAACTCTTCTAAAAGATAAAAGCAGACTAAAACATTTTGCTTCCTTGTTACACAATCATAAGCCGTGCAGAAAACTGTTAAGATAATTTTCTCAATGAGAATTGTATTTTTATAACCAGAGGGAATACACATCAAATTTTTAAATGTCTATATTGTTTCCGAGACAATTCTAATTGCCATAACTTTTCAGTGAAACTGAAAATTTCTTGAGGGCAAAGCCCAGTGTTATTTCTCTGTGTCCCTCACCTTGCCACACATTCATTGTATGAATATAGAAAAACAAAAAAAGACTTACCGAAAAAGTGTTACATTAAAAAGTGCGAACAGGTCACTCCCAGATCTTAAATCACTTATGTTTCCCAGCACACACCATGCATTTCCACAGTGTGCCATGTGTTGATACTATTCTCCTTCTTGGAATGTCCTTGAATCCGAAATTCCATTCCCAGCTCCTAAAAATATTTCCTACAAGGCCTAGCTCAAATGTGACCTTTTCTTTGAGGCACTACTTGACTTGTCCATGAAGAATGAATTCTTTCTTCCTCTCCAGGTACTCTGGACATATTCCTCCTATAGTATTCTCACTACAGAAAAATGATGCTTACGTGTGTGTGTGTGTGTGTGTGTGTGTGTGAGAGAGAGAGAGAGAGAGAGAGAGAAACACCTACCAGAGTGTAAATGCCATGTGGGTAGTGTATGGGTCTTTTTCTGTATGCCCAGCACATAGGATGAATCTTATATAACAAGTGTTATACAGTAATGTACCAAATAAACATTTGTTGAATTAAACCAAATAAACAGAAAACAAAGGAAAAAAAAAAAAAAAAAAGCAGAACCACCACTATGATCATTTACTTCTCCTGAAATATTGGAGTTCCTGAACTAAGACATTTGCAACAAGACTACTTCAGGTTCAGTCATTAGGTTGTGCCCTTGAAGGTTTGAAGGTATATTCTCATCAACCACTAATTTGTTAATAAATTGAGATGCCCCTAAACAGTGTAGAAAGCAGACTATAAGAACTGGCCAAAGATGACCCATATAGCATCAATGAAGACACAAAACCACTCTATAGGGATGAAAAATGTACATCTTGTAAACATAATCCAAAAGATTCTAGCATCCACATCCATTCTGGAACCCATAGGAAAACAGAATGTTTAAAAATGAGAAATGTTCAGGGCTTGCCAGAGGAATCTAGACAAAATTATGAGACAGACCAATGCATATATGCAAATGAGATGGCTCCCTATTAAAAAATAGATAAACAGATGTAAGGATTTCTCCTTAGAAAGAGGGAGAGATTGGCCGGGGGCGGTGGCACACGTCTGTAATCCCAGCACTTTGGGAGGCCGAGGCGGGCGGATCACGAGGTCAGGAGATTGAGACTATCCGGGCCAACATGGTGAAACCCCATCTCTATTAAAAATACAAAAATTAGCTGGGCATGGTTGCTTGTGCCTGTAATCCCAGCTACTTGGGAGGCTGAGGCAGGAAGCAGAATCGTTTGAACCCAGGAGGTGGAGACTGCAGTGAGCGGAGATGGCGCCACTGCACTCCAGCCTGGCAACACAGCAAGACTCCTTCTGAAAAAAAAAAAGAAAGAAAGAAAGAGGGAGAGATTGATTATCAATTATCGGCAAGTTAGAGAGGAATTAAAATCAAGTATGGCCAATAGACACTAAAACAGTAATCGGGAGTCTTCAACACACAGAAGATACACAATGCTGCAGGGCATACTCTAAGGGGTAACAGAAAAAAAATTAAAGACCAAAAATTATACAGGATGGAAAAACAATGAGAAGCCCATGTATCAACCTCCTACACTCTACACCTGAGAGACTAAATCATGGTCCTGACCCTATCACCCTCACAGTCCAATTGGGGAGAGACATCAGCAGAAAAACATCTTTAATAATTGTTATGTCAGAGTAAACACATACTACTGAGGCAGGATATGGAAATACTGAAGGAGAGAGAAAGAGAGGCGGTCAGGTAAAACCTGCTGTGGATGTTACCTCTCACCTAAGCTCTAATATTAGTCAGGATTAACCCAAAGAAAAGAAAAATGGAATGGGAAAAGGATAGGGTCCGCTAAGTAAACAAGAAGGAGCACTAGTTTAAGAGTCAGAACACCTGACTTCTAGTTCCATAAATTGTTTCGACAACACACCAACATGCAAAATACCGGGCAGACAGAATGAAGTAATAGTTTTTTGTTTTTTCTTTTTTTTTTCCCGAGACGGAGTCTTGCTCTGTCGCCCAGGCTGGAGTGCAGTGGCACGATCTCGGCTCACTGCAACCTCTGCCTCCCAGGTTCAAGCAATTATCCTGCCTCAGCCTCCCGAGTAGCTGGGATGACAGGCGCCCGCCACCACGTCCAGCTAATTTTTGTATTTTTAGTAGAGACGGGGTTTCATCATGCTGGCCAGGCTGGTCTCGAACCCCTGACCTCGTGATCCGCCCGCCTCGGCCTCCCAAAGTGCTGGGATTACAGGCATGTGAGCCACCGCGCCCGGTCAGTAAGTTATTTATATATCCTGGCACCTAACACATAGAGGCGCTAAGCAAGACACAGATAAATAATAGTAATAAAACAACTACAGTTTGTTTAGTCCTTCCTATGTGCTAAAGTGCTAAGAATAGCAGGCTAAACAATACAAGCCCTTGTCCTCAAGCAGAGTGTACTCGAGGAGACTACAGATAAGCATATAACCCTGTTGAAGATACTGAGACCCAGGATCCTAATTTATTCCGTTAATAAGAGAGGAAATGGTGATTTAAACCATAATTTGATTGACTTAAAATTCTGAGACCCTCATCAAGAGAATAGGTTGGAGGGAGGAAGAAATAGGGGGTAAAGAAGTAACAATAATCCTCAAATCAAACTCCCTAATGGTCAATTAAACGGAGTCTTCCGGTGAGGCACAGAGGAAGAACTCCTCATATGGGATCAGCAGGTGCTCGATTTGGGGTGTGGTTATAACCTTTACTTCCCTTCCTACTAGTCCCTTGCTTTGCCTACTCCAACCCGGTCCAGTAACCCAGCAGCCCCCACCCGCCTTGGAGGAATCGATGGAGCACCTTTGAGTGCGCGAGCGGCCGCTCTCCGGGTACGGAGCCCGGAGCGTTAGCCTCCCGCGAGTATCGGTGAGCGGCTCCCGAACTGCCATGGACGCCAGGCCGCTGGGGCGTGCCGCAGCCGCAAGAACCCGCAAGGGACCCCGCGACCGCACTGGTCCCGGCCTCCTCGCTCCCTGCCGCTCCACACAGCAGCGAGAGCAGCAGCAGCAAGAGGACGCGACCCGACTCAGGGTAGCGTCCACAAACCAGCCCTAGTGCGGGCGCAGCCATGTTGTTCCGCGAGCCATGTGACCCGGTGGGTCACGTGGCTGAGCCCTCCTTAAAGGGGCAGAATTTTGAGATGACACGAAGTGGCCAGGAGAGTTGTTCTTCACTTTTAATTAGGTTCTTTTTTGGTGCTCCTGCTTGCCTGTGCTGACGTCAAAACGCAGCAAAACACAAAACTCAAGGCCTTCCACAGACCGTGCACCCCTTTATGATTTCTTGGTTGAAAAATGACAATCAAATTTGTTGGGCATTTGCTAAGTGCCAGAGTACTATGCTAAGCACTTCACTTTTTAAAATCTCATTTCATCCTCACAAAGACCCTGTAATATTGTGTTCACAGAACAGTGAAGTGACTTGCCCAACATCATGACATAAATATCAAAAGCAAGATTTAAATGCAGGGAATCTAACTTTAAACCCTGAGTTTTAACCATTATCTTGTACTGCAGACAATTAAATAAGTTCCTCCTAACAAGAAATAGAGAGGAAGATGAACATGTGTAAGGATACTTTACCAAGGGATAAGGAAATCCAGACTGTGGGATATGCAAAACAATGGTTCTCAAAGTGTCCTTCCTGAGTGCAGTATTGGCATCACCTGGGAAAGTGTTAGAAATGCAATATGGAGGTGGGGCATGGTGGCTCACTCCTGCAATCCCAGCACTTTGGGAGGCCGAGGCAGGTGGATCATGAGGTCAGGAGATCAGACCATCCTTGCTAACATGGTGAAACCCCCATCTCTACTAAAAATACAAAAAATTAGCCAGGCATGGTGGGGCGCACCTGTAGTCCCAGCTACTTGGGAGGCCAAGGCAGGAGAATCGCTTGAACCCGGGAGGCGGAGGTTGCAGTGAGCCCAGATCAGGCCACTGCACTACAGCCTGGGCAACAGAGCAAGACTCTGTCTCAAAAAAAAAAAAAAATGCAATACGGAATCAGAATCCCTGGGGACTGGACACAGCAATCCCGGGTTTCACCAGCTCTCCAGATGATTCTAATGCACACTTAAGTTTAAGAACCACTGTTCTACAGTTTCGTAAGCGAAAAAAATGCAAAAACAAAACAAAAAGAAGATTAAGGAAAAACTTACAGATTAAAAAATAACATAGCAGACCGGGCGTGGTGGCTCACGCCTGTAATCCCAGCACTTTGGGAGGCTGAGGCAGGCAGATCACGAGATCAGGAGCTTGAGACCATCCTGGCTAACACGGTGTCTCAAGAAAACAAACAAACAAAAATAGCAGCCAACTGCAATATATGAACCTTATCTAAATACTAATTCACATCTACTGATTTCAAAAATTTTGAGATCATCAGGGACTTTTGACCACTAAGTCAAATTATGATATTTGATAAAATTAAGGAATTGCTGTAAATTTTGTTTTTATGCTTTTAGGAGTAATAATGGTATTTGTGGCTGTGTTTTTTAAGATAATCCCCTCATTGAGGTATATACATGGATAAAAATATAGGCAGTCAAAGATTTGCTTCCCAAAAAAATGGGTAATTAGGGTCTGGCTAAAGATGAAGCATGATTGGCCATGAGTTGATAACTGGTCATAGCTGGTTGATACGTGTCTGGGTGTTTATTGCACTATTCTAATGTAGTATATGTTTGAATTTTTTTAGCATAAAGAAAAGACCAGCCAGTCACTGTGGCTCATGCCTGTAATCCCAGCAATTTAGGAGGCCGAAGCAGGAGAATCACTAGAGACCAGGAGCTTGAGACCAACCTGGGCAACATAGCAAGACCTTGTCTCTACAAAAAATTAAGAAAATTAGCTGGCCATGGTGATGCAAACCTGTGGTCCCAGCTACTTTGGAGGCTGAGGCAGGAGGATCACTTGAGCCTGGTAGGCGGAGGCTGCAATGAGCCGTAATTGTGCCACTGCACTCCAGCCTGGGTGATAAAATGAGACCCTGTCTCAAAAAGGAAAAGGAAAAAAAGACCCTTTCTCCTTGTTGACTATTTTACAGTTTGCCAAGGCCTTTCACACATTTTCTCATTTGAGATTACAACCATTTGGCAAGAAATGTGTTATTACTATACCCATTTCAAAATTGATGAAGCTAAAAAGTCAATGTCTTAACCAAGGTTGTATGTATTTACTGTGCATAATATATAGTCAAGGTCTAGGTCAACGGTAATCTTTGTTCGCCTCCTTCAAATGTCATTCTCAGCACATGCTGTGTCAGCTGTGCTTCAGAGACCTGAACTTCTTTGATTCACGGTCCAGCTACACCATTAGGCAATAACCTCCATGAAGGTAAGGCTCCTGCCTATTCATTTGCCACTGTATCAGCAAAATCAGGCCAAGCCTGGCACATGAACACTCAGTGTGAACATTTATTAAATTATGGATAAGTGAATGCATGAATGAAGTAATGATTAGCTCTTTCTCTTAAGGGGAAGCAAATCGTGGAGAAAATAATATAGGTCTTAGACTCAGAAAGAGCTGTGGTTAAAGCTGGCCACTACATGAAGTATGACCTAGGCAAATTATTTCACCTTTCTGAGCCTCTATTTCTTCATGTGTAGGAAAGGGAATTTCACAATGGGAATAATAATTCCTTTTTCTTAGAGATTTCATAGGGATTAAATAAGACAAAGTATGTAAAAGGCTTACCTTGGTGCCTGACATTTAGCGTATCTCAAAAATAAGTTTGCTATTACTAATCATTATCAAAGATGGAACTTTGTTCGTTCTCCAGGAAGATCATTCTTTTGTCTCAGTCTAACTTTTTAGTCACTAATCAATGAGTATGTGGAAAATATTGATGAGAGAAACACTGATGAGAGGTTTCTCTCATCAATATTTTCCACACTAATATTTTCCTCCTCTCAGTGAGGATGCTTGTTCTAAAAATTAAGAGTTAAAAAGTCCAACTCTGTCATTGGCTCTGTATAAATTAGTGTAATTATATATAATATCTCCCACCCTCCATCTCTCGTTTGAGCTCCTTCTGCATTTTGTAGCCTTTCTTGTTTCTTCTATCTCATGAAGCTGGATGAAAGACCCCAGTCCTGAAAGCACCTTGTCTGCTCACTGAACATCAAAGAGGTCAGCATGGCTACAGTGGAGTGAGCAAGCGGGAGAGAAAAAAAGAAAGGAGATCAGAAAGGTAACATTGGGCCAGGTTATGGAGGATCTGGTAAGCTTTTACTGTGAAAGTTAGTGCCATTGCAGTTTTCAGAAGACACCTGACACTCTTCCTGCTGAGCAGTATCAATTTTCCTTCCAGGTTAGAGGCTTCTCTTGCTTTCTGGTTCCTGAACACGGGGAATGCAAAGTGCCCTGATGGTAGCCATGGCTTGTAGTTCAATGAGATCCTTGTTGTATCCACAGAAAGAGAGCATCCCATTGGGGATCAGGACCTCCAACTCTGCAACTCTTGGTTCCTGAACCTGTATGTTCTTCCTACATGGGGACACGTCTGACATCTCTAATTGAGTGCATATACTGCATCCTTATAGATGGCCCCATCTTTGCAGGAAATTGCATCCAAGCTGGCATTTCAGCCGTGCCTTCAGTAAGTCATTTTCACCCTTTATGAGGCCAGCTGCTTTGGGTTCATATTGTATGAGATAATACCATTGGATTCCATGATCATGGCCTACCCCTGCACCTCCTTCACTGTGAAGTGGGTCCCCTGGTCAGATGCCATGTGGTGTAGGAATATATGCCTGTGCATAAGGCATTCTGAGAGCCCTCAGACAGTGATGCTGCCTGAGGCTCTTGGAGTAGGAAAGGCACAGGTCAAAATGTTATCTACTTCGCATGTGAAGGACAGTTGGCTCCACTTTTTGGGTGTGATGAATAATGTTGATATGAATATTCATTTACAAGTTTTTGTTTGCAAATGTTTTCATTTGTCTTCATATATACTAGAAGTGGGATTGCTGGGTCATATGGAAACTCTAACCTTTTGGGGTTTTTTGTTGCTGCTGTTGTTTTTTTTAAAAAAAAAAAAACAAATAAACGGATCTTGCCCTGCTGCCAGGCAGGAATGCAGTGACATGATCACAGCTCACTGCAGCCTCAACCTCCTGGGCTTGAGAAATCCTCCTACCTCAGCCTCCAGAGTAACTGGGATCATAGGCTGCTACCACGCCCAGGTCAGTTTATTATTTTTTTGTAAAGATGAGGTCTCACTATGTTGCCCAGGCTGGTCCTGAACTCCTGGCCTCAAGTGGTCCTCCTGACTTGGCCTTCCAAAGTGCTGGAATTATAGGTGTGAGCCACCACTCCTGGCCTTGTTTAACCTTCTGAGGAATTGCCAGCCGCACCATTTTACATTCCCACTAACAATGTATGAGGCATCCAATTTCTCCATGACGTAGTTAATTCTTCCACTTCCTTTAGAGTAAAATCTCTTCTCCTTTATCAGGCCCAGCCTACCCTCAGCCAGGTTATACTGAAACTTGACCCTGGTTAAACCCGGCAGCCACAAGAGGATGTGGAGGCACTTTCTTGGGGTTGGGAGGCTGTTGTTTTTTCAAAAAAAAAAAAAAGCTCTGGTATATGCAGTATTTTCCCCATGTGGAAACTACTGGTTCTCGACAGGGAGGCTACCTCTGCAAGCTCCCTCCGGGGTCCCAAAGGAGTCTGCAGAGCCACATTTCACAGGGCCATCCATCTAGATGTCGCTGCCCCACTTTTCAGGGTCCAGGCCCCATGTTTTTCCAACCAGATTCCTGACTTTAGCATAGGAGACTACTTTGGCTGAGCATCCAAACATCTGTAGAGCTCTGGGTTCTGACAGTTAGATCATCAGCCTGCCGCTCGGCTGGGCCTGCTCTTGCACAGCAGGAGAAGAAGACTTCTTTGCAAGCTACCAAATAGGCCCTCTGGCTCTCACACTTGGTTCTCAGCTGTTTATTAACTGCTCTCAGTTTCTCATTATCCCTTGTAGGAGGGTCAGTGCAGCTTGGTAATAACCAGCCAATTCCATTATCCTTTCATTCGTTGTTCCTGTACACTTTTCAAACTCCTGAGTCAGCATGCTGGCGCAGGCATTCCTTTTCACCTGGACATTTTCCCGGGTCACTGCCGGCAACATTTTTAGCAGTTGGGCCTTGTGCCCGAAAATAGTCATACCCTACTCAAGATGGGATCCTTATCACCAGGCAGGCAGTGGGTGACCCAGTCCCCAAACTCCACTTTACCACCTGCTTTCTCAGACCATTCCCACTACCAATTGTGTCAGTGTGGTTCCTCTTAAAAAGAGATGCCAAGATGTCATTAAAATGCAAGAAAAAGCCAGGCATGGTGGTGCACCTGTAGTTGCACTTGAGCCCAGGAGTTCAAAGCCAACCTGGGTAACAGCAAGACCTCACCTCTAAAAAGAAAAAGAAAAGAAAAAAAATTAAAAAGGAAAAAATTTAAAAAAAGAGAAAAGGAGAAAAAAGGAAAAGAAAAAGAAAAAAGATAACAAAAAAAGAAAAAGAAATGCAAGAAATTTTACTGGGGCCAGTGAGGGGGCATAGAAGTCGCACCTGTGAAACCCTAAGGAGAGAGGGAATAGGAAGCAGTCAGAAGGGAAAGCCTCCAAACTGAATACAAGTCTGATACCTGTGGAAGGAGGGAGGCAGGAAGGAACATGGAGGAGGAAAAGCCTCTGAGTCTGGTACTGCACTGAGAAAGTCTAGTCCAGGTCAACCAGAAGTCCAGAGCAAAGGCTGCTTATTAGAGGAGGTATGCATTGAGCCAAATGGTGAGCCCTATTCTTCCCACAAGGTTCAATCATTTGTTGGAGCTGTCCAGGGAAAGCTAGCATGGCCTCAGTTGGAACACTGGTGAATCCCACAAGAGCTCTGCTGTGGGCTCTCCGTTGACTGTACACCTTGAGGCAGGGTCTGTCTTGGAGAGCAATCTCAGCCCATACTATAAGGCTGCCACACTGTGGCCAAGAAGGTCCTCCATGATCTAGCCCCTGCCTTCCTTTCTGATCTCTTCCATCGAACTGTCCTTTACTCACCATGCTCTGGCCATGGTATCCTTCTTACTGCTCCTGGAACATATCAAGCACAGCCCTATCTCAGGGTCTTTGCACTTGCTGTTC
This sequence comes from Mandrillus leucophaeus, assembly GCF_000951045.1. Classification (NCBI taxonomy): domain Eukaryota; kingdom Metazoa; phylum Chordata; class Mammalia; order Primates; family Cercopithecidae; genus Mandrillus; species Mandrillus leucophaeus. Next base: position 1,360,212 of record NW_012107886.1, on the reverse strand, counting down.
TTTCTACCTGCAATATCCTACTTTTTTCAAAGCTGGCTGTTTCTTGTCATGTAGGTCTCAGCACAAACCTTATCTCCTCAGAGGACCCTTCCCTGATTGTCAAATGCAAAATAACCCTTTCCCATTCTGCTCTTTTACCTCACCTCTTTTATTGTCTTTATAGCACTTGTCACTACCTGAAATGACTTCGTTTATTCCTCTGTCTCCCCATGGGGGCAGCTATAGCATCTTTAGGATTCAATAGTGTAACCTCAATGGCTAGAACAACACTTGGTATGTGTAAGTGCTAAGTAAATATTTACTGAATGAATGAATATATCATCAAATGAATAAAAACCTTCATGGTCTTGGTCCAAGTAGAAACTTGCTGCCTGACAGTGTTATGCTCACATAGACATTTGAAATGTGGCTTTCCATTTTTACGGTCAGGAGGGCCTGCAAGATGGATATAATAGTACTCAAGGATTGTATGAAGATTCTCATTAATTCATTTAACAAGTGTTTATTGAGTGTCAACTAGTAGCCAAGCACTATTCCAGGCACTGAGAATACATCAGTGAAAAAAAAAAAAAAAGACAGAAAAGAATTCTTGCCCTTGTGAAAATGACATTAAATAACTTAAACATGTGACATACTTCACATTGCTTGGTGCATAAGAATAGCTCAAGAGTTTTTAGTTATGATTATTTCTATTATCAACCCATTTAATATCTAAACTGAGCATTTCAAAGTAGTGTTTTTTTTTTTTTTTTTTTTGAAGGAGACCTTCCTCTATACTTAGAGAGTGAAAGAGAGAAGTCCAAATAATTAGAGGTAGAAAAAAATTGTTCCCTATGGTTCTTTCTTTAGACTCTCTTCGGAGCCCTTTATTGGTGAAATCATGATTGGAAAGCCTATTAATTTAGGCTTTTTAGTTTTACTAGTTCGCGCTTTAGAGAAAGTTATGTACAGAGAATGTTTCATTTTCGTTTGTTCATTTCCTCTTTTCTTTTCCTTTTTTTTTTTTTTTTTTTTTTTTTGGAGATGGAGTCTCGCTCTGTCACCCAGGCTGGAGTGCGGTGGCGCGATTTCCGCTCACTGCAAGCTCCGCCTGCCGGGTTCACTCCATTCTCCTGCCTCAGCCTCCTGAGTAGCTGGGACTACAGGTGCCTGCCACCGGGCCCTGCTAATTTTTTGTATTTTTAGTAGAGACGGGGTTTCACCGTGTTAACCAGGATGGTCTTGATCTCCTGACCTCGTGATCCACCCGCCTCGGCCTCCCAAAGTGCTGGGATTACAGGCGTGAGCCACCGCACCCGGCCCTCTTTTCTTTTTCGAATGCTTCTGGTCTTACTTTCCCCACTCCTTGAAAGCACTGGGGTAGAGGGTGGAGGGCATGGGGAAAGCCTTCCTTAAGGAAAACGCAAAGAAAAGATACATTTTAAGAATACAGAGGACAGAAGCTGCAGACAACAGAATGATTAGTTTCAGAAGGCACTGGCACACTGTGAAAAACAGAACCAGGCTTAGAGGCTGCAGCAGCTCTGGGAGCTCAGCAGTGGACTTTCTTGAACTTCACTCTCCTGCTGTCCTGGTTCACTCCCCAGCTCTCCAAGTTCTGCTTTTCCCTGCACACTTATTTCTTCTCTTCCAGTTGGCTTGCCTTCTTCACCGTCTCCTCGTTGTCTTTTTGTCATTGTTGTTTTTGGCTTCACAGCTTCTGCTTAGTCACAGTTCCTGTTCCCAGCATGCTCATGACCCTTCATGGCCTCAATGCTACTGCACAGCCTCATTCAGCATCACTGTTTCCCCATTCACCTGCTACAAAGGGGAAGCCTGGTTTGCCTGGCTCCTCTTTCTCTCGCCATAAGACACCATAGACCAATAGGAAGCCTATGGTTTAGCTGCATTTGAGTCAGGTAGCTATTTCTGGCCCAATCAGTTGCAATTGGGTCAGGCAAATCTGTAGCTTGCATCAGACTCACTTAGAGGCCTTCTTAAAGCAATGATTGCTGGGGATGCCACCATATTCAGCAGGTCTTGGGTGGGACTCAAGAATTCACATTTCTGACAAGCTCCAAATGATGCTAATCCTTACATTTTGCAAACTACTGTGTTCACAAAATAAGCCACTAGTTCTACCCCTTACTACCTGTGCTGGGTGGGGCACTTTTCTCTTAGCAATGCTAGCAGCATTGAGGCATTGTGATGGACTACTCTAGTACAGCCTATAATTGTTCTCCTGAAAACTTACCGTTTATCTTCCTGATGTTTCTGGACAGTGGTGTTTGGAGAGAAGGGTGAGAAGTAGCCAGAATGGCACCAAAAGAAATTTAGAGCAAATGAAAGATGCTTTATGTGCCTTCAGAAAGAGAGAGGAAGAAATAATACCAGAAATCACAGTCATGAGTCTCTTTTAGAGCCTAGCTATCACAATGTTTGAAGTCAAATAAAATGAGGAAGAAAAATGATTCCCAAGTTTTTCACAAATGACAGCTTAATTGTAGAGAGGAGATATATATGTGTTTGTGTGTATATATATGTATTTTTTTCAGATGTTCATTCAATAGCAGTTTTACTTTACGTGTTCATTTTTTTTTAGAAGATGGAATGTCAAGATGCTGCTGTGAGGCCGTGCATTAGCAAAGGAAACTGCACATTAAATCATATCAGCAGCACCTGTATATATTTGAAGGTACAAATATACATCACTTTTCAGACTTCAGCTAGTGCTTAACGTATGAGTGAACTCTCAATCCTTGTAATTACTCTGTGGTTTCCCAGGGGTCTGTGATTAAAGCTTAGGGGATCAGTGAGGAAGTAACTTCTTTCCAGGAAGACTTACCTCTACTTGGAACAGTCTTGCCTACTATAATACAAAGAGTCCTGGAGTTAGAGTCAAAGATTGGACTTTGGTCCTGGAATTTATTTAGGGGACTTTAGGTTTAGTCACAAAGCTTCTGTAAGCCTGAGTTTCCTCTTCTTGCCTACTTCATAACAGTGCTCCACTGAAATCAAGCAGGCAGGTATAAGAAGGAAAATAAACACTAGATGAAATTATTATCATATTATTTTGCTTATAAGACAAATTTCTGTCCCAGTTTATGGTTTCTGAAATCTAGACGTATTTTTTTGAGCTACAAATGCCTATAATGTGGTAATACTTCCTCTTCCCTAAAAAAAAAAAGTTTTTAAAGCAGAGATATATGTTTTAGCAAATGGTCTTGGAATAAAGGAAAAATGGCCTTATATATTCCTCTAATTGATAAATAATATATGAATTCATTTTCTCTTTTTTTTCCTATCTCACCTGTAAATATGCCATCTTACATGATAAAAAGGACTTTGTAGATATGATTCAGTTAGGGTCCTTGAGATAGGGAGATAACCTGGATTATCCTGAAAGTCTCAATGTCATCACAAGCGTCCTTATAAGCAGGAGAACCCCTCCTGGCTGTGGTCAGCAAGATGCAACAATGTGGTCAGAAAGCATGGAACAATGCTCAGAAACATGCAACATTGTTGGTTTTGCACATGGAGGAAGGAAGCCAAGAGCCAAGGAATTGGGCGGCTGTCACAAGCTGGGCAAGGCAAAGGAACATTTTCCTCTACAGCCCCCAGAAAGGAACACAACCCTGGTAACACTTTGATTTTAGCGTAATGAGCCTCAGATCGGACTTCTGACCTATGAAACTGTAAGATAATAAATTTGTATTGTTTAAGCAACTAAGTTTGTGATCATTTGTAATGGCAACAAGGGGAAACTAATCCAAATATTTCAGTTCCACCATCATCACTAGGTGCAGGCTGGAACTCAGAGGCAAAAGGGTCAACAGATGTGTGTCCTCCATCCTCTTGGCATCCTTTGGCGAGTCAGACAATGTGCTTTGGCTATGACACAGCTGGACCACAGTGGGACTGTGACCAGAGGAGGGACTCTGCCCCTCAACCTCTCACCACTCTCCATTTTTTGCCAGGAAAGTGGGAGAGTGGTCTTGCATAGGGTAGAGGTGGTGATAACCATTTGGGGCTCAGGCACAGATAGTCTGAGTTCAGATGTCAGCGTTAATGGGAATTTTGAAAAATGCTAACTTCCCTGACTTGGAGATGCCGGGGGAGTCTCTGAAACACCATGGGGGTCTCAGCCCTCCCACTGAGAGATAGGAAACCTCAGTTCCCAGCAAGTTCCTGGCCAACTACCCAAAGTTTTTGGAGTCATTTCCCAGACAATCTTTGTAGTTCTCTGGTTATATGTGTGATGTCTTTGTGCGTGTAAAGCATAGCAAGGTGCAATTAATTCTCTAACTTCAGCTTCCATCAATCACGTGGAGTGCTGGTTGGAACATAGATTGCTGGTCCCCACCCTGGGAATTTCTAATTCAGTAGATTTGAGGTGCAGGTTGAGAATTTGCTTTTTTCTTTTTTTTTTAGACAGAGTCTCACTTTGTCACAGAGGTTAAAGTACAGTGACACAACATAGCTCACTGTGCAGCCTTATGCACAACTAATTTTTTAAATTTTTTTACAGAGATGGAGAGTCTCACTCTGTTGCCTGGGCTGGTCTTGAACTCCTGGCCTCAAGCAGTCCTCCTGCCTTGACCTCCCAAAGAGCTGGGATTACAGGTATGAGCCACTGCCCAGTCCAAGAATTTGCATTTCTGTCCGTTTCCCAGGTAGTGCTGATGCTGCTGGTCTGAGGACCACCATTTGAGCACCATGGGAATAGTGGATAAGAGTTTAGGATCCAGGCCATCCTTGCTGCTTCCAGGTTGAATGATCTTGGACGGCTTACTTACATTTTGGAATTCTTAATTTTCTTAATCTATCAAATAGAGTAAAAAAAACCCGCCTCCTAGGATTGTGATAAGGATTAAATATGATGATCTATGTGAAGGACTTAGCACATAGTAAGACCTTAATAGTTTCTATTATAATATGTTACCATTATTATAATTAATGACAAGTTCCTAAGTAGCATACAAGGCACCAGAGGCACACCCATGGATAAGCCAACAGAGATGATAAATGTCCACTCACAAACCGCTCACCTCCCAACAGTGAGAGCTTTCTCCAAGTCTCCCGCCCATGGAATGTCATTTAACTTTGTAACTCAAAGGACTCCCAGAGGAAAGAGTCTGAATATAATGCTTTACCCACAGAACAGAATGAAGAGGAAGCAGACAATTTTCAAATATTTTGTGAAAATTTGTCCAACAATAGAAAGAGGAAACTTATTTGGGTGTGATGCAATGGCTACAGAAATGAATAGACGTAAACTGGGCCAGGAGCAAACTAATTTGGAAATAATTTCAGAGAAGAAAAAGGAACTATGCCATGCTCTCTCCTCTGGGAAATCTGACAAGAAAGTAAGAACTTTGGTTTTTTCTCCTCCTTGTTCTGGGATAATTGGTATCATTATGTGAAAAAAGAAAAAGCCACCCGTGGAAGGATCCCATTTTCCTTCCGCTATGAGGAATTCATTCTCTGGGTCACAGCAGCAGCAGAACAGGATAGGTCACTGGGAAACTAGGACAGTCTTGTGATTTCCCCCATGGAAAAGTGTTTCTTTCCTGGTGACAGTTGGGCATATCAATGGACAATAACCCAGTGGAATAAAACTGCTGTAATAAACAGTGAATTTATTATAACATAACATGTATATAATACAGTAAGTAGCATTAGGACTTTAATCATGCCGATGTTTAAAAAAAAAAATTTTAATAAAGAACTAGGCTGGGCACAGTGGCTCCCACCTATAATCTCAGCACTTTGGGAGACCAAGGCAGGTGGATCACCTGAGGTCAGGAGTTTGCGACCAGCCTGGCCAACATGGTAAAAGCCCATCTCTACTAAAAATATAAAATTTACAAAATACAAAAATTAGCCAGCTGTGGTGGCACATGCCTGTATTCCCAGCAACTCTGGAGGCTGAGGCATGAGAATCCTTGAACTCGGGAGGTGGAGGTTGCAGTGGGCCGAGATTGTGCCACTGCACTCCAGCCTGGGTGTGTCTCAAAAAATGAATGAATGAATGAATGAATGAATAATTGGTAAAGAGAATAGGTAGAAAAGTTTGCTAAATTTATTTAGTAGTTGAAATCCCAGTAATCTGAGAGTCAACAGACTGAACTCAAGCCTGGGGTCAGGAAACTCAGCCTCTCATCCCGGCATAGTCTGTTTGGTTGTGTGATCTGGAAGGATCTTTAGGTATCAGTTCCTTACCAGTACAAGAAGGGATTGAGTAGATCACTAACATTTCTAAAATTTTCATTACCAAGTATCCTTTTATAAAAATCAGTTTTCAACCAAAAGACTTCACATTGTGAATAACTTTGTATAACCAGCTATTTAATTAAGTATCTTTGCTTGCAAGGAGTAAAGACACATTAATAAAAATAGACTGTAGTATTAATTAATAATAGTTCTCATTTATTGGTACTTACTATGTGCTGAGCACTTAGATTTCATGTGGTTCTTTCAACAATCCTGTGAAGGAAGTTCTATCATGATGCCAGGTGGACAGATGAGGGGAGTGAGGCTCAGAGAGTTTAAATGACTTGCCCAAGTCAGAAGGCTAGTAGGTGGTGTGGTAAACTGTGGTTTGAATGTGGGTCTTGAACCTCTGCAATCTGGTGGTGGCACCTCACACAATGGTGGTGGCATATTGCAACGCTCCAAATGGCTTGGGGTTGGATCTGTAAATTACCAGGAATTCAGACAATTTTCGGGACTGTCCACCCGGACATCACTCACAGAATTTCTCCTTCTCCATGGCGTCTGTGTTCTCCTCTCACTACCTACCTATCTTTCACAGTTCATGGTTACTTCTGCTCCCTCATCATGACAATTTGCCTGTTGCTCACCCAACCCCTATGACCGAAAATTCAGGCCTCACAGTCATTTGTCCTAGTCTCTGTTTCACCAATTAAATCTAAAGAGCAGGAATTTGATTGACCCAGGGCACATTTTACATAAGGCAGTGCTGCAGGTTGTCAGGCATGGGACCTGAGATGCATCCTGAATGGTACAAAATAAAGCAGGGTGGTCTGTGAATGGACCAATGTCCTTTAACAATTAATTAATAATAGCCTGATGAGTCCAGGAGTTCTAGACCAGCCTGGCAAATATAGTGAGACCTCATCTATACAAAAAACAATTTTAAATTAGCTGAGCGTGGTGGCATGCACCTGTAGTCCCAGCTACTCAGAAGGCTGAGGCAAGAGGATCACTTGAGTCCAGGAGGCAGAAGCTGCAGTGAGCCGAGACTGTGCCAGTGTACTCCAGCCTGGGCAATACAGCCAGACTCTGTCAATAATAATAATAATAATAATAATAATAATAGCTACTACTTATTTTTGCTTTTTAAGTTAGAGGCTTTTTACCATGATTTTCTCTTTATAGCAACAATCCAATGAGGTAGAAACTATATTGGTCCCTTTTCACATAAGTAATTTACCTAAACTAGTAAATGGCAAATCCCAGGATTCAGATTCACCTTTTTTGGTTTTTGGTAACTACTTCATTGATAAATAACTGGGCTGAGTGTGGTGGCTTATGCCTGTAATTACAGCACTTTGGGAGGCTGTGGCAGGAGAATGGCTTAATTCCAGAAGTTCCAGATGAGCCTGGGCTACAATTAAAATATCAGCCAGGAGTGGTGGTGTACACCTGTAGTCCCAGCTACTGAGTTGGGGGCTGAGGCTGGATGATCACATGGGCCGGGGAGGTTGAGGCTACAGTGAATTGTGATCATGCCACCTTACTCCAGCCTGGGGAAATGAGTGAGACCCTGTCTGAAAAAAGAAAAATTAACATGCTATACAACTTGCCCATTTAAAGTATACAATTCAATGATTTTTTTGATAATTACAGACTTTACAATCATCATCACAATCCATTTCAGAACAATTTCATCACCTCAACAAGAAATCCCATCCCCTTTAGCAATTTGCCTCATTTCCTCCCAGTACCCCCTCCACCAACCAGCCCTAGGCAACCACTAATCTGCTTTGTCTCTATATGTCTATTCTGGACATTTCATATAAATGGAGTCATAGAATAAATGACCTTTTGTGACTGGCTTCTTTCACTTAGCATAATATTTTCTTTTTTTGTTTTTTGAGATGAAATCTCGTTCTTGTCCCCTAGGCTGGAATGTAATGGTGTGATCTCCGCTCACTGCAACCTCCGCCTCCCGGGTTCAAGCAATTCTCCTGCCTCAGTCTCCCAAGTAGCTGGGACTGCAGGTGCCTGCCAGTACACCCAGCTACTTTTTGTATTTTTAGTAGAGATGTTGACCAGGCTGGTCTCGAACTCCTGAGCTCAGGTGATCCACCCGCCTCAGCCTCCCAAAGTGCTGGGATTACAAGAGTGATCCACCGTGCCTGACCCCCACTAATCATAATATTTTCAAAGTTCATTCATGTTGTATAGCATATATTTGTAGTTCACTTTTCATAGTTGAATAATATACCATTGTATGGATATTCCATCTTTTGTTTATTAGTTGATGGATATTTCTTTCCACTTTTTACCTATTACGAATAATGCTACTATGAACATTTGTGTACAAGCTTTTGTGCGGATGTATGTTTTCATTTCTCTTGGGTAGACAGATAACTAGGAGTGGGAAAATCTAGGCACTTTGAGTCTACTGTACTTATGGGTATGTTAAGCTTCTTGAAGTCTGGCCTGTCTAGGATACAGATAGCTTACTAGTCAGTATTGGCTATATCTTTTTTTTCTTTTTTTTTTGAGACAGGGTCTTGCTCTGTCACCCAGACTGGAGTGCAGTTGTGCAATCATGGTTCACTGCAGCCTTGACCTTCCAGGTTCAAGCCATCCTCCTACCTCAGCCTCCCCAGTAGCTGGGACTATAGGCATGTGCCACTGTGCCTGGCTAAGTTTTGCATTTTTTGTAGAGATGGTATTTCACCATGTTATCCAGGCTGGTCTTGAACTCCTAGTCTCAAGCAGTCTGCCTCAGACTCCCAAAGTGCTGGGATTACAGGCATGAGCCACTGTGCCCAATTGGCTGTATCTTAACTTAATTAAAATTTGTAAGTGAATGAATTTTGCTTAGTATATATAATTGAATATTAAACAACCAGGGTCACCTAGTTTGTTTATAATATTTTAAGGATCTTCATTATCACTTTAGAGACCCATAAATATGTTGATTACACATATCTATACAATAAATATATATATAAAGTATCCACTATGTGCCAGGCATTGTGGTAGGAGCCCAAGAACCAACAAAATAAAAAGCCATAGTGTTGAAAATTATCCTGAAATCCACATGTGCATTCTAAATTCTACCCAAATCTCTTTATTATTGTATGCTTTATGTAAGCCAATATTTGCTAAATATACTTCTGTAGAAGAGTATATCATCCTACGGCAAAAAGTCTTCTACACTTCCTGAATAGGCTTCTTCCTTATGGAATAATGATAGAGGTCCATGATTTCTTTCACCCAAAATAGACCTTTAAGACAAACTCAACTGTTTCTCTATTTCACCAAGAATTTTTCTGTTTCTATTGCTTTTTTTTTTTTGACAGGGTCGTGCTCTTCTCCCAGGCTGAAGTGCAGTGGCGTGATCTCAGCTCACTGCAACCTCAGCCTCCCAGGTTCAAGCAATTCTCCTGCCTCAGTCCCCTGAGTAGCTGGGATTACAGGCACCCACCACCACGACTGGCTAGTTTTTTGTGTTTTCAGTGGAGACAAGGTTTCACCATGTTGGCCAGTCTGGTCTCGAACTCCTGGCCTCAAGTGATCCACTCGCCTCAGCCTCCCAAATTGCTGGGATTACAGGCTTAAGCCACCTCACCCAACCTCTATTGCATTTTAAGTGAGACAGTGACACAAAATACGACTCATAATTTAATATCACAATTAATCAGTTTACTTATTAAGAGTTATTACATGAAACACATGAGAAGTGTTTTTCCTTTTCCTTTACCTTGTGGTATGGATTAATATGTTACCAAGTGCCACTCTGTTGCTTCAAAACATCATTCTAAAATAGGTTAACATTATAAGAAGTCTTTTTTTCCCTTTTCTTTTTAACATTGGTGCCTCTTCCCTTGTGATATGCTCTGAAAATAATTTAAGTGGAAGAGAAATAAAGGCCAATTTAATCTGAGAACCTAGTTTCTAATACTGATTTGGGGTCAGAATGTACACATTCTTCCTTTAAGAAAAAAAAAGTAAGGACAACAAACATAATACAAAGATTTTCTATTTTTTTAGGTTGGTGAAAAAGTAATTGTGTTTTTCCCATTGAAAGTAAAATCTGCAATTATTTTTGTACCAACCTAATAATAGCAACTTCTCACCCTACTTCTCTAACCAAGTGAAAATTTCCAAAACCAGATGGACTTAAACTCCTTTTTTTTTTTTTTTTTTTTTTTTTTTTGAGATGGACTCTCACTCTGTCACCCAGGCTGGAGTGCAGTGGCCCTATCTCAGCTCACTACAACCTCCGCTTCCCAGTCTCAAGCGATTCTCGCCTCAGCCTCCCGAATGGCTGGGATTACAGGCGCCTGCCACCACGCCTGGCTAATTTTTGTATTTTCAGTAGAGACAGGGTTTCACCATGTTGGCCAGGCTAGTCTCAAACTCCTGATCTCAAGTGGTCGGCCCACCTCGGCTTCCCAAAGTGCTGGGATTACAGGCATGAGCAACTGTACCAGGACCATTTTGCTTTTTCTGAAGGCCAAATGAGTGTTCAATAATACACAAGTTAAAAATGATTAACAAATCCCACCCCCCTTGTTTTTTTTGGAACAAAATCATGTTCTTCTGACCAGGCTAGTGCAGTGGCATAATCATGGCTCACTGCAGCCTCAACCTCCCAAGTAGATGGTTCTACAGGTTTGTGCCACCACACTGGGCTAATGTTTTTATTTTTTATTTTGTAGAAGGAGTCTCATTATGTTGCCTAGGTTGGTCTTGAATTCCTGGGCTCAAGCTCATCTTGGTCTCCCAAAGTGCTGGGACTGAATCCTTTTTTGGAAAGACCAAATCTATTTACATATTACCACATGGAAATTTTTTCATTGAGCCTTTTAACAATGTTTCCTCATTCAGGTACAAAAGAGTATATTCAGAAACTTAGAAAAAAAAGTCTTGATCTGCCTATGAGTGAGATTCTTTTGGAAATAACAATCTTTTTCTTTTAAATATATTTATTTATTTATTGAGATGGAGTCTCGCTCTGTTGCCCAGGCTGGAATGCAATGGCGTGATCTTGGCTCACTGCAACCTCCGCCTCCTGGGTCTAAGCGATTCTCCTGTCTCAGCTTCCTGAGTAGTTGTGATTACAGGTGCCTGCTACCACGCCCGGCTAATTCTTTGTATTTTTAGTAGAGAAGGGGTTTTGGCATGTTGGCCAGGCTGGTCTTGCACTTCTGACTTCAGGTGATCTGCCCACCGCGGCCTCCCAAAGTGCAGAAATACAGGCGTGAGCCACCACCCTTATTTATTTTTGATTATAAGAGTACTATTTGTTGTTTATTTTTTTTTCTAATAAGCACTGATCTTTACAGAATGGTTAATTTGCTTTAAGATAGACAATTCCTCTCCTCCCCTCCCTTCCCCTCCCCTTTCCTTTTATTTGGATAGACTCTCACTCTGTTGCCCAGGCTGGAGTGCAGTGGCATGATCTCGGCTCACTGCAACCTCTGCCTCCTAAGTTCAAGTGATTCTCCTGCTTCAGCCTCCTGGGTGTGTGCCACCACACCCAGCTAAATTTTTTTAAATGTATTTTTAGTAGAGATGGGGTTTCGCCATGTTGGCCAGGTTGGTCTCGAATTCCTGACCTCAAGTGATCTGCCCACCTCGGCCTCCCAAAGTGGGATTACAGGCATGAGCCATGGCCTTCTTCTGTTTCTTAAGGTCTTTCAGGTATTGAGTAAGACTTAGACTACTTTTAAATTAAATCGATGCACTTTCTGTTTCCTCCTCCTCCTCCTCCCCTTCTTCCTTCTAAGCGGTAACACAGTTAAAAATTGAAATAAAAGGGCTTGTTTGGAGGAGAGTTGAGCAAAGAAACTACTTAGAAGAAGCTATTTCCCTCATTCACTCGCTATATTATATTCAACATAAATGTTTTAGTGACAAAGAATCATCTTGATAATATGACCTATAATGGAGAAATATTCCAGTGTGAATAGACAGGTGCCTGGATGGTGGTGAAGAAACCAAGGATGATCAGAGGACCACAGCACCTAGCTGTTTCCTAGGTCACAACTACTAGGTCTGCAAATTATTACTTGAAAGAAGAAACAAGGAGGGAAATGGCATGAAAGACCAGCTGATGACAATAACCGCTGATAAAAAAGCAGCCAGTCTTATTTGTCATCCTCTAAGCACCATGTATGAAATTCATCTGTAGGAAAGGTAGTGATCAAGAAAAAGGCAGAGAGCAAAAGTACTTTGCATTCTGTTCAGTCTTTTTAGTGCCTAGTGTAGCACCCGGTAGGGTAGGTAGGTACCCATTAAATATCAGTTTAATAATGACAGACATTCAACCAACAAAATGTTCTTAATAACTCCCCCTACCCTATTCCTCACCACTCCAATCCCACTTCCCTGGGCTGACCCTACCTAAATGATCTGTTTCATAAAGGATTGACTCAAATTCTCTCTCTGGGTTGAACTCATCACACAGGTTACCTATATCCTAAAGCTAAAGTTAGAGGGGGGAAATATTACTTAAAAATCACGAAATAAAATTAAGTGGAAGCAAAAGAAAGCAGTTAATTTGCATGAGTCTACACTGATAGAGCATGGCAAGTGAAAAAAGCTGTAAGTTCACTTCACTGGTAACTGAATTACATAGTGGAATTCACTGCCCAGTTTAGTAACTAAGTCTGTTGATCATTAAAAAACTTTCACAGGAGAAGGGAAAGATGAAGCCTGCAATACTCAAGTTTTCCACTTCCTTTTTGGAGATGGAGTCTCGCTCTTGTCGCCCAGGCTGGAGTGCAGTGGTGCGGTCTCGGCTCACTGCAGCCTTTGCCTCCCGGGTTCCAAGATTCTCCTGTCTCAGTCTCCTAAGTAGCTGAGACTACAGGCATGTGCCACCCCACCTAGCTAATTTTTGTATTTGTAGTAGAGATGGGGTTTTGCCATGTTGCCCAGGCTGGTCTTGAACTCCCGACTTTAAATGATCCTCCTGCCTTGGCCTCCCAAAGTGCTGGCATGAGCCACTGTGCCTGGCCTTCCATTTCCCTTTTCTTATGCATAATTCTTTTTGCTTTTCTGGTTGATTTGAAAAGACCCTAAGAAGGAAATACTGCAACAAATACAATTACTCCTAATTTGGAGACTGACACAAAAGTTGCTTAGTTATAGTAAGTAGCTTGTTCTGCATTTTACCCAAAAAGCCAAGAGTAGATTTTTCAATCATTTGTTGAAACATGGCTATCACCTTCAAAAGTAAAAAATAATTATTTCTCCAGCATAACTGTAAAACTATCACAAAAATGGGCACCAACATTTCTATGAATGTGGCGAGATTTTAGATAATTTTTTGAATAAGATAGGTAAGTGTAAACATAAAAATATATACTTTTTAGATTAAATGGGCATGCATTTTATTTATTTATTTATTTATTTATTTATTTATTTATTTATTTATTGTGAGACAGAGTCTTGCTCTGTCACCCAGGCTGGAGTGCAATGGCATGATCTCGGCTCACTGCAACCTCTGCCTCCCGGGTTCAAGGGATTCTTGTGCCTCAGCCTCCAGAGTAGTTGGGACTACAGGTGCATGCCACCATACATTTTTGGAGAGTGAGTTTCAGATACCATGAGATTTTACTTCAAAATGCTTTAGTATACATCTCTTGAGGACAAGGACATTTTCATACATAACCACAATGCTATCATCACACCTAATAAAATTATTTACAATTTTTATAATATTCAAATTGTTACAGTTGCTCAAAAAGTCTTCTATAGATTCATTTTAATGTTTCTTTTAATCCAAAATTCAAAGGTCACATGTTGCATATAGTTGTAAAGTTTGTTTCAGTCTCTATTTTAAATTTAATTTTTAATTTGTAATTGACACATAATCATCCATATTTATGGGGTAAAATGTGATGTTTCAAGGGATGTATACATAGTATAATGATCCAATCAGCGTAATTACCAAATGCATCACTTTAAACATTTGCATCTAGAGAATCCTCCTGCCATATTTTTTAAAATGACACTGATTTATCTGAAGAATACAGGCCAATGGTCTTGTGGAATGTCCTGCATTCTGAGTTTGTTTGAGTGCTTCCTCACGAATATTTTTGGCAAGAACATTTCATATGTGATGTTGTGTACTTCTTATAGAATCATATACGTATGTAAATAGTGTCTAGTTGTCCCAGTATTGCTGGTAATAAATTTGATCACATGGCTACGTGGGTGAATCATGTGGGTGATTGCCATTATCTCTTTACTGTAAAGGTCCATTTTTCACTTCAGAATTCATGTGTGATGTATAGAGTGATTTTTAGGACCACATACTCATCAACATTTTCCCCACGTTTGGCATCTATTGATAATCTGCCTAATTTATTTAGTTATTTATTTTTTGAGACAGGGTCTCACTGTGTTGCCCAGGTTGGAGTGCAGTGGCACAATCACAGATCACTGCAGCCTCTATATCCCTGGGTTCAGGTGATCCTCCCACATCTGCCACCCAAGTAGCTGGGACTACAAGTGCATGCCACCATGACCACCTAATTTTTGTATTTTTTGTAGAGACGGAGTTTTGCCGTGTTACGCAGGCTGGTCTTGAATTCCTGGGCTCAGGTCATCTGCCCACCTCGGCCTCTCAAAGTGCTAGGATTATAAGCTTGAGGCACTGTGCCTGGCCTATCTAAATAAATCATTATACTGGAAGCTGCAAAATGGTGATTTTCTAATGTTATTATTTCTCCTACATGTATTAGCTGAATTATTCTGTAAGGAAGAGCTTTATGTTTTTCCTTTGATACGCAGATTTCATTTCAGTTTAAACACTAAGATAAGACAAAAAAGCCTTTCCCAAGATTTCTTCAAGTCTCCAGATCTAGCTTGTCTACTAGAGCAATTTAGGATGACAGTCTTGCAGGTGGGAGGCAGGAGATGGGGTAGTTAATAATAGACCCCTGGCTCTGCATGTTTTACAGGAAAATAATGAATAAGAAAGTAATAGTTCTCTTTACATGCTTACGTGATTCTAGACAATACTGGCAGCAATCATCAGAGATGGTATAGCAGCTACTTCCATAAAGCATAGAGTACTAGGAACTCCTTAATTTTTGCATTATTTTGTAGTTATCATGCTGCCTTACAGATTTTAAATTATTGACATTTTGTCCATGTTCCCTCCACTCACAAGGTGACTGACCAGCAGTTTCTTCCACACTTCAGAGATAGGATAACAAAAATAGGCCCTCTTGCTGTGTCTTCTGTCATTCTCACAGGACATCTAGAGCCTGGATTCAGAAAACATCTTACTTTCTATAGCTCCATACCAAATTGTCCTCTCTCCTCTCTCCTGCCCTTGTTCGAACAGCAACTACACTTTTTCCATGTCAAGTAGCGTTGATTAAGTGTCTGCAGGTCATTTCTTCTGGTCATCGTTGTAAGTTCCAATTAGCCAGTAAGTGCTGAATGCTTACTCTGTATCCAGAACAGAACTAGATGCTATAAAGGGTCCTGTATTTAAAGGACTTAGTCCCTATCTTCAAACAGGTTATCTGAATGGTGAGATAAAAATCACCGAAAAATGGAGCTGAAAGATAATCTAAGCTTGTGGGGGTATCTATGAATGGTTTTTAGAGGATTGGTACAAGAAACTTAAAGAACTGGTGCAGAAATTTGCAGTATCTGTGTTGTGCTGGGGCAAGTGTCCATGGATTTTATGAGTTTCAATGAGGGCTGTGACCCTATCCCTCCACCATAAAACATTAACAATGACCAAGAGAGACAAGTTGGACTAGCTATACAGTAGCTATTTCTCTTTGCTGATGTTTCCCATGGTCAATGGTAGTCCATCACGCTAGAAAATACAGTGTCAGCGCCAAAATATAGATTGAATTCTATGATTGGGTGTTGGACATTCTTTCTTGCCATTTAAACGTGACTTAGCGTTATTAATTAAAGCACTCAAGGCTCATCGTGACATTCATAGGTGATTCTGTTCTTTTTAATTTTTTACGGGTACATAGTAGGTGTATATATTTTGGGGTACATATTTTGTTACAGGCATGCAATGTGAAATAAGCATATCATGAAGAATGGGGTATCTATACCCCTCAAGCATTTATTCTTTGAGTTACAATCCAATTACACTCCATAGGCAATTGAAATCTTATGCCTGAGAGAAAATTGGGAATAGGGCTGCCCCACTAATCTGAAGTTTGGTTTGGAACTGAGTACTGTATCAAGACACATTAACATTATCTTCATTCTTGTTGATAATGTTCTCTTTCTTTAGTATAGCTAGGGTGAGTCTGCAAAGCCCTTTCATGTCCTATGACCCACTGACCCAGTGAGATTGACAAGGCAAGGATTGTTAGTATCACTTTATTAAACAAAACAAAACAGGATATAAATGGTACAGCTGGGTGTCAAAACGATTTTCTCCAATCCCTCCTTTCTCCAGCTTATCGTGCTCTCTTAACCAGGGCAGCATTTGAGGTGGGCTTCTAGGCAGATGAATTCAGTTATAGTTTTCAGCTGTGTACTGCTGACGAAACATGCTTCTATTTGTAGGTCTTCCGTGGAGGTAGGCTTGAGTGCTAGTTTTGGACTTTCTTCAGACTTTTGCTCAGTCTATGATACTGTACTGACCTTGCAAAGCCCTTCTAGTTCCCTGCATGAACATTTCAAGGGCAAAGTCATAAATGGCCATCTTAATGGGCTGGTCATCATCTCGAATTGTGATCCTGGGAATCAGATTCCTGGTTTTCTACATCAGTCCTGCATAATATGATACGATATGATAGAAGCTACATAAGTAATTTTTAATTTCCTAGTAGCTATATTAAAAAAGGAAAAAGCAGGTAAAATCAATTCTAATAATCTATTTTATTTAACACAAATATCCAAAATATTACCACTTCAACATGTAATCACTATACAAATTAAGATATTTTGCTTTTTTTGTACTAAGTCTTTGAAATTCAATGTGTGTTTAACATCTATTTCACATCGCAGAACTAGCCACATCTTACGTGCCTAAATGGCTAGCAGTCACTGTACTGGAAAACACAGGGATAGAAAATTCTTCTAGAAAAAAATACAGTGAAGAGAAAGCAGCTCCTTTCCCTCTACTGATAATGGAGAATGAGTTAGGCAGTGATTCTTTTATTCTGACATTAATCATCATAATTTATCAGTCATACATCATCATAGAGAACCTGTTCACATCATAGCAAAATTAACAAAATTACTTTCCAGTGACCTAGTGAAAATGGAAGAGGTTTTCATGGGGGAAGAGATGAGGGGGGTGAATGAGAAACATTTCCTTTATATGGCAGATGCGGGAGTTTCTTGATGATGGGGAGAGCTTCTAGACCTTACAAAATGTTGAATAGGATGATCCATACACACAGGCAGAGAAAACAGGCTATGATAGAGATGGGCTACAAGGTGTGCATGCTCCAAAAATATGGTCATGTATCCTGCCATATGCCTGACACACCTTCCATTAAAACATCTTTTTAACAAACTTTTTTTTTTTTACACATCTACTAAAATGTGCAGAAAGAAGAGTAAGTCCTTCTGAGTCAGGGGAGGTAGAGAGCACAAGCATGAATAAGACATAGATGCTGCCTTCAGTGAAATTTGTGGTCTCCAAGGGAAGACAGTGGATAAGACAGGTAGGAGATAAATGTCCATTATATGATGAAGATGAAAATTGTCCAACTGGATCTTCAGAAAACCCCTGTTAATATTCCATTGTTTCTGAGTTAGAAGCACATGAAATAATTACCCTTCACCATTTACCAGTTACATAGGCATACACTGATTTGTTGAATTTGCTTGAAAAGTAGAGCCGAAGATCCTTTGAAAATGGAAGAAGTTATCATGGGGGAAGAGATGAGAGGGGGTGAATGAGAAACATTTCCTTTATATGGCAGATGCGGGAGTTTCTTGATGATGGGGAGAGGTAGCTTAAGGTATTAGGCACTAGACTCCAGCGCCCAGTGACCAGGGGATAATGCTGAAAGAGAAGGGAGGGCAGGAGCGAATATCGTGAACACAAACTTTGTCTATTTCAAGAGCTTTGCCCCTTCTTGGACTGGTATTAAATGCATATCTGAGCAGGTAAATGCAGTGCACGTGTTTACATTGGGGAGGTAGCGGAGAGTAGTAGTTTAGGTCTAGGGTTCAAGAGTCAGCTATTTGTGTGACTTTGGAGGAAGCAATTTAACCGCTTTGTACCCCACCACCCCCAGTTTTCTAATAAGTAAAAAAAAGTCTTAATAGGATTTAATTAGGTGCTATACAGAAAGAGTTTAGACCAATGCCTGACATATGGCATTCATCCAATAAATGTCAATAATTGTGATTCGTTTTGGCATTATGTCAGTAATAACTATTAGATATGATGCTCCTCTAATTTGTTCCTAAAGTTGCATAAGACTCGACTCTATATTAAGGAATCCTGCTAAAAAGTAGACATATTCTAATGAGAATCTCCTTAAGATGGCAAAACTGGGGCAAAGAGATGAAAATGACTTGCCCAAGGGCTCAGAGGCTGCTCCTAAAATGGGGAGAGAGGCTATTTAAGGCAATGGTGATGGATTTCCCCAAAGACAAGGGTTTGATACACGTAGAGTATGGAACCGGAATCCAGGCTGTACCACTTAACTCGAGGCGTCATTTGGGAAGTTACCTGATTTCTCTGAGCCCTGGATTGTGCACCTGCCAAATAGGTATAGTAAATATACCTACAGTTGGTGAAACTCAATAGCATGAAGTATGAAAACTGCGTGTGGTCTGGGCCCAATAAAATCAGCCTCTCCATTGATTATTATCATTATTATTACTATTGTTATAACAGATCTTTAGGCGGCGTCAGGAAGTGCCTGTCTGGGATGCTATAATGCGTTTGGCTCACCACTATGCCCCAGCTCCTGGCACCCAGTAAACACTCAGGAAACGTTTGAGGAATGAATATACGTCATTTGAGGCAAGAGAGGGCAGTCGGCTGACTGCCTCCGGGCTTAGCTCTCCCCTCCGGCAAAAGCCGGAGCCCGAAGCAGCCCGTAACCCGGGAGCCCAGGCACTACTTGGCAGCGGGTGAAACCCACCTCGCCCCAGTCGGAGCTGTTGGAGAGCGCCCCGCCTGGACGCGCATCTCTCTGTGAGCGGCTCTCTCCCAAGCCCTTATTTTTCTGGTTTGCGGTTTATTTACTTAAGCATTTACAGCTCCCAGGAGCAGAGGGACTGCTAGAGGTAGGGTCAGGACTGAGGTCGCGGTATGTATTTTCTGTCTCCCAATCTCAGAGCCCGCAAGTCACAACACGGCTCCTTTATTTGTGCACCGGAGAGGTCTGCGTTTCTTTACCTCCTGAGGGGCGACAAAAGACACGCAACTCGGGCTCAGAAAAGTGCTCTCACGCGACTTGCCTGTGTCTCCGCTTGCGTGGACCGCCGCTCCCAGGCTTGGTTTTTCGTGCAAACCCGAGCAGGGCGGAGCAGATTAAATAAAGACAACCTCGCGCCTTTAATCCTTGACCGCAAACACTGGCGTTTTTGTGCCCCGGATTTCTGAAATTCTTGGCTCGGGACCCAAGGCAGGGGGAGGGTGGGCTTGTAAAAACTTCCCAAAGCAGAAATCCGAGCTCCTAGCCCCTCCCCGGCCCCAGTGACACCTGGATTCCAGGGAAGGGGGGCAGCCGGAGGAGAGGCGTCCCCAAGGGTTGCGGGCGCTTCCCAGGGGTGGTTTTGGATGGCAGGCTCCAAGACCTACCTACCCAGCCAAGGTACGGGACAAGCAGCCTGAAAGCCTCGCAGGACGCCCCTCCCCTGTCCCCGCGCGCGTCTATTTAGGGCCCAGCCCGGGCGCCCAGGGGGTTCTGGGACTTGTAGTCCCTCCCCGCTGCCTCAGGCGCCGCCACCACCCGGTACTCGGACTACATTGCCCAGGGAGCTTCCCGGCCTATATAAGACACCCGGAGCCGCTTCAAAGTGCAGTAACCATGTGGATGTGCTGCTGAAGCGTTTCCTCAAGCTCGCTGGGGTGGGAGGAGAGGAGGAGGAGGAGGAGGTGGTGGTGGTGGAGGAGTAGGCAGGGGGTGGAGAGAGAGAAAGCGCACGCCGAGAGGAGGTGTGGGTGTTCCGCTTCCATCCTAACGGAACGAGCTCCCTCTTCGCGGACATGGGATTATCCAGCGGCTGCTAACCCCTCTCCTCGCCCTGCTCCCCCAAACCGGCGTGGCTCCCCGGGCACCAAGGTAGCGGCTGGGGCCGGGCAGAGGGCGCGGGGAGTTGGCACTGGCTCCCCCGGCGCAGAAGTTTTTGCCCCGGTCTCGGGGAGATATCGATGGATGTGCATGCAGTTGGCATGCATTTGGGGGTTCCTTTACTGCGGGCAGTGTTTTTGGAGGAGCTCATTTGAGGCTTAAAAAACAAATATCCTCGACTCTAGTGCGTGGCTTTGGGGGCTCCCTATTCTGGACTGGTGTGGCATTCCCCCAAGTTGGAAACTGTTGCTGCAGCTGCAGGAAATAGTTTTTTTTTTTTTTTTTTTTTCTCGGAGAGAGGTTGTGGGGGTGTCATATGTGAGCCTGCTCAAGGAAATAATCTTTCTAAAAATGTAGCCCTCTCTTGCGCTCCATGGTTGGGAGAATAATGCATGTGTGGGGGGCCCCCGTGGGGAGGGTTTTTAAAAACGGAAGAAAACCGGGGAAGCGGTGAGAGATGAAGTGTGGACGAAGCTCATGTCCAGTGAGGATGCGGGCTTCGGATACTTGGCCTCCTCACCGGGAAACAAGTGCTTTGGGATCTGCCAAACACTTCCCTTAGTTCCAGCCTCCCGCACGTTCGAAGTTTATGCGTGCCTAGTCTCACTTGTCAGTTACATCCTGGAAATAAGAGTAGTTACCTGTAATCGTCGCCCAAGCGATCCCACCAACCTGCCTGCCAAAATTGGAGGGTGGGGTGGGGAGGGGTCTCCCCAGGGAAGGAGGCTAAAGAAGTTGGAAACTTGTAATTTGGAGCACTTCTGTTAGAGACTCATCTTCCGCGATCTGGTACTCAGTCTTCTTTCTTTCTAAATATTTAGGAGCTGACTACAGAGGAGCAGGATTTGCACCCCTCGCTGGGCTTGTTTTGGCAACAGAGTGCCTGACCCGGGTCAGGTGAGTGTGGAAGCCTGAGTGCTATAGTCAATAATGAGTTTTTGTCCTAAGCCTATTTTAAGTTCTATCTAAATCGCCAGTGAGGTGGGGGGTAAGAAAGAAAAAGAAACTCCGTGGCTCAGCCTTCAAAATTTGCCTCTGCCTTTGGTGAGGGCTTTTGGGAGCAGAGGTCCAGTGGACTGTCCGTTTCTTGGACGTAGCTCAGAACTGAAGGAGCCTGAAGGTTTATGAAAGAGGCGGGGAGGGGAAAGGCCATTAAATGGAGCAATAAAACGGCGGCCCATTGCTGGTCTGAAAAGCGTGCTGATTATTTAAATTCTAAAGGACGCAGTGCATTTCATATGCCAAGATGTGTAAGCAATATTAACTGCTTCTCTCCTTCAAAAAATAGTCACTCTTTTCTAATTTTGAACGTGTGCTTAATCAGAGTAGGTTGGATTGCAAGAAATGAAAGTGGTTGCTGCAAGTTGAAAGAATTAGAACTTTAAAAAGGGAAGTGAGTTACTGGAGCTTAAGATAGTAGCATCCAGCCCTTGACTCGAGCCACCTGAAAGTCAAGGAATCTGGCAGGGCCCTGTTGTTTTGGGGCCTGTGGTGGAATATGAGCTGAGAGCAGCATTTATCTGTAAACACAACAGTTCCTATTTTTTCCCCAAAATGGTCAGACTGCATTTGAAGAGTGGGAGGTTTCAGCGGGTGCACGTACATCACTATTGCTGCAGATTTGGCCATCAAAAGTTTTTTCTCCTAAAATGCTCAGGAACATGGTAAATAACAGGGTAACAGAGGTGGGTAGGGGTGGGTGGCTGGGTCTTTGTAACTTTTATAACATTCTAAATATTTAGCTGTTCCCTGGGCTACAATCTTTGGGCTTTTCTAATGAGAAAATAAAAGTCAGACACTTCATTATAGTGGTATAGTGCTTTTGTTTCCTGTTGATAAGATCCTTAGGAGTACTGGCAGAGTGAGAAGCATTTGGATGTAAGAACTCTAGTTTCTTCTTGAAGTTCTTTTATTGACTCACATGGCTGTGTGGGTCCTCTTAAAGCCAAAGATTAGGTCCAGTTCCCCTCTTCAGAATTAGCTGTACAGCAAGGAGAAACTGGTCCACAGACTGTTTTCTAACTGGTTGCTAAAAATAATAAGATGGACACATTAAGTACTTGTAAGCCGGGTCCACAGCAATGTATCTCACAAACCCTGTGCAACAGATGCAGGTGAAGAAACTGAGGTGCAGAGAGTGAAATCACTTGCCCAGTAGCTAGTACAAAGTAGGAGCAAGGTATAACCTCAGGCGGTGAGGCTGCACTGCATCCCACAAATGGACCTAAGTTGATTTGGGGATGGTGGTGGTGAGAGGGAAGCAAGGAAAAGTGGTAAACTTACTGCTATTGATGAAATAACTTGCTTACAGCCCACCAATGACGAAATAGTACTTAACATTGATATAAGAAGTAAAGGATGTAGCCACAAACATAGGGATAAAAGAGTGCAGATATTTGAGGAGGTATTAGATGTTGTAATGAGTTCATTTTGGAAAACCTGAATGGGAAGAGTAAAAAGAAACCAAACCAAACCACAAGGAACATTATGTAAGTTAAGCATTAGGCTCACCTCCTGGCTGAAATACCTCTTGATTATTTACATCAAAGCATCTGAGTAGGTTAAAAGGATCAGGCATTTCCCCATCTGAATAATTTGAAAGTTTAAACTGCAGTTAGTCTGCAATGTGAAACGTTGATACCTTTTCATATACCTTCCAGTTTGCTTTGCAGCCAGTTGTGCAGATGTTTTTGTTCTCTATTTTTTCTTTCAAGTTCGTGTGTGTGTGTATATGCACATGTACATTGAAAGTACAATCTGCTCTTTGAATAATTCAAGTCAGAACAGAAAATCCTTTCAAGATATCGTTCTTATCAGGCAGGGAAAGTTCTTCATGTTCTAAATGAATTACTCTGGCTCTTGCATTGAGACCCGTGAAAGTCATTTGGGGTTGACAATGGTATCGCTTTAAACAAAGTGATTGTCTTTTGGAGGGAACTGGCGTCTTTTCTTTAGGAATGAGAAGTGGAATGGCTGCTTAGAAAAAAAAGGCCGGGCGCGGTGGCTCAAGCCTGTAATCCCAGCACTTTGGGAGGCCGAGACGGGAGGATCACGAGGTCAGGAGATCAAAACCATCCTGGCTAACCCGGTGAAACCCCGTCTCTACTAAAAAAATACAAAAAAACTAGCCGGGCGAGGTGGTGGGCGCCTGTAGTCCCAGCTACTCGGGAGGCTGAGGCAGGAGAATGGCGTAAACCCGGGAGGCGGAGCTTGCAGTGAGCTGAGATCCGGCCACTGCACTTCAGCCTGGGCGACAGAGCGAGACTCCGTCTCAAAAAAGAAAAAAAAGAAAAAAAAGAGATGGATGAACTCCACAAAGATCAGCAGTCTTTTTCTTCAAAATATTTTCAAGTGAGGAAGATCAGAGTGTTGGTATTACAGGGAGGAAGGAGAGTGGGCAGAGAGAAAGATAAAAAAGAAACCTTTAATCCAATGGTGTGCAACCAACTGACTTCCAGAGGCGGGGGAACATCACATGGCTTTTCAACTCATTTATAAAGATATCATGGAAACTCTGTCTGATTTCTTCACAAGCAGCTCTTAGAAAACAAACCAAAATGAAACAAGCACCAAATATGAACAACAGAAAAAACAGCCAAAATAAAAGTAGGCCTGAAGTTAGGTTTCTAGGTCAAGCTGTCTTTGGCTACATCTCATTAAGGAGTCTCTGCAAGGCCAGTGTCTATCTTGTTTACTATTGGTTTGATTTTTTAAAACAAAACACATTGCATTTGCAGGCTGTCAACCAGAAGTGCATGCAGTTTTGTTTTTTTTTTTTTTCATTTTTGCTGTTTTAAGTTTGTACATAGCTCAATTGATGAATGCAATTAAGGCTTGAAGTCAGTGATGTGAATGACATAACTCCTGTGCTTCCTTACAATTGTCTTGGTGTCTGTGGTTCTGAGATGATTGCTAATGAGGATAAGCCAAATACACCACTGAAACCGTCACCCATTCAACTTTGAGATTTCTAAATTGGATGTAGTTTAAGGCACATGGTGTGGTAAATCTATTTAACAGACTCTAAGGCCTGTTCAAGTTGTTGTGTGTGATTCAAGTGTTTTATTCTTTATTCAACAAATTTCTTGAGCACCTGCTATGTACTAAGGTGTATTCCAGGTGCTCAGGATATAGCAAGGAACAAATCATCCTGTTCCCAAGAGGCTTACATCCTAGTTAGTGGGAGGTAGCCAATATAAATAAATAAGTAAGTATTACAGTATTAGAGGTAGTAAAGGCTACGGAGAAAAAGAAAACTGGTTAAGCGGGGATCTGAAAATAACAAGTGGAGAAATTAGATCCCTTGTGCATTGCTGGTGGGAATGTAAAATGGTGAAGCTGCTGTGGAAAACAGCATGGCAGTTACTAAAAAAATTAAACATAAAACTACTTTATGTCCCAACAATTCCACTTGAAAGTATATACTTTAAAAAATTGAAAATAGGGACGTGAGCAGATATTTGTACACCTGTGTCAGTAGAAGCATTATCACAGTAGCGGAAAGGTAGAAACAACCCAAGTCTATTGATGAATGAGTAGATAAACAAAATGTGAAATATACATACAATGGAATATTATTCAGCCTTAAAAAGGGAATTCTGACACATACTACAATGTGAATGAACCTTGAAAACATGCTAAACGAAACAAGCCAGAAACAAAAGGATGCATAATTTTATGATTTTTCTTAGAGAGGCATCCAGAGTAGTCAGATCCCTGCAGACAGAAGTAGAATGGTGATTGCTGGGGGAGAGAGAAGACAGGAAGGGGGAGTTAGTGTTTCTTGAGGATAGAATTTCAGTTTGGAAAGATGAAAAAGTTCTGGAAATGGATGGTGGTGATGTCACACAACAGTATGAACGTACTTAGTGCCACTGAGTTATAACATTTCAAAGTGGTGTGTTATGTATATTTTACGGTAATTTAAAACAACATGATGAGGGGTATTAAGGGAGTACTCAGGTGGGGATTAGATCTTTACTACATGACATCTCAGCACAGATCTGAAGGAGGCAAACGAGTTAGCCCTATAGATATCAGGGAAAAAGTGTATTTCAAATGTCAGAGCAGCAAGTACAGAGGCCCTGAGATAGGAGTGGGTGTGACATGTTGGAGGTAGGAGAAGAAGGCCAGGGGAGAGTGCTCCGAGTTCAGGAGGGAGAGGGAGTCAAGGTCCAGACCTGTAGGGACCAGATTTTGCAGGTCAACAGTGGTTTATCTGAGGACTTGTAAACTCTCACAGAATTCTCAGTGTGGTTTTCAACATCACAAAACTACATTGTCCTTTCCGAAGAGGCTCTGGTAAGGTTGGCAGGATCACATACCAGATGGGAACTCGATAGGGGGTAAAACCCAGATTTCCGGACTGTCTGGTTAATGACAGGACTTACCTGGGATTGTAACTCACTTCAGTAGAAAAGGAAAGTTTGACAAATAGGTGAACATACAGGTGACTTGAAGAGCAAATTCTAAGAACTCAATGATAATCATGGAGTTTCAGCACAAACCTTCTATGTCCTACCGCCACCCTGCGGTGTATCCCGTGTCATTTTAAGAGATATTTACAAGGAGGACTAATATTCTGCTCTCCAGCATCCTTGGGGAATTAGAAGCTTCACATCAGTGATTCTCCCTAATAAGTGAAGTGGACCCCTGCGTGTGTGCAAACTTAAAGCAAACCTCAAATTTTATTACTTAATACATAAGATAGTCATATTCATGTAGCACACACCCTGGACTCTGCTACTCAGGAGACTGAGGCAGGAGAATTTCTTGAGCCCAGGGGTTTGAGGCTGTAGTGCACTATGATTGCATCTGTGATAGCTACTGTACTCCAGCCTGGGCAACATAGCAAGACCCCATCTCTATTTAAAAAAGTTTTTTAAGGAGAAAAAGATAGCATATTCATTGTAGTGCAACATTAGGAAATAAAGATGAGCAATGAAACAAAACAAAGCAATTCCAACTATTCGAGATTAGGGTTTCAGGCTTTTCCTCTAAGCATGTATATGTAAAATGTATGTATATATTTGAATTTCATAAAAAGGGACTTATATAGTACCACTCATTTGGTAAATTACCTTTTATACATCTCGAACATCTTTTCTAAATGTGTCTACCCCTTTGATGGCCTTTCATTTTTACTGAGTCTATGTTTATACTTCCTAGATATATATACATATGTATATAGATATTTGTAAAAAATACATATAATAATTTTGCACATAAACATATTTAACAGTTTGAATTAGGATCCAAATAAGGTAAATACGTTACAAATGGTTGATATCCACTAATCTCTGTATTTCTTCTACAAATCTTTTTTCCGTGCATTTTGTTGTTGTTGTTGTTATTGAAGAAACTGGGTGATACACATCTCCACAGTTTAGACTTTGCTGACTGCATCAGTGCAATGTGGTTTAACATGTTTCTCTATCCCCTTGGTCTACTATAATTTGGTAGTTACATGTAGAGGCTTGGTCAAAGTTAGGTTCTTTTCTTTTTTAAATTGAGAAGGGGTCTCACTACGTTGCCTAGGCTGGCCTTGGACTCCTGGTCTCAAGCAATCTTCCTGCCCTAGCCTTCCCAGTAGCTGGGACTCCAGTAAGTCTACTCTGTAAACTTTGCTTAGGTGGGTGTGAGATGTTGGATGTCTACTCTTGTTATATTAGCACCCCTTGATGCTCACTACCCGAACCCATTAGTTCTTTAGTCTGTGAGAAATGGGCTGGTAAAGTTCTTGAGATTTTGACACAGCCCTTGTAGTCTGTGCTAGCTTTTTTGATTTCTATATAACAAGATGTTCTAGGCTCATCTTCTCTATTTCTTATCCCAGACCAAGAATCAGCCTTTTCTTCAAGGAGCCTTTGCTCTTTTAAGAGGGGAATTTTTTAAATTTTGTTTTTTCGAGACAGGGTCTTACTCTGCTGCCCAGGCTGGAGTGCAGTGGCATGATTTCAGCTCGCTGAAACTTCTGCCTCTTGGGCTCAAGCTATCCTCCCACCTCAGCCTCCTGAGTAACTGGGACTACAGGCATTCAGCACCACATCTGGCTAATCTTTTGTGTTTTTTGCAGAGATGGGGTCTTGCCATGTTGTCCAGGCTGGTCTCAAACACCTAGACTCAGGCAGTCTTCCCACTTCAACCTCCCAAAGTGTTGGGATTACAGGCACAAGACATCACGCCTGGCCAAAATGGTATTTGGAGATCTCCACTTAGGGCCAAGATCATCCTCATCTTACAGACGAGAAAACAAATTAAAATGAAGAAAACTTAAAACTTGAATTTCCTAGGTGAAAGCATTTCCAAAATGCTATTGACCTATCCTTGCCTTTTTGCAAAGAATTCTGAACATAATCTAAGCTTTTTAAAAAAATTGGTTTTGGGTTTAGCCTTCGTGTCCTGAGGCTGAGACATCGTTGTTCTCCCCAGATGGGCAGGAATGTTACTCTTGTTCTGTATACATGTTTTTCAAACTCTGTGACAACCCACGAAGAGGTTGTTAAATTAATTTAGTGGGCCTTGATGAACTTTTTATTTTTAGTTTTTGAGACAGGGTCTTGCTCTGTTGCCAAGGCTAGAGTACAGTGGCATGATCTTGGCTCACTGCAGCCTCAACCTCCCAGGCACAAGCGATCCTCTCACCTTGGCCTCCTGAGTAGTTGGGACCACCAGTGTGCCCCACCACTCCTGGCTAATTAATTTTTTTTTTTTTTGGTAGAGATTGGGTCTCCCTATATTGCCCAGGTTGGCCTTGAACTTCTGGGCTCAAACGATCCTCTTGCCTTGGCCTCCCAAAGTGCTGGGACTGGAGGTGTGAGTCACCAGGCCCGGCCAAACTTTTTTTTTAATGACATAACCTAGAATAGAAAACATGGAAGTGTATTGCACGGATACTTAAGAAGAACTATGTACGTCGCAACAAAATTCTTTGTCTCACATGCACAATGAACATTGGTTTGTAAGCTCAATATTTTCCTTACTCTGAGCTGCCGTCAAAAGTTTGAGAAACACTATACTACATCTTTGCCACTCCAAGTGTGGTCCCCAGACCAGCGTTACTGACATTAACTGGGAACTTGTTAGCAATTGCAGGCTCTCAGACCCTACCCCACATTCAATGAATGAGAACCTACATTTTTGCAAGATCCTCAAGTGATTTACACACACGTGAAAATATGAGAAGATCTGCATTGGAGGATTCCTATTCCTGTGCTTTTTCAGTCCTTGTCATTTAGTGGTTCCTTTGCTTTTTCATGGCTAGCTCTCACTTGTTGAAGCTGAAGCTGACCTTTGTACTTTTCCCCTGCAGTCTTATTTTCAGTGAATTGGAAAGGTAGGCTAATCACCAACCTGAGGTGAGAGTAAGTAGCTCTCACATGATTCCCTCTCCGACAAACATGGGAACTTTCATGCTTATGTTTGGGGATGCTTTTATTGGCTCTTCAGATGAAGACAGAAAGAGACCAGAAGGTACACATACCCCTACTTAGAGTTGTGCAGTCACTGCTGTTCACCTGCTGTCATGGGACACTGAGGAATTTATGTTTCATCATACTTTCTGACCTGTCCCATCAGCATAACTTCTGGACTGCTTGATATAATGCAGCTCATCAGAAGAAGGTGAACATAAGAAGAATATCACTAGCCTCCAAGTTTCTTGCTGTTCATTTTCATTTCAGAAGGAGCTTTATCTGGGAAATGATTTTCTTTTGCAAGAACAGCTTAAAAGCATCCCAGGCACATATTTCTGAACAGAAAAAGCTGATATGACACCCAGACAATGGACGTTCATTTGTTTGCCTTGTTGTGTGTGTGTATGTTCTGCCTCATGTGTCCCTCCCCACCCTCCTCTGTCCACCTCGCCAAATCCTTCTATTCCTTAGGGCCCAGCCCAAATGCTTTCTCCTCTGGGAAGCTTTTTCTGATACTTGAAAATCTGTCATTCGAAACTCCAGGGCCCTGAAACCTATTTTCCTTATGGGCCTTTTGTTTTTTTAACTCATAAGAATACCTGGCACACAGGAAGTGCTTACACAATTAAGTAATTTATATATGTTTTTTTTTCTCCCTTTGAAGGCTGCTTGGAAAAACTAATTTTTTGTATCCCTCTCCTTTTTTTTTTTCTTTGAGAAGGAGTCTCGCTCTGTCACCAGGCTAGAGTGCAGTGGCGTGATCTTGGCTCACTGCAACCTCTGCCTGCCGGGTTCAAGTGATTCTCCTGCCTCAGCCTCCTGAGTAGCTGGGACTACAGGCACGTGCCACCACGCCCAGCTTATTTTTTGTATTTTTAGTAGAGATGGGATTTCACCATGTTGACCAGGATGGTCTTGATCTCTTGACCTCGTGACCTGCCCACCTTGGCCTCCCAAAGTGCTGGGATTACAGGCGTAATCCACTGCACCTGGCCCCTGTACCCCTCTCCTGATTAAATATTTCTTAAACTGGCATCTTTCTTTGAAAAGCCTTACAGCCAGGCATCGTGACTCACGCCTGTAATCCTAGCACTTTGGGATGCCAAGATGGGTGGATGACCTCAGGTCAGGAGTTTGAGACCAGCCTGGCCAACATAGTGAAACTCCATCTCTACTAAAAATACAAAAAAAATTAGCTGGGCATGATGGCGGACACCTGTTGTCCCAGCTACTTGGGAGGCTGAGGCAGGAGAATTGCTTGAACTCAGGAGGTGGAGGTTGCAGTGAAATGAGATGGCACCACTGCACTTCAGCCTGGGTGGCAGAGTGAGACTCCATCTCAATAAAAAAAAAAAAAAAAAAGAAAAGCCCTTTATTGCAGAGGGTGATGTGAGGACTGTGAAGAGATATATTAAGCATTTCCTTTTGATAGCTTTTGAGGTGTTGTTCAGTACAACTCTAGAGGACATTCGTCTTGGGAAACTGTTGAGTATTCATAAAAGGGAGTGGAAAAATCAGGTAGTGAAACCAAGCTGCTCTCAGGTCATAATGGTGTTGCCCTGGTGAGCCACAGGATAGGGACTCTGCAGTACCGAGTGTTGACTGCTTCTTGGGTAAGGGGCAAAACATGGAACATCTGTGCATCTGTTTCCTCTTCTGTAGAATAGGTGTAAAAATAAAAATACCTGCTTCGGGTCATTGCTGCCGAGTTGTCTAAAAACAAATGTTTGCAGAAGGCCTTACAGATAAAAAGCAAAGCAAAACCTATCTATGTCCTAGAGCAGTGGTTCTCAGTGGGGACAGGGAGGGTGATTTTGTCCTCCAGGGGACATTTGGTATCATCTGGAGACATTTTGGTGGTTCTGTCTGGCAGGCAGGGGTGGGGTGCTACTGGCATTTTGTGAACAGAGGCCAGGGATGCTGCTCAACAGTACACTGGACAGCCCCCGGACCCCAATACACACACACACACACACACACACACACACACACACAACGGAGAGCTCTCTGCCCCAGAATGTCACTAGTGAACAGGTTGAGAAACCCTGTCCTTGAGTGAATTTTTCAGGCTTGGTGAGACTTTTATCCCTCTCTGAGGATATTGACCTAACTAGATTTGCTGTTTTTTTGAGGTTTCTGTGTGGGCAGAGGGGTGTCTTTTCAGGCTGGGACTGACTTCAACTTTTTAACAAAATAAGAACCCTCCCCCTCTCGCCCCCTCCCAAAAACCAAAAAACCAAAAAAACACTGGCCTTGGTATCTGGAGCCCTGTGGTCTAGCTTTGGCCACTCGTCGGGTGTGTGACCTCCAAGAAATCACTGGGCCTCAGGTTTGTTTTTTCTACCCGTAAAATAAGGAGTTTTAGCTAAATGCTCTCCACTCACCAAATCTGCAGCTCTCTGCCTTGGAAATGTTGAGCTTTTGGTTGGCTTCTCTTACTTTGGCCTTGAAGAGTAGAAGCCATGAGACCGAATGTCAGAATGGGCATCTTTTTTGAGAAATAACTGTAGATACTGTACCTGGTTGGGGAAAAGGTTACTTAGCAGACATGTCTGAAAAAGTGAGTAGGTTAATTTTTGTGTGTGTATGTGTGTGTGGCAGGGGGAATGGAGAATGGGCAACATTGTATTATACTAGAGAATCATTCCTCTGAACTTCAGATTTACAGCTGCTATTTCTGGGATGTCATGAAGGGCCTTGCTTAAAGTTGAAACTTCTGAGTTGGTGACTTCCTTTGGGACTGCCTGAAAACGAAAGCAGAATACGATTTTCTATGCTCCCAGAGAAGTGCTTTTTGCAAGAGAATAAATTATCTGATGATGGGGACATGCTGCATTTCTGAGGACGATCTGATTAGCAGCTAGTGGGACAAGAAGGCAAGGAGGGGGAGCTGTGTGAAAATGTGTGGGGAGGAGGGTGGCATTGTGTCCAAGTCAAAAATGTGCTGTTCATCCTCATTTCACAATAAAGATGATATCGCCAAGCATCTTTGCTCAAAGGAAGTCCAAAATTAACCCTGAGAGTGCCCGGGAACAGAAGCAGAGACTGTTGTAAAGGGAGCCTTTTTCTCCCCCTTGAACAAGTCAACCGTAAATGTGTTAGGTTTTCTCTACTCCGTATTTACAGCCATATTACCATATATGTACCTGGGTGAGGACATCGCAGGGAGACTTGTGCTCACTCTGGAGGGAGTTTCCTTGGCCTCTTGCCAGGAGATTGATCAAATGCCAGCAGCTCTTCCTTTTCCTGGGCATACTCCTTTTTTTCCTGTGAAAGACCTCATGGTTTGCTGGGCTCGGCCCATCGTTAACCTGCCCTGCTGGGTACTGCTTGACCTAAAAAGTGAAACGGTGCTTTTTTGTCGTCATCCTTATCTACGGTTCTGAGGGGCCAACCGCCTTAAGGCCTTTTGGCTCGCCAGGTGCTTTGAGCAAAAGCCCTGTGTGTAAGCCCCTCTCTTTGCGCCTAACTTTAAAGGAAGCTTTTTTTTTTTTCTTTTTTTTTGAGAAAGAGTTTTCCTCTGTCGCCCAGGCTGGAGTGCAGTGGCATGATCTCAGCCCACTGCAACCTCCACCTCCCAGGTTCAAGCAAGTCTCCTGCCTTGGCCTCCTAAGTAGCTGGGACTACAGGCACAAGCCACCATGCCTGGCTAATTTTTGTATATTTAGTAAAGATGGGGTTTCGCTATGTTGGCCAGGCTGGTCTCGAACTCCTGACCTCAAGTGATCCACCCACCTCAGCCTCCCAAAGTGTTGGGGTGACAGGTGTGAGTCACTGTGCCCGGCCTTGAGGAAGCTCTTTGATTTTTATTATTTTTTAAAGCAAGCAGCAAGAAAACCAGCACCAAAGGACTTTGGCAAGGGGCTTTTGTCTTTTAGGAGGTGGAGGTAGTGTGGATATGCCAAGAAAGAACGGGGAAGGCTGATGGATTTGTTGTTGGCTACATTTTTTAGCAGAAGAATGTCCAAATGCAGGTGCTTTGGGGCCAGGTGGCAAAGCTTGGCGACTGGAGATAGACGCAAAGGGTGCTGTGTGAGTGAGATGCTGGCATTCACTCCTCACCTGGCTGTGCTTTGCTGGTTCTGGTTTTATTAGGAGTAGTGGGGAAAACATTCTATTGGAGTTGGCATTGACATGTCCAGGTCAGTGCATCTCATGTGTCCCTTTTGTATATTCACTTGTCATTTGAACTTTGCTGTTTTGGCAGAGCTGATTCTCTGCTGATTATAAGCCTAAGAAGTTTAGAAAGAGTAGTTTATGAGAATAGAAAATAGAACAGATTTGAAAGTAGAATTACGACAGCGAATAGGAATGCTTCCTGTGTCCCCCTTTCTATTTTCTTTTTCACAATTAATTGTCAACATAACTATGAGATAAGCGCTCATTATCCCCATTCTGCAGATGAATAAATTGAGGGCCAGATAAGGGAAGTAACTTGATCGAGGTTACAAACTTCCCATTACATTTAGAATAGAAGGCCAACTTTTTACCCTGGCTTGTGAAGTCCTACTGGCTCTGTCTTCTCTACCCTGCCTTTAACCTCTATTTTCTTCCTTTCCCCATTAATGCTGCAGACATTGGGCTGGCTTTCTGTTTCTGGAATTTGCTAAGCTCTTTTCTGCTTTACAGCCTTTGTACTAGCTGTTTGCTCTACCTAAAATGCTCTTCCGCCTGATTTTTTTTTTTTTTTTTTTTTGCATGACTGCCTCTATCTTGACTTTCAGGTCTTCGCTTAAACGTCTCATCTCGTTTCTTCTGACCAGCCAAAATTGCATTGTCACTTAATCATATCACCCAGTTTTAATTGTTTGCATGTACTCATCACTATCTGATCTGTCTTGCTTATTTCATCTGTTTCCTGTCTGTCTGCCCTCACTAGAATATAGGTATCACGGGAGCAAGGACCTTATACGTCTTGCTTTGATCTGTATCCCCCGTACCTAGTGTAGTGGTGGCGTATAGTAGGTATCAATACATACGTTCTATAAGAAGAAAGATTTAAGTTTCAAATCGAGCAGTTCACTTTCTAGAGCCCTGGCTGTTCAGTTGTATATTTTACATTTTCTTCCTGTTAA
Source organism: Mandrillus leucophaeus (assembly GCF_000951045.1). Lineage (NCBI taxonomy): Eukaryota > Metazoa > Chordata > Mammalia > Primates > Cercopithecidae > Mandrillus > Mandrillus leucophaeus. The sequence goes on along the minus strand of NW_012107886.1, from coordinate 1,326,273 downwards.
TATATAAAGTTTCCAAACTTATACAGTGAGAGTCCTAAGCATACAGTCGATGCCAGGGCAACTCTTAAGAAAAGTTTATGGCAACAGTTTTCAAACTTCTGGCTCTCAGGAGCTCTTTACATGCCTAAAAACAATTCAGGACCCTAAAGAACTTCTACTGATGTGAGTTACATCTGTCTATATTTACCATGTTAGAAATTAACACTGAGAAAATGAACACTGAAAAAATATTTTTAAAAACCCGTTACACATTAACCTATTGACATATTTTTAATGAACAATAAGAATATTTTCCCAAACAAAAATTTTGTGAGAAGAGTAGCTTTTTTTTTTTTTTTTTTTTTTTGCGAATCACTTTGAGATCTGGCTTCATAGAACATAGTTGGATTCACAGATCTTATATCTGTTTCTGTCTTCAGTCTGTTGTTACATCATGTGCCTTGCAGCCTCTGGAAAACTTCACTGTACATGTGTGAGAGACTGAGTGAAAATGAAAATAATGCCTCGATGTTATTGTGAAAATAGTTTTGACCTTGAAGTTTCCCTGACTCTTGGGCCACCATTGAGGGCCACCAGCTCCTAGAGTACATAGGTAATTTGAAATGTGGGGTTGTGGCATGGAACATTAGAGAGAGGGAGAAATTGAAGGCTTAAGAGACAGAGTGCAACTGACCATCTCTAAGTCTGGGTATTGTATCAGATCTTCCTGTTCAGAAATAAATGCACGGGGATACTTTTCAGTTGTTTTTGTAACAAAGCAAAATAGTTGTTTTGCTTCCTAGTTAAAGCTCCTTCTGAAATGCAAAGGAAAGCTGAGAATGTGGAAGCTAGTGGTACTTGTCTTACGTTCATCTTTTTCTTAGGAGCAAGATTATACCAAGCAGTCCAGAAGCTCTGCAGTGGGATGGGTCATTAAAAAATTATAAAGCATAGGTTCCTCTCTGTGTCTGAGAATAGCAGCTTCAAGTGTAACTTCCTTTGTAACTGTTAGTCTCCAACCCTTACTTGGTTCTTTTTGTAGCTTTTGGCCTCAGATGAAGTTGTGTCCTACAATAGAAATTAGATTGATGCCTATTGCTCTTAGGTTCTGTCATAACTGGTGTTTAAGGAACCAGGGTAGAAGCTTTTAATAATAGATGAGCTATATTCTGTGCTAGCCAGCTTCGCCGTTTAAGGAGGTTAAATGATTACAAATTCAGGTCTCTGGGGAGTATTTTGCATGTGTCTTGGGTCAGTGATATATAAGATTTTCACTGTTAAGGTAATTGTGTGGTAAAATACAGAGGAGCTTGGTCATCAGGAGATTAAAGGTGCACTGTGGGGAGGAGGTGAGGGGGTACAGGCATGGCAGGGGATCCGAAGTACCTGATTCTCATGCTTAGAAGGGTCTCATTTAAGGTCAGACTGTCAGTGGGACTGCCCTGCCTCCCTATTACTGAAAGTCAGACTGTTTCGCCCCAGTAGCCAGGCGACTTCATCTTAATTAAATATAGGAGGCTTGCCTTTGTGTCTTGGTGAAAACCGGCAGGTCTGTGGTTTTGGCGTCCCTTAACTAGAATAGAATCAGTTTCTCATTTCCTCCCAAGCCTGTCCACCCTTGAGGATTAAGTGATCCCTTAGGTAACTTCTTGGTTAATGAAGTATTCTACTTTAGCCTCAGTTTCGGGAGTTGTTAACTTTTAAATTCGGAATTCTGTGTAGGCGAAAATCGAGTTTTTTTTTTTTTTTTTTTTAAATGAATGTAATGCAATTAGTTAAGTATGTGCAGGAGAAATAATAGATGGAAAAATTTCAATAAATGAGTTTTCTGCCACAGTCAAATGAGTGAGTTTTCTATCACACTAAAAGCTTTTAGAAAAAAAAAAAAAAAATTCCAAACCTATCTTGAGCTGCTGCTTAAAATTAAATGAACATATTTCTTTTTTAGTGAGGCTGTGCTTTGGCCTGTTTTAACACCAAAGTGGAAGAGGTTCTAAATATTGAATTACTATCCCTTTGAAGAGGTTTCTACCACCCCCACTGCCAGCAGGGGACCTAGATTGATGGTAGAAGGCGGGGGAGTTGAGTTGAGGTCTGGCCAGCTTGGGTATTGTGAGTTTGGGTACTGAAAAACAACAGTACTTTGGAGATGCTGTCCAAGTATCAGCCACCTCGTGGGCTTACAGAGGATTAAAACATTTCTGGGATCCTTGTTTCTCCAGATGCATTTCCTACAGTATTGACCAGGTAAGCAACATTCATCAAGTAGAGGAATCATACGACAGAGGTGAATGAAGACTATGAAGGAACAAAAACAATGTTTTCATTTCAGACTCATTCAGACATACAGAAAATGAGCACAAAGGGCCAAGTATTGTGTTGACCATTTTATGTGAATTATTTGGTTTACTCCTTACAATGACCCTGAGAAATATGAAAGGTTGCCCCCTTTTTTACAGATAAGAGAACTGAGGTTCAGAGAAGTTATGGAAGTTGCTTAAGGACACACAGCTGGTAATTTATGAGGTTAGAATTCAGACTCACATGTTCTGAGTCTGTTTCCAAGTGTACACTCTTATCAGTACTCCAAGCCATTTTGGACATGTGGAGGGGATGGTCAATGGGGATAAAAGTTACAGTATCTTTCCAGGGATAAAAGTTAGATATTTTGTTTCTTGCTTCCAAGTTTCTCATAGAAATCTATTGAAAAGGGCCAGGTAGGCTTCTGTTCTTCTTGATCCAACACTGTAAATTTGGCTTTAATTTGTTTTGGAAAACAATCACCTAAAAAACAAACCAGGTGTGGTGGCTCATGCCTGTAATTTCAGCACTTTGAGACACTGAAGCAGGAGGATTACTTGAGGCCAGAGTTCAAGACCAACCTGGGCACCACCACGGTGAGACCTTGTCTCTACAAAAATAAGAATGAAAAATTTAGCCAGACGTGGTGGTGTGCACCGGTAGCCCTAGCTACTCAGGAGGCTGAGGTGGGAGGATCACCTGAGCCTGGGAGGTCAAGGCTACAGTGAGCTATGATTGCACCACTACATTCCAGCCTGGGTGACAGGGTGAGACCATGACTCTAAAACAAAACCAGTATAAACTCTTCTAGGCAGCAGCAAAGATGGCACTAAAGTGACGTTGAACCCATATTTGACTGCTTGCTGTATCCCAGGTACTACCAGGTACTAGGATGCAACAGGGAAGAAGACAACTAAGGTTCTTGCCCTCATGAGTTTGCAGCCTAGTGGAGAAGACAAACAAGTGAATAAGCAATGTTAGGACAATGGTAGTAGACCCAGGTTGCTATATAGAAGAGTATGTTGGAAACATATAACCCAGATTTGGGAGGTCAGAGAGGGCTTCCCAGAGGTGGAGACATCAAACTGGGACTGTGAAGGTGAGTGGCAGTTAGCCACAAGTGGTGGTGGGGGAGGAAGGGAAATACCTCAGGCTGCAGAGACAGCATGTGCAAAGGCCCGGGGAACAGAGCATGGTGAGGGGCCTGGAAAAAAATCATTATGTTTGGAGTATGGAGAGCAGGGGGAAAGGTAGGCAGGGCTAGATCATGAAGAGCTCCAAAGAGATGTTGGAAGCTTTTAGGCGGGGAAATGATATGGTCTGATTTATGTTTCTAAAATATCATGCGGGATGTTGTATGCAGAATAGATTGAAGAGGAAAGACAGATTCAGAGAAATGAGTAGGAAGGCCTTAGGGAGTCCAGTTGAGAAATGATACTGGCTGAGACTGGTTAGCAGGGGCAGGGGGAGCTAGAAGATTCAAGAGAGATAGTAAAGCTTAAAGTCAGCAAAAATTGATGCTGGATTAGACTTTTTCATTCATTTATTCAACACATATTTACTGAATACCTACTATGTGCTAGGCATTGGTGTTTGGAATACAGTTGTATATAAAACACATCACACACAGATCTCTAGAATACAGCTTGTGCCTTGTAGGGTGTCAGACAGGAATTGCACAAATAAATGTGAACTTGTAACTGAGATGAAGGCTGGGAAGGAGAGATCCATGGTGCAGAGTTTGTAAGAGTAGAATTTAACTTCATCTGAGGGGATGGGGAAGATTTTCTGGTGGAAATGGTAGTTGAATTTAGAGCTGGAGGGTGATTTGGCTATAATTAGAGCAAGGGGTGGGGTAGGGATGAGAGTGTTGTGGGCTTGAGAAAACAACAAGGCAAAGGCCCTGTGGCAGGGAACATGAGAGAGGGAAGACTGGAGGAGCCACCAGGCTTTGCTGGTGGTCACTGAGAAATGGCTATGAAGGAGGAACAGATTGGGCAGGCAGGTAAATTGTTTTTGGTACATTGAGATGCTGTGAGCCGCCAGGAGCAAAACTCTAGTCGCTGTGGGTCATGAGACAGAGTTGGGAATCCTCATCATGTAACAGTGACTGGAGCCAGCAGAGTGGACGAGAAGACCAGGAAAGGTATAGAGAAGGTAGAGAGCAATACAGATTCTGAAGGGCAGCTCTGGCTTCTCTTCCCCAAAGAGATCTCTCTGCATTTGTTTTTTTCTTTATTTGCACCTTTCTTGGGAATAGAATCAAATCCTCCCTGCCCCCCCTTTTTTAGTGCACAGCTCTGGGAGCAGTTTCAATACAGGGCAAAGGGAAACTCAGCCAGAGGGTGGTGTGAGGCTCAACAAAGCTGCCACAGCCCCTCTGCAAGAGTATCTCCCAGAGGCAGTGATCTACTTTTCTTTGCCTTGGCCAAAGCCACCCTGGAAGAACCCTGTTTTAACAGGTGATTCCACCCATCAGAATGGTGGCGGGTGGCGGTGGCGGTTTAATAGTAATAACATATATTGATGGCACGCCTACTTCATGCCTGATGCTTTGCTGAGTGTTTGTAAACACCATCTTGCTGAACCTCATGCCAGCTTGCTGAGGTAGGTGCTCTTATTTTCCCCATTTTAACAGCTGGGAAAAGCGAGGCTTAGGGAAGTTCTGGAACAGGCCTGAAGTTCTTCAGTAAGTAAGTGGCAGAGCCGGGGTTTGAACCTAGGCACTTTGACTCTGGAGCCTCAGTTCCTGCCTGCTGTGGGCTGAGAGGTGCTCTTCACGTCATGCTGCATCAGGAATTGTGGGGAGGATGGTGATGCTTTGTGAAAAGAAGCAAAGCCTTAAGGAGAAATAATCTAGATAGCATTCACATATGCAGAGGTCTTAGATGCGCCAGAGGACAGATAAATAGCAAAAGTTCTGGCAGGCAGCTGTCCTTTGTGGGGCTAAGGGAGGGGACAGGAGTAATTGTTTTATTGTTTTCACAGGCAGGGTCTTGTTCTGTTGCCCAGGCTGGGCTACAGTGGTACGATCACAGCTCACTGCAGCCTGGAGCTCCTGGGCCCAAGTGATCCTCCCAAGTAGTTGGGATTACAGATGTGTGCCACCATGCCCTGCTAATGTGTTTTTATTTTTATTTTTATTTTTTTGTAGAGATGGGTCTGGCTGGTCTCAAACTCCTTGCTGCAAGCCATCCTCCTGTCTTGGCTGTTTAAAATGTGATGACAGGCATGAGCCACTGTGCCTGGTTTAGGAGTAATTGTTTGAACAAGGCTGTTTGAACATAGAGTAGTCTCTATTGCCCAGTGAGACCATCCATAGGCAGCATGATGGGGCGATTCCATTATTGGGCAGGAGGTGGAATTACATGCTTTACAGGGTTCCTTCCAACTTTTATTCCGTGATTCTGTGTTTTTTGAAAGGCTAGAATGCTCTGTGGCTGGGAGTTGAGTGTAATTCGCTATTGTTCACCTTTCTTCATCAGGGGAATTAGGAAGGATAAATTATCTTCCCTGAAGTAAAATCTGTCATCGTGGTTCATATAGGAGTTCATTTGTTATGATACACATATGGCTTTTTAAACAGGGGATCCTTTACTGAGTTTAAATTTTGACGCCCTGGAATCTTTCAGAATTCCACTTTGTCTTTCATGGAAGAAAAATAAAAATAACGAGCATAGAGCAATTTCAAGTATGTCAGCCACTGTACCAGGTGCTTTTCAAGCATTATTTCATCCATTCCTCACCACAGCCTCTTGAAGTGAGTATTATCCCCATTTAACAGAGGAGGAAATGAAAGCAGAGAGGTGGCTATGGGCTCCTAATAATAAGCTAAATAATAATAATAATAAGAAGAAGAACTTAGGGACAGAGAGCCAGGGTGGAGCGCGGGAGCTGAGTGCCTAAGCCTGCCCTTGTGTATGTCAGGCATGGCTTGTCAGCAGAGCCCCGGGTGTCCATAAGCGTTTGAAGTTCCGCAGCTCCATGGCAGGTTGGCGCCAGCTCTGTTTTCTCTGAGGTGGTCCTTGTCATGGTGTGAGCGACACAGGAGCCCTGAGTGCAGCTGCTAGAAGTTCACAGGCACAAATGGTCCATGATCAGATAAAAAGGCGGGCTCTCCCACCCAGCTCTGAACAACAGGAAGTCTTCCAGAAGATTGCTCCTAGGCCCATCACTTCTGGGCTGACTTTCCACCTCCACCCCTCCAGGCCACAGAGGCCTGTTCTGTTGACTTTCCCGACCTTTGTTTTTCCTTCCAGGACATCACTGATAATTGCACTAAAACCTATCCTCCTCCCCCCATCTTCTTCCTCCACTTCACTAAGGGGAGGCCAGAGGAGATCTCCAGAGGTTTCTAACTAGACCAGCAAGCTTTCTGCCCAGTCTTTTGTGAGGGGAATTATCACATGAGACCCCTGGGGAAGGATCTGTCCTCCCCCACTTTTTGGTTGTTTTTAATTAGTACCCCTGGCAGATTGCCCAGAGGATCATTAGCTGTGGTGGGTGGACTGGCCTGTGATTTCAGGGGGAGATGTAAAATGTAGCTAAAGGTTACTTGTTCAGTTATCTCGACCACTTAATAAGTATCTTGGTTAGAAGATGCTTATTTTTTTTCTGACTTCTGAAAGTATTACAGAGCCATGGTAGAAAAATTAGAAAACAGAATTGTGCATAAGAATTGTGCATCGGTTCTCTGTAATCATCTGGAGTATAAGAACATTTAACATTTTAACCTATGTTCCCAGGATCACTGTTGATAAACACCTCCACTGAGGAGTCAGATAGACCTAGGTCCCGTGCGGTGGCTCATGGCTGTCATCCCAGCACTTTGGGAGGCTGAGGTGGGCAGATCACTTGAAGCCAGGAGTTCAAGACCAACCTGGCCAACACGGCAAAACCTCATCACTACAAAAAATACAAAAATTTAGCCAGGCTTCATGGTGGGTGCCTGTAATCCCAGCTACTCAGGAGGCTGAGGTAGGAGAATCGCTTGAACCTGGGAGGTAGAGGTTGCAGTGAGCTGAGATCGCATCACTGCACTCCAGCCTGGGCAACACAGCAAGACTCCATCTAAAAAAAAACCGTCAGATAGACCTGGGTTATAATAACCCTGGTCCTCCTGCTTGCTAATTATATGTGACGTGGGCATCTTACCTCTCTGTATTACACCTCAGTGTCTTCAACAACAAAATGGCAATAATGGTAGGTGCCTACTTCCTGCTGTGGTCATGAGGATTCACTAAGAGAACATTTGTAAAGCACTCAGCACAATGGTGGGCATGAGAAATCCTTGATAAATGCCAGCTATTATTATCAGAAAAGAAAATAATGCAGAACTGTGCTGTAGGAATGCAATGTCCAGACATCTATTGCAATGATCAGCTGCAAGCAACATGGGGTACCTCATGCTTTGTCACTTGAGGACACTGAATTGTCTGCTTCTTCCCATTAAGAGCCTGGAATCTTTCAGCAAGGTATCCAGGTGGTGGTGATAGTTCACAAGACAGCAGGCATTTTCTGGCCTAGTCTCTACTGGGGCTGAATGCTTATCTGAAGGGTGATCCTGAAAGGAGAGCCTTAGTCGCACTGGACAAGGCCCTAGTCCTCTTGCCGGAGCACATACCTGTTCTCCTGCATTTGGAAATTCCCTGGTGTCCTTTTGGGAGGCCAGGGTGTACAGACACAAATTTGGTCTGGCTCAAAATTCAAACAAATTGTCTTCTAATAATTGATCTTAGAAGTATGCTGACTTCCTGACCCTTTAAGATAAAGTTTTACAATATAAGCACAGAGGGAACTATTAATCTCCCTTGATGTGTTCCATTTGTGCCACTTTTCTGGATGCTATTTAAAACATTGGTTTGCCTTTAGGTATAAAATATGTAGTTATGAAGAATTAAACAATGACGGACATGATTCCAGAGAGTGGTACTTGGCAAACTGTCCTTCTGCACATTATTTGTGTGTCTTCCCTCAAGGTCTAGAGATACTGGCTCTTTCGTTTGAGAGTTTATTCTGTGTTCTCAGTTGCTGTCTCCCTCTGTAAATAAGTTCATGTTTAATGAAATGCTCTTTATCTCCCCTGCAATGTCTGGGTTGTTGGAGGGGAGGGAAGGGGATGACAAATTAGCTTTTCCCTGCAGCTTCTCACAAGCAGTGAACTGAGGTTCTTTAACATGAGTTTGCTTTCAATAGCTGACATTGCTGCTAAGGTAGGAGGTTGCTTCCTGAAGTGTCATGCTGATCATTGCTGCATAATTCTTCCCGAAAGAAAACTTGGCACCCAGAAAGCAATTGAAGGAGACACAATACTGTTCCACACCATTACAACTCTTGTGACTGTGTGGGGTAAATGGCTTCTGGAAGGGGAAGTTGAGTAAATTGATGGGTAAAGGTGTCTGGGGTTGGAGGAGGGGTTTTGGGAAAACCTGGGTTGCCCTGGACATCTCCACACCAGGTGCCTGAGGAAACACGGGGTGATTAGCTGCAGTCCACACCAGCACCCAATCTTCCCACATAACTGACATTTATTTTTTAAATGTTAATTTAGCTTTTTACAATTGGTTCCCACTCCTCAATATTTATGGCCCCGTTGAAAGCTGTTTCTAGGAGTCACATCAATAGTTTTGTTGATATTTATATGTGTTTGTGTGTTTAATGGTTTCTGGGCTATGTACAGATTTCCTGAGACTTAAGAGCTTTTTGTAAGACTGCCTCTCAATAGCTGTGTGTTCCTGGGCAGGGAACCTTATTATTTTTACCCAAATACTGAAGGATCTGGGCCAGGTTCTGTCTAAAGGGTTTTCGTCCTCTGGAAGTGTTTCTTGGTGAAGGATGAGAAGGAAAGACATTTAAGTAGCATTTGGGTGAAGTGCATACAGTTGTGGAATTCTTAAAAGTTCTAAAAGGCTGCTGGAAATGTGTGGTATTTATTACCAGGTTTCCTTTTATTAATGCCATTTTGTTGGTTTGGTACCTTAGCCCAGGCACTGTGGCCTTGCCAGAAGCAAGTTTTTATACCAGGTGTTTCCTTCTGACTTAACATTCCCTGAGGCAAATTGAATATGTTAATGTTTCATAAGTCAGACTTTCCAAGTAACTCCCTAATCACTGCAACGTTCTTGGCTGAGTTCCCTGCAGGCTTTCTACTCACTGCAGTTTTTATTATCAAGGGTCCTCAACTTGTAGAATCTGATTCAGGCATGGTTTTGTTAGAAACAAATGTTGCTGTGGTTGGAATATCCTGAAATTAAATAATATACGGGGAAAAAATGTTGTTGCATATGTCTTTACTTGGCTCATTGAATTGCCTGCCTGTCAAACTCTTATTTAAATTTGGCTTTTAAGTAAGGCGCTTTGGAAAATTGAGCTAAGCCAACTCTTAGTGACTTTTTTTCCCCTCTGAGCATTTCTTTTCTTCTAACAATGTTGCATATTTTACTTTGTCTAGGATTTTCAAGAAAGACATGTCTGACAAAATGTCTAGCTTCCTGCATATTGGAGACATTTGTTCTCTGTACGCGGAGGGATCGACAAATGGATTTATTAGCACCTTGGGGTAAGAGCATGCAATTTCTTGTGTGGCAGGATTTGTTTAAGACATCATAACATCAGCTTAAAACTGATTTTTCTAACATACGAACATTACCATTTTACTTGGCTTTCTAAGTGCGGTTGAAATCACAAACGCCAAATCCCATATTAGCCAAGTTTAACCTCTCATACAAAAACACAATTTTCTGTATATTTCTGAAAGAGTAAAACCTCATTATTTAGGACACTATTCTGAGTTTATTAAAATTTGCTCTTCCTTTCTATATAAAAGGGAGTGCCTTTATTCCACTATGGAGTACAGTTTAAATGGAATAAAGTGTAAGGATGAATATTTACAGAGCCCAAAGAAGTGCTTTTTAGTTTTGTAACGGCTCTTCTTTTCAAATAGTGACTCCTTTATAATATAAGCAAAGACCAAACCTCCTGGGCTGCCTATCTTTTTTCTTTGAAGCAGACATTTCCTACTTTACATTGCTGTATACGTTTGAAAATTATAAATTGCATAAAGTTCTGTAAATCAGATTTTTGCTCTTTTGTGCTTTTTTCCCAATCTTTATACAACTTTTAAGGGTATAAATATATTTCATAATGTACTCATTTGATTATCTTCTCCCTTCTCCTCCTACGCCTATTGTCTAGAAGAGGAAATGAGAGGTGAAATAGTCCCAAAGGCAGACAGAAGCAGAATGGAGAATCAAGATGGTTAACTCCAAAATAGTTACGAATGGTCTACATTGTCTTTGTGTAGAAAGGAGTAGTGAGGCCCCCCGGGTGGCACTGTTGAATTTGGCAAGAGCTGGTCTCAAATAAATTGGGGGAAGGAAGACCAGCAGCTTCTCCAAGAACCTCATTTTTACAGCAGCCAGACCTTCCTTTTAATTACAGCTATTATTTAAAGCATGCTTGTTTTCTGGTATTTGTGCAGAACGAGTATTTCTAGGCTGTCATGCAGGTTACTCCACACTCAGGGAGTAAATTATTATAGATACAGAATTATAGCTCAATTAGACTTGTGCTCCCACTGTAGAGAGATTTTGTTTCAAATGCCATCTAGTGAAAAGAAGTCATCCATGACTGCCTGATCACCAGATCCAGTGACTTTCTACATTTGACCTCTCTCCATTATGGACCTACCCTTAACAATTTATCTTCTGTGGCTTTTGGCAAAGAGGCCCCCTTCTGCCCTGCCTCTGACTGTCCCTCCTTTCTTCATGGTTGGCTCCTTCCTCTTTTCATCGTCTGTGGTTGACTCTTTTACCCTCTTCTTATTTTCAGCAATGACAGCAACAGTAATAAATGGAAAGCACTACATGAGCCCAGTGGGTATTTGCTGTGTGCTAGGCATTATGCTAAATACTGTGCCTACATCTTCCTTAATTCTTACACAACTGTCTGTGATGAACACTCTCATCATTACCATTTGTGGAGGCAAAAGTTTTGAGCTTCAGAGAGGCAAAGTCACTTGCCCAAGATTTCACAGCTCAGAAAATTCCAGACTGCAAGGCTAGGGCTGCCAACAGTTGCTCTCTGCAGGCCAGCTTCTCTCTTTCCGGCTTCCTTGTCTGCCCACAGCTCTCCCTCCTCCTTGGCTGTGCACAGCCTCTATCTGGATGCCGGGTTAAACCTCAACCCACTCTATGCCCATGTTTCCCCTGGGGTCTTGATTTCCCAGTCACCCAGGTACCTCCTGAGCCCCTGAGATCTTAGTACCTTCTTTCTCTTCCAGGGCAGCCCTTCTTGAAAATCATATGAATTGCTTTTTAAGTGTTTTCCTCAAACATTGCAAACAAATTAATGGTGAGTCCCTCCTGCCCTTTTAAAGTGAGGAGGGCTGCTTTTTGAACTTTGGGCTGCTAATACTTTATTGAGATGAATACTTTATTTTCTCAGTTGCTTGCACATATTTGAGGATAGCAGTGTAAAAATGGGGTTAGAAAGAAAGTTTGACAACCCTTCCTGTCTTTAATATTTTTAGCATTTATGGAGGACCTGTTGTGGACTACAATGAGTGACTGCCAGTTGTTAATGGGACTCACTGTGTAGCACTCCAGCCCCATCCTTTTTATATAGATGGTGATTACCTCCAAATGGCTTCATCTACTGATTAAACTTTAGAACTCCAATAGGATCTTGGAGGGCAAGTGTGTATGTGTGCACATTACTCAGTGGCATGCTTCTGAATTGTCTTTTTAGCTTGTTAAAAATAAAGGTTCAGTTTGGTGCAGTAGCTAACACCTGTAATCCCAGATACTTGGGAGACTGAGATGGGAGGATCCTTTGAGGCCAGGAGTTCAAGACCAGCTTTTAAGACCAGCCTGGGCATCATAGCAAGAACCCTGCCTCTTTAAAAAAAACAAGGTGGGGGGATTCTTGGGCCTCATCCTGTAGCACAGCTTTAGTAAGCTGGGTTGACAGAGTCCTGGTGTCAGTATATTTGGAAACAATAAGTCTGATGAACATCCCCCTCGTTAAGAATCCCTGAGACCAACTTTCATTTTACAGATGAAAAAACTGAGACCAGTAGGGGTAAAATGCCATAGTCATGATCATGCCACTAGTAGGTGGCAGAGTGCCATCTACAATTCATTTGTCTTCTGAGCTTGACTGGGGCTCCTCTTACCACTTCCTCCCCATTTGAGAACTTGATGATTTATTTATTTATTTTTTTTCTTGAGACAGAGTCTCGCTGTGTTGCCAGGCTGGAGTGCAGTGGTGTGATCTCGGCTCGCTGCACCCTCCGCGTCCTGGGTCCAAGCGATTCTCCTGCCTCAGCCTCCCGTGTAGCTGGGACTATAAGCGCTCACCACCACGCCCAGCTAATTTTTGAATTTCTAGTAGAGACAGGGTTTTGCCATGTTGGCCAGAATGGTCTCGATCTGTTGACCTCGTGATCTGCCCGTTTCAGCCTCCCAAAGTGCTGGGATTACAGGTGTAAGCCACCACGCCTGGCCATGAGAACTTGATTATTTATTAACCTAGCCCTACCTTGGATTCTGAGCCCACCCTGTCAAGCATTATGTTAGCTCTGGGGGCATTACTGTACTTACACTCACAGGAGCTCAGGGTGGGGGTTTTATATATGTATATTCTGCTCTTGATTTTTACATGAGAACTCAGGCCATTGGCTACACTGTCCCTCTTGTTGATACAGTGAGGTCTTGTGTTGTGAAGCTGAAGGAGGCAAACTGCTGGGGGGGTACCATGGATACTTCGATTTACCTACCAAATAGATACTGAGCTGCCAGCCTTGAGCATCTTCTGGCCTTCATGGAGCTGGTAGCCTGATGCACCTTTGGAGTCTCAGTCAGTGAGGTTGGGAGGACAGAGAAGGAGAGGCAGAGAGTGTCTGAAGCAGGAAAGGCCTCGGGGGCTTTGTGGAGAAGGTGGGGCTCTTAATCTGAGTCCTGAAAGACAGGCAGGACTTTAGGAGGCAAAAGGGAATCTTGGAGAATAGAACAGTAAGGGTAAAGGCTGAATATTTAATGGTACCTTGCATTTGGGATAAGAGGAGGCAGCACAGATGAATGGAGGAACCCTGGAAAACCATAGCATGTTAGCTGGGAACAAGTGCAAGTTCTGTGGTCACTTGGAAGATTAGCCAGTTCTATCAGTACCAGTTTTAGGAGCTTGGACAAGTTGTGTAACTTCTCAGAGTCTCAGTTCCCTCATCTGTTCAAAAATACATTTTTAAGTGGTTCTTCTAAAAGAATTGTGCAAGTTAGACTTAGCAGTCAGGATTTCAAATACTGAGTCTTTATGTAATGTCGGCTTATTTATTTGTAATTTTTTTGTGCTTTCCCCACTAGTTGCTTTTGATGCTCCAGAGTCCTTTCATGTCTTCATGAGTGTGCACTCGTGGTTCTCTCCACCTGGAAACGCTCCCCTCTAGCCTCTCACATCTATTTCCACTCTTCCAGTAGTTCCATTAGAACTGCCTCTGTCTGCAGCTTCTCAGATGACCTCAGGCACAGTTCGCTTCTGGCTGTTATTTTTTTTCTTCCTTCTCTTACAGCCCTTAGATTATATTCTCCTTATCAGTTTGTTCTTAAGGCTCCTGCACTAGCCTTGAGCTCCCAAAGGGCAAGGGCCTGACTCATCTTCACCAGGCACAAAGTCAGCTCCTCAGCTACCCTTAGTTGAATGCAACTGCCCCTTGCTGTGTCTCGCGACTTCAGCCACCTTGCATGCTACACTCAAATCTCCCATGGACGTGGTTATGGGAAAGGAGCCACAGAAAGCAGTAGCTTAATGTGTCCTTCACAGAACAGAACCCTGGGCTTTTGGATTAGGTTTAGATCCATGCATAGGAAGTCTCTAGTGTAAAGAGTTCCTGGCAGGAGAATATGGTAGTCTAAATGTTGCACAGGAAAAGCCCTGGGATATCTGATTTTTGCATGGTGCTAAGAGTTTCATTTTCATACGCTTAACTTGACAGAGCATTTATCTGTCTTCTTTACAGCCTGGTTGATGATCGTTGTGTTGTACAGCCAGAAACCGGGGACCTTAACAATCCACCTAAGAAATTCAGAGGTAAGGTGGTAGCTTTCCTGGAGTGGTCACCTTGACTCACTTGAAAATTCATGAAGTGTGTTGTTGGGGTGTGTGTGTGTGTGTGTGTGTGTGTGTGTGTGTTGTGTGTGTTTATAAGCAAGATAGGCTTATTTACTTACGTTTTTTTTCAGAGTATGATTTCAGTTCTCAGCTTTACAACTTCTTGAAAAATACATACATAAATTTAGTATCAAGATTGTGATGTCTTTCACTGGGTCCTTAATTTGTCTATTGAATATGTATTGACAAGTGCTAATTTGGTTTAAAGTCTTACATTTGTATGGATATTTCTTCAAACAAATAGGATTTATGGATCCAGTCACAGGGAATATTCATTATTTTAGCGGATCTCACTGTCCCTTTGGGGATGCTGATATTCTTAGATACCTTCTTTAAGGAGGTGTGTAATGATACCTCACTGAACGTCTCACTAGAATGAAATGTTCTTAATTATTGCGCTTGTTTTTTGAGTTAAAAGACGTAGGCAGGCTGGGCGCAGTGGCTCATGCCTGTAATCCCAGCATTACAGGGGGGATTGGGATGGGCAGATTGCTTGAGACTGGGAATTCGAGACCAGCCTGGGCAACATGGTGAAACCCTGTCTCTACTAAAAATACAGAAATTAGCTGGGCGTGGTAGCATGCACCCGTAGTTCCAGCTACTCAGGAGGCTGAGGTTGGGAGGATCACCTGAGCCTGGGAGTTCCAGGCTGCGGTGAACTGAGATCTCACCACTGTACTCCAGCCTGGGCGACAGAGTGATACCCTGTCTCAAACACAAAAACAAAGAAAAGGCATAGGCAGGGCAGTTTTTCTACCCAAATTAGTTTTTTCTTTAGGCCTCCTGAATTTGGTATCTTTCTCCAAAGGTAACTGAGTTTACTGTAGGAGGTCTTTGAAGTACACTTGGTGTCTTAGATGATAAACATTGGTTTTTCTTTTCTGTTCTTGTGGTTGGTGGTCCTCAGCTCTAGCCCACATATTAGGATTATCTGAGGGAACTTTTAAATTAAATAGATGCTTGGGGCTCCACTGTAGAGCTTAGGACTTAGGGATCCACTGGAGAGCCCTAAGCATCTATTTAATAATTAAATTATTTATCAGTTAAGCTCAACTCTGGAATTAGGGCTGATTCTTTATAGCCAGGGTGGAAAACCACTGGGTTAGGTATTTGACTGATGGCCTCAGTCCCAAAGGGGCTCAAATCTTGCCATTTGCAGATTATATAATTCGAGTTCTAAGTTCTTACTGTTTAGTGGTTTAGAAACTGTTTGACTTTTTTGGATAAAAGCTAAATACATTAGAATAAAATAGAACGCAGACGTTCAGATGGAGAAAAGCCATTTGGAAGACATTTGGTGTTGAGTTGCATCCAGTTGGCGTGAGGCTATCAGGAGAATGTTTTCACCTGAGGATGGGTGGGGGTTGGGGGAGACTGTTAAAAAAAACAGAAAGAAAAAGAGTTGTTGATATAAGCTGTAAGAGGAACCCAAGGCGGCTATTGCCTCCACCGCCTTTTTCTTCTCGATGCTTCTTTCATGTTTTCTTGCAAGACAAGACAAAATCTTGAGTGCTGCAGAAATGAAAGATTTCGTCCAATGATCATAATTCAGTCACTCATAGAATTACTTCCCCACCGTGAATATTGAAAGGGACAAGATCAATTGACTGTGCCAGGCCCTGTGCTAAGCACTCTGCCTGCATTAGCTCAGGGAGCCATCCCTCCTCCCTAGGAAGAGATTGATACACTCGGAACTTAAGAACCTTGTCTGAGGTCACATGGCTGGTGACAGATGGAGTGGGAGCCATGGTTCTCAACTTTAGCTGCACAGGGAAATCACCTGGAGAACTCTCAGAAACACTGATATCTGAATCCAGATCAGGGATTTTGAGTTAACTGGACATTGGGATTTTTGAAAGCTTCTCAGGTATTTCTCTTGTGCCACCAAGATGAAGAACCATGGCTAATGAAATGTAGGCTAATAAAACCTGGACTTTGTTATTCAAGGAAGAGCTGGTCTAGATTTGGCTTTTGCAGCTGGAACCAAGGGGAGGGATATGCATCAGGAAGGCATTGCTTGGGTCCAGTGTGACCTCTTATCTTGTTCTATAAACAGGCCTGGGGAGCTGGGAGATGAACCTGGGAGAGATTCTAATGTACTGTATGAAGTTAACTAATGACTATTTGTCTTTTACAAATATATGCACGTAATTTGAAATTTTATTTTTTAAATTAACATATATTTAAAACACATGATGTTTTAAAATATGTATATATAGTGGAATGGTGAAATTGAGTTAATTCACATATATGTTACCTCACATGCTTATTATTTTTGGTGAGAACATTTAAAAACTACTCTTAGTGAGTTTCAAGTATACTGTATATTGTTATTTGCTGTAGTCGCTATGTTGTACAATAGATCTCTGGAACTTATTTCTCCTAACTGAAATTTGTATCCCTTGGCCAACATCTCAATCCTCCACCCCAGTCCCTGGTGACCACCATTCTACTCTCTGTTTCTAGGAGTTCAATCTTTGTAGATTCCACATATAAGCAAGATCATGTGGTACTTGTCTTTCTGTGCCTGGCTTATTTCACTTAGCGTAATGTCCTCCAGGTTCATCCGTGTTGTCACAAATGAACCAGGGGCTGTTTGAATACAGGGTTAGAATGTTAAAAATAAATAGGACTATAGCAGTGGAAGTCGGAGGAGATACGTTTTTGTGGCATGACTGTAAAGGTGCCTGGTGCTTGGATGTGTATGTGGTGGCTGATTTGAAGCGACTGTTTTGAGATAACAGTAATAGTCTGACAGAAGCTATTTGGAAGGAAGCAAATTCCTTTTACAGCCTGGCCTGGTTCTACAGGTGGTCACATGACAGTGACTTGATTTGTTGACTGCCTTTCTCCCTAAATTAAAAATAAAGGTTTCTGGGTTGTGAGCTGCTTTGTCCTTGTGGGAAAATCTGGTTCAAAACAAGCTCTGCTGCAGGCTTTGGGAATGTAGGTCAGGACTTCCTTAATTCCACGTGCTAAACCAGAGGCCCCCTGCACCCAGGTGAGGGGCCCAGGCAGCTCTGCCTTTGCAGGCTGCCTCAGTGCTGGAACGATCTGCTCCTTCACCATGGAACTTGGGCAGTGAGGTTTAAAAAAATTTTCCAATGCATTCCTTCAACTGCGGTGCAGCATTCTTTGACATTTTTTTTTCTAAAATGAAGAAAAAGATCTCTCTTTTGGAAGCAATTGCTGCCTTTCCAAATATAAGTGTATTTTGGAGCTGAAGTCATTTTGATGTTTAGAAATTGTGCATAGGGCAGTTGGGCAATTTGGAGGCATTTTTAGTCCATTTCCTCACGGACCCGTTGCACTCTAGAGTTTAACAAACACATATGGAAAAGCGAGATGCTGGCAAGCAGCCGAATGGGATGATGGAGTCTTTATCTGAGCAATCAGCAGAGCTGCATGTAGTCATTTGGGTTTGTTCTTGCTTCCATTGTTTCCTTGCCAAGTTATTTCCTATATTGAGAACCATCATAACCTGTTCTTAAGTAAATGGAAATCCAAGGCCTGTTTATGCAGTATTCCCCATGGCTTCTGACTTTGCGTCTTTAATTTTGTGAGCTCCTGAGATCTGCAGCCCTAATGGTTAATAAAAGAGGCTGTTGGATCAGGCTTCCTGGTTCGTATCCAAGTTCCATGAATTCTTTGCTGTGTGACCCTGAACAGATTACTTCACCTTTGCAAACCTTGATTTTCTTACCTGTAAAATGGGAGAGGATAATAGGCTCTATCTCATAAGGTCATTGGGAAGATTAATTGTGTGTTAAGAATTTAGTACTGGGGGAGCCTGACCCTTAGTTAAGAGTTTGGTAAGACTTACGCTTTTCTTTGTGTTCCCAGTACTTAGTACAGAGCCTGGTACTTGTAAATCTCATATTTAATTATATGAGAATAATTATATATTGCTATTCTTTTTGTCTTCAAATTGTTTGTGGGTGGGGACATGCACAGGAACCCCTGGGCTTGGATTTGAACCCCATTGCGCCTGTGTACAAGCTAAGTAACCTTGATAGATTACATAATATTTCTCAGCTTGTTTCCTCACCTGTGAAATAGGGTCAAATAATTCCATCCTTATAAAAATAATATGCATAAAGAGCCGAATAGAGTGCTTAGTACACAGTAGTTGTTCAGTGAGTGGTTGCTGTTAATTTGCGCAGTAGATGTAAAAGAGTTCAACATCGAACACACTTGCTTTTTTTTCTCTAATGGCTGAAAGTACATTTCCAAAGTGAATTGCTTTTTTGTTTGTGTGTGATTTCCTTGAATATATCTCTTGCCTCTCACTTTCTCTGTAGAAAGAAAAGGTTGGCTGCACGTGTGTTTCACATAAGCCACATCTTTTTCATCTGAATGAATTTTGGACAATATCATTGTCCTCGTAAGTGATGAGAAGAGCTGAGACTTAGAATAATGCAGCAATTTTAGTTCTTGATTAATGTGGTACCATTTTAAAGCCCCAATGTCCATGGAGGGTAAGGCAGAACCTCTTCTACTCCCTGATTTGTGTTGTCTTTGCCCATAATCTTGAAAGAACAGAGAAGGCAAACATCAGATTGAAACAGGGAATAGAAACTTGGTGGTTAGTGAATTCCTTTCTCTGTATTATCTTTTCCTCTTCCCACTTTTACCAGTCCCTCCCCCTGCTCCCTCGTGCTAAATGTAAAGGCATCTTCTACAAAGAAAAGGTGGAAACTAACAACCAGTCTTCATTTTGCTCCCAGAATCTCTGCTCTTTTTAAATGTAAATCACCTCCAGGGTTGTTGGGAACTGCACCTTTGGGCAATTAGATAGGCTTTAGTGTTGATCATGCCATTATTGCATAAGATTGGGGCAGTAGTCAGGCTCTTGCTTTCAAAACCTGATCTTCTCTGTTCATATCAAGAGGCCAGTCATGGCTCCACATTCTTGACGTTGGACAGATGTTACCATATCAATAATATCAAAGTGTGCGGCTTTTAACCTTACAGGGAGCCCCTTAGTTTCAGAATAAAAGCTGTTGGAAGGGGAACTTACAGTTCAAAATGAGGAGAAGTTGGGGCAGGAAAAAATGATATATAATATATATAAACAGTTGCAGTGAAGACAACAAATTACATCAATATGTGGTGAAAATCTTTAAGGAACTTGTTTAATATAATTTGTTGTCTTCACTGCAACTGTTTATATATAAGTAGAAGCAAAGCAGGTGAAATTTCTTCCTACCTAGTATAAAACCTGGCCTACTGGGGAAAAGTAGATGAGGATGCTTCTCATGTCCTAATCTTTCGCTGTGCAGCACCCCCTGAGACCAGAGCACATCTATTTGGTACCTGATGCCATTTGAGATGACAAGAGTTACGAGCTGGCCCAGTGCCATGTGACTTACGAGTGTCATAGCCAGAGCCCTCTTTCAAAGGCTGGGCCCAGTGCTTTTCTTCCTTTGTAGTTTTATAGAGACAAGGTCTCACTCTGTTGTCCAGGCTGGAGTGCAATTGTGTGGTCATGGCTCACTCACTTTGACCTCCTGGGTTCAAACAATCCTCCTTCCTCAGTCTCCCGAATAGCTGGAATTACAGACATACCCTTCATGCCTGAGTTCTTTTCAAATTTTCGTAGAGATGGGGGTCTTGCTATGATGCTCAGGCTGGTCTTGAACTCATGGCCCCAAGCCATCCACCACCTTGGCCTCTTAAATTGCTGGGATTACATAATATTTCTCAGCTTGTTTCCTCACCTGTGAAATAGGGTCAAACAATTCCATCCTTATAAAAATAATATGCATAAAGAGCCAAATAGAGTGCTTAGCACACAGTAGTTGTGTACTAAGTAGTTGTGTACTGGTGTGAGCCACTGTATCCTGCCACACTTAATACACTTTTAGCCATTGCCCCGACCAGCTGTGGGATGCGCAGTATGTTACTTACAGTAGAATGAGTCCTGTTTGTAGTACAAATGAGGGTCTGGCCTGGGGCAGTATAATCCAGTTTCTGGGCATTTCCAGAGTAAAATGTTGGTGGAAGACCCCAGGTTCCTCAACATATGCCCGGCTAGAAATAATGACAGGTGAGTATTGTGCGGTCACCATGATACTGGCATGGAGAAGAGTATGTTGCTTGGCTATAACGAGCCACTCTTGGACTTAAAGCATGGCCATGAACTTGAGGATCAGACTCGTGGCATTTTTATTTTTATTGGAGCCTTCTTTCCCCAGTCCCAGAGTGCTGGCACTATGTTAGCCCCTTCTAGTAGGGGGCTGGTGGATTTAGTAGGATTATTTTATTGAGAGAGAGAAGGGTTTCACATCTCATTCAAGCTCTTTGTAATTGACTTTGAAACCTCCCAGCGGCTTAGGAAGGGTCCTCAAATAAGAATGGCATTTTTCATGATTGAGCGATAAGAAACACTTGAGTGTCAGTAGTCTGCTTCTCTGATCTTGGTCTTGCCTGCAATTTAGGTTAAATGTAGGGGAAAGAGCAACCTCTGGATGCCAGAGCTAGCATCCAGCCCAGAATCTGCCATGAACAGCTCCAATATCTTAGAGAAGTCATTTCATCTCTCTCAACTTCAGTTTCCCTACCTGTTAAATGGGGTTTTTCCAAGATTTCATGCAGCTTGAAACTTTGCTATTAGTGGCGGAAACAGGCAGGTTAATGTTAGAAGCCTTGTGCTGTCCAGTAGTAGGTTCTTATTTCTTTGGGATTACAGGTCTCTTTGTCAAGATAGTTGAGTGCCAGTAATAGCCAGGCCTTAACCTTACCCTTAGGCCAGATGAGGACACAGGCAGGGTCTTGGGTCACAAAGTTCATCTGGGGTGGCTGTAACAAACTCACCGGCTTAGCTTTCTTTCAGACCACTCTCCTTTGCTGCACATTGTTTTAGTTGTTGCTAAGCAACAGTATTCTTTCATTTTTTTCTTTTGGCAAGGCATCGAAGGAATGAATCCATATCTTAGTTTTAAATACCCTCCTGCAAAGGGGAGGGCCTAACTTAAATTTTGTTTGTGCTTTTGATTCTAATCCATGACAGGCCTTTCGCAGTAGGGGTTCAGGACTTACTTTCTGCCTGTCTTGTTAAATAAGTCAGAAAAATCAGTCTATTTAAGGTGCTTGTCAAGTATATGCCTCAAGGCATATTGAAGGTTTCAAGAGTATGTGCAGCTGCCTTGTAGAAGAGTCTCCTGCAACTTGTTCTCTATTCACAAAATCAATTCAAATGTAATAAAAAGATTAATAGTTTTTTATAATCTTCATTTCAGATTTACTAGTTTATCTCAATCTTGGACCAACAGACTTCATTTAAAGGGAACAAAACTGTAATTTAAGTCAATTCCCTGGGCAACATAGAATGCTCACTGTGTGTTACACAATCACTGGGGATGGTGCCTGCTGCCTGATTATGCTGGAGTCCCACACACTGCAGCGTATCCCTCACTGGATTTCTGCCTACTTGCTTCAGGCTGTGAGATGCATGTCTGAAGGCTCTTGGTACCCTGAAAATGAGCATAAGGGAATTTGTGTTTACTTTGATGCCCTGGATCTGTTCTTTTTTGCATACCTGAGTCACCCTGGAAAGTAGACCTCAGACCCCTCTTTTATAGTCATTTACCCTTATAATTTAGTTGCTAATGGAGAACCATTTTCAGCTCTATGTGCATAAAATGCTTCTAGTGCAATAAATAAGTCTACCTTGTCCTCTAATTGAATCACAGTATTGCTTTTGGGACCTCCTCCATTGAGGGTGAAATTGATTTGGAAATCTCAGCAAGCGTAATGGGGTCATATTGTCATATTGTTATATGGTTCTCCTGAAAGCAGTATACTGTGGTTGATTAAGGACTTTTTCTTTTGGCAAAGGGTTTTATAATCCTGTCTTCGGAGCATTGATGAAGATGTGTGGTGAATCACTTGAGCTTATGATAACTCTTTTCCTTTCTTGTTTGACAAGTGAGAACATTAGAGAGATTTAGAAAGTCTCCTGGGGTCAAAGAGCAATCCTGTGCCAAAACTGAGATTGGGATACAACCCCAGTTTCTACTCACACTGTCTTTTAGGCTACTGTGTTTGAGCCATAAATTAAAAAATTTTTTTGACTCCATCACCCTGTGTAATTAATGATAACCTAATTTTTATAAATGCAAATAATAGTGAATACCTTTGTCTAGTGCTAACAGATATTAGTGAATATAATCTATTTAATATACTTTACATACACTCATTTATTTAATCCTCATAACAACCCCATAAGTAAGGCAGGTACTTTTGTACAGATGAGGAAACTGACATATAAGATGTTTAGTGTCAGGTCCAAGATCACGTAGCTAGAAGTAGCAGAGCTGCGATTTGAACCCAGTCAATCTAATAACCAGAAATCCTCCTCTTAACATCTACCCTAAACTGCCTTTAGAAGTGGACTGGCCTTGAAATATTCTTAGACAAAAATTACCCGATTTCTTAACTTCCTCCTCTGCAACCCCAAAATATGTCATTGTGAGCTGCATTGGCACAGGAGCAAATGTCTATAGACAAGAGGGGCATGCTAACTGCCTACTTAACAATCTTGAGTATAATGTTTATCACAGTCTGATAAATACACAGCTACTGTTTTCTCCTTGCCAGATTTTGGAGCACTCAAAGGGACCAAATCTTGCCCTGCACTCCTGGCCCAGCATCTGGCATAATGTTGGTCCTTCTTTAAATACTGATTGACAAGGAATTGGTGTTTTTTTCTGATATGATTTTGACTGCTCCCAGTTCTAACAGTGTTTTCGCTGACATTTTAAGTTGAATGGCCGCTGATCTTTTTACACTGATTCCTTAATGCTGCCCTGTCATCTTGCTCCAAACTACCTGAGCCTGTTACTCTTGAAAAGCTTTCCTGTAGGCTGGGCATGGTGGCTCATGCCTGCAATGCCAACACTTTGAGAGGCCAAGGCAGAAGGATGGCTTGAACCTAGGAGTTCGAGACCTGCCTGGGCAACAAAGTGAGATTCTGTCTCTACAAAAAATGAAATTAGCCAAGCGTGGTGGTGGTCATGTGTGGTCCCTGCTACACAGGAGGCTGAGGCAGGAGGGTTGCTTGAGCCCAGTAGGTTGAGGCTGCAGTGAGCCATGTTTGCACCACTGTACTCCAGCCTGGGCAACAGAGTAAGACCCTGTTTCAAACAACAACAACAACAACAACCCCTAAAACTTTCTCGTAGTTGACTTGTCTTCTCCCTGGAAAGTGGATCTTATTGGTCTCATTCTCTGAGACTCCTTGACTCTTAATGTTTGATCTTTTTCTCTCTTTCATGCCTATAGTTTTGAGATTCCTTGGCTGCATTCACTACATGAGCATGAAAAACAAATAATTGTTAAGTACCTTCCTCCTTTGTGCTTGGCTTTCTGACAGGGTCATGCATGCTTTTGTTCTTGACCATTGGAGCACACTGTGACATGGGTACTGTTATTGTCCCCATTTTACGGTTGGGCACCCTGAACCCACAGAGGGTTTGGAATCAAGGTGGACCTGGGATTTGAACCCATGTCTGGAGGATCGCAGAGTGTCTGCCACTTAAATGAAATCATAGAGTCGTGCTGCTCAGAAAACACTTGAGGCTTCTGATGTCCTAGGTTCCACTTTTAAAAGGCATATTGCTTGGTGGGAATAAAGCTAATGTAGGGGTAACTTGGCGGCCAGGGCTCCATTCGATATTGAATGATGACATTTTAGATTAGCTCCAGCAACAGTATTTCTCACCAAAGTTGCTGCACAGACTCCTCACCTGTTTCTGTAATTCCACCTTTGCCTCCTTTGTGTCTGAGTGTGGACACCTCCTCCAGTCCACCAGTCCACCATTTACTGCGGGTAGGGGAATCAGCACAGATCTGAAGATGTCACTCAGCTGCTTGGAACCTCTTGGGGTTCCCCAGTTGTGCAGGATAAAGACACATTTTCAGGGTTCCCAGCAGTCTGCATGAGTCACCACTGCTTACCTCTCAGCCTCATCTGCAGTAACCCCTCCAGGTTCTGTGCTCCAGCCAGACGGATTGACTTCCTTCTGGCAGTCAGCATACTTGCTCTATACTCTGTCCTTTTTCTTCCGTCTGAAATATCTCCCTATCTCTGTTGTTCCTTCCTGGACCCCCGAATCTTTCTAATGCCCACTCACCCTTCATATCTCAGGCATCTCCTCTGGGGCACTTTTACTGAACCTTCGTGTGCAGACAAGCAGCTGCTCCTTTTGCACAGACTCTGACGCCAGACCCTGTGGGTTTGACTCTCAGCCCTGCTTTTTACTGGTCATGTCATCTCAGATGTATTACTTAACCTCGCAGTGCCTCCATTTCCTCATCTGGAAAAATGGAGAAATTATTATATGTGCCTCATGGGGTTTTTATGAGGATTAAATGAGTTAATCTGTGTAAAGCACTTAATGGACTTAATGGACTACCTGGCCCATATTAAATACCATAACACTGCTAATTTTTGGTTTTGACTTTTAACTTGCTGGTTTTGACTTAGCTCTTCCCCCCTACTGCATTAACTGTGAGGACAGAAACCATGCCTGTCTCCTTAAGGCTTTGCACAGGTTCTAGACTATATTAGACACTAAAATGTTTGTGGAATGAATGAGAAGAGACCTCTAAGGCATTGCTTCTGAGACCTGACTGTGTACAGGAACCACCTGGAATCTTGTTAAAATGTAGATTCTAATTAGGTAGGTCTGGAGTGAGACCTGAGATTCTGCATTTCTTTTTTATTTATGTTTATTTTTATTTTTTGAGATAGGGTCTTGCTCTGTAGCTCAGGCTGGAGAGCAGTGGTGTAATCAAGGCCCACTGCAGACTTGACTTCCCAGGCTTAAGTGATCTTCTCCCCTCAGCCTCCTAATCCTGAGTAGCTGGGATTACAGGCGTGTGTCGCCACGTCCAGCTAATTTTTGTATTTTTTTGTAGAGACGGGGTTTCGCCATGTTACCAAGGCTGGTCTCAAACTCCTGGGCTCAACTGATCCTCCTGCTTTGTCCTCCAAAAGTGTCGGGATTACAGGCGTGAGCCACGGCACCCTGCCGAGATTCTACATTTCTAACAAGTTGTCATGCTCCTGCAAGGCTCTCACGAGCCACTGACTGTTGTCTTCCTTTATTTTAGGGCTGTGGTATAGAAGACAGATGTTCTGAGCCCAGAGCAATAGAGAATGAGGGCTAGTGGATCAAAGTGCCCAGAGGTAGAATTTGAGGCTTAAGGAACTTAATTCTGACTGTTAGTGCTGAGCAGTTACTCCAGGAAGAGGCCTGCTTCAAATTACTGAGTTTCCCCCGAGTCAGACGGGGCTGACCATCTGTCAGGGATTTTGCAGAGGGAATTTCTGCTCTGGGACAGAGGTTAGATGAATGATTCCATTTCACTGTGTGTGTTTTCCCACCGAAGGACCCAGCTGTTCTTTCTGTTTTTGCTTCCTGTGGAAGCCCTATGGTTGGGAGCATTGGGTCAATAAACAGCTGGGGAGAGCACAGATACACTGGAGACAAGAAGCTCTCTGGAAACTGAATGGGTTCAATCTAATTGGTAGAGAACATTAGTGGAAAGATGACATTATTGAATATTTGAAAACATGAACAAACAGAAAAAAACAATAGCTTTCTAAGTCAAGGTCCTGCCGAATCTGGTAATGAGTGGGTAGGATGTCCTGGGAAGACACTAGGTGGTTAGGAGCACAGGCTCTGGAGTCAGACATGGGTTCAAGTCCCTGCCCTGCTCTTCCTAGTTATGTGACCATGGGCAAGCCATTGAACCTGTCTATGCCTGAGTTTCCCCACCTGGCTGCCATGATGAATAACACCGTGGAGCTGATAGGCTTGTGTGAGGATGAGTCAGTGCGTGTGTAACACATCAAATACCTGCAGTACAGCCTCAGCACTCAGTGAAGGGTGGCTCTTGTGACTGAATTTGCAATTAGCAGCTTTCGGGACATCTCTTAGGAAGATTAGACACGGCCTTTGCCATCTTGTAAAACATCGTTAAGTCTGTTTTAAAAACTCAGTCCGTGGCGTATACAAAGGAATCCATAGCCAGGCAGACTTTAGCCTTCCTGAATTTTTTATATTTTATTGAGTGGACCTGGTAACCAGCTATGACAGAGCTTGGGGCTATTAGAAAAGAAGCCATCAGGTCTTTTCTCTCCTCACACAAGCCTTGATCAGAGCCTCAGTTACTGACGGGTCATTTGCTCGAGATGGTAATCCTGCCTTCTGTATAGAATTACAAGCCTAGCCAGAGAGGAAGTTGTGTTTATCTTACCCCAAACAGCAGGCATTCCAGTGACTCTTGACGGACAGGAGGAAGATATTGCCAATCTGCTCTTTCCCAAAAGCTGCCCTTCCCTGCCCCCCACATGCTCCTTGCATGTTTAGAGAGGTTTCTGCCAGCCAGCCTGCCAAGTGGCATTCTCTCCCGGGCTTTGAGGGCAGTTGCATTTGCAGAAGGGATGTCCAGAGGCTACTTCTTTTTCTCTTTTAACAGATTTAGGGGATACAAGTGCAGTTTTGTTACTTGGATGTATTGTGTAGTGGTGAACTTTGGTCTTTTAGTGTACCCATGGCCCTGGTAGTGAACATTGTACCCAATGGGTAATTTTTCAACCCGTACCACCCCTACACCTTCTGGAATCGCCAGTGTCTATTATTGCCCTCTATATGTCCATGTGTACCCATTGTTTAGCTCCCCCAGCAGCAGCTAGTTCCATATTATTGACCAAGGTGGAGGCCTCTCTTCCCAAGGTGAGAGGTCAGCCTGGCTCTTATAGAAGGCAAAAATTGTGCTTATTCTCATTGGCACTGGCTTGGGAGAGATAAGTGGAGAGGGGCAATAGATGTGAAGGAAAGAATACATCTCTTCAAAGAACCCACCTGTTTTCCTTTCCAAAACAATAACTGGAGGTCAGTGTAGAAAAGCTCCAACCTGAGCAGTTGCAGTAATTGAGAAAATAAGTTGGGCAATTATTCCTCTAACTAAGATTTAAAAGTTCCTTTCTTCGTCTGGTATTTTTCCGGGTACATTTGAGTTCCAATTTGGGTGCTTCTGAAATGTCTGGATGTTTTGTGCTGCTAAAATTGTATGTGTCTAAAAATGTTATCAGTGATGACACTTATATATAAGCTCGCTTGGACTTATGCTAGCAAATTTCTGTGACTAAGGTCCTCTCCTCCCCCCATAACCATTCCCAGAAACGTGGCATTTGAGGTAAAGGTAGGAAATAGAATAACCCAACTTAGGTTTAGCAATCAAGTGGAGGACTATCACTTGAGAACTTTGCTTCGCTCTTGTCGACAAACAATACTGGGGTTTTGTTGCCATAGTTTCAGTGAAAAATTTGACCTTAGCTACAATAACATACAGTTAGAAAGAACCAGCTAATCGGTTTTCTAAAATTAGTGTTCTCTAGTACATAAACCAGTAGGAACAGAGTATTTAATTAAATATTATACAAGGATATAAAAGCCCAAGGGAATGCGGTCCCTTGATCTGGGCCGGGAGGAGGGAGGAAACCCACAGTGCTCCTTTACTGGTCTCTTGCAAGCTACAAGAACTTTACTTCTTTTAAAAATGTTAGTATTGATTTTATTTTCAGATCTGTCAGGAATGAATTTATACAGCTTGCTGAGAGAGCAAAATAAAACATTCAGCATTATTTCTAGTTGTCCCCTGCAGGGTACAAACTAACAAGGCAAGATGCGAAATTGATGTTGGGCCAGGATTCTGATAAGGACACTTGTTGGTGATCTTCTAGATGGCTTGATGTGAAGGAAAGGTATTTATTTATTTATTTATTTATTTATTTATTCGTTCATTCATTCATTTATTTATTTTGAGATGGAGTCTCGCTCTGTTGCCTAGGCTGGAGTGCAGTGGCACTATCTTGGCTCACTGCAAACTCCGCCTCCCAGGTTCACGCCATTCTCCTGCCTCAGCCTCCCAAGTAGCTGGGACTACAGGCGCCCACCACCAAGCCCGGCTAATTATTTTTTTGGATTTTTAGTAGAGATGGGGTTTCACCGTGTTAGCCAGGATGGTCTCGATTTCCTGACCTTGTGATCTGCCCGCCTCGGCCTCCCAAAGTGCTGGGATTACAGGTGAGAGCCACTGCGCCCAGCCGGGAAAGTTATTTTCTCTCCAAAATTTGGTCATTTTAAAGCAACTAATTTCTAGACTCTTGTTCCTTTGAATGCCTAATGTGTGATTAAGCGGGGCCAGCATCTCCTTGTTCTGAGTACCGCTATATCTGCCTCCCCCAACTCCACAGGCCGTAAGCAATATTCTGTGTGAAGATTATGTAAAATCTGACATCTCTTTTCATCTGCTTATTAAGAGCCCCAGCAGCAACTCCTCTTTCTGACAGTGGCCGGAAATGTCATCAATATTGTGTGAACTTAGAAAGCTGTGGTACCACTTGTGGAATGAAGTGGCTTCCAGATTTTGTAATTTCAGGACCAAGAGGTTTCTGGTCCTTCGATGACACTCTTCTCTGATTTTATTATCACCTGCCCTGGAGGGTGTAGAGGTGCAATTGAGTCGAATTGTTTGCCAGGTTTATCACCAATTGGAAACATTGCTCTGGGTTTTCTTGAACTTCTATTGTTGTATCTCCTTGTCAATTACATATTGATACAGTTTCTTAATTTCAGTTTTATGATTTGAGCTTTTTAATTGGACTTTAAGATAACTATTTAATAGAATTGGAAGGGTGAGGTATATTTAAGGGAGTATAAATGTTTTTGTTTGACGTTTTTACAATTTTGCATGTTTCTGTAGTGGCATCTCAACTGTTGCAATGGAAAATATGTCCTTGGCAAGACTTTTAGAAACACAGCCCCAAAGGTCATTGGATTGTGCAAGCTTCTTGATTATTTACAAGGTCACCTACCTGAACGAATAGAAATGCTCCCTGCCCTTAAGGAATTTGCAATTTTATGAGGAGAGATGAGTGAGAACTACTTTGTGGATTATTCTTCGAGAATGTTGAATCCCAGACAAGCTTCTAGTCCCCTGGTGTTCATTGTTTTTAATCTATGCGATCAGATCACTGTGGCCAAATAATTTGAATTCATGTTAATAATAGCTTACGAAAAATGCAGTACGAGAGCTTGCTGGAAAAGTGACAGCATGCATTTTAAATTACTTCTAGTTGACCTGGCTTTCATTACCCAAATATCCACAGGCCCTTCCATGAATATGAATAATTGAGTTGATATTTAGCAAATACCATTAAAGAGGTTAGATGTGTCAGGTTGGTTGTTGGAATGGTGAACTAGTCAGGACTCTTGATTTTGGATGATAGCTTAAACTAACCTAAACAGAAAGGGGATTTTTTGGGAGGTCAGACAATCCCAGTTGAATAGCTGAACTGCATGAAGGACAGGAGTGCAGCAGGAGCTCAGGAAAACACAGATTCAGGCATTTGAGTGCTGTCAGCAGCCTACATCCATATCTTGTGTCTTCTTTCTGTGCGTCTTTTACTTTGGTTTCTTGTCCTTCCTCTTCTGATTTTGGTATCAAGGTTATACCACACTGAAAACGAGTTGTAGAGTGTTTCCTTTTTTTATTCTGTAGGGGAGTTTGTGTAATATTGGAATTATCTGTTCCTTGACAGTTTGGTAGAACACGTGAGTAAAGTCATCCCAGCCATCTGTTTTCTTTATGTCAAAATTAACTACTGATTCACATTCCTTATGTCTTTTAAGGGCTATTTCCTCCTGGGTAAATAGTGTAAGGTCTGTTCGTCTAGAAATTTACCCATGTCATCTAAGTTTTCAAATCTGTAGTCTCCTTTTATTATTTTGTTCCTGGATCGACTGGTTTTGTCCTTGTGGTAGGCTGAAGAATGGCCCCTGAATGTCTTCATTCTAGTATATGTTACCTGTGAATATGTTACCTCATATGGTATAGGGACTTCACAGATGTGATTAAGGCTCTTGAGATGGGGAGAGTGTCCTGGATTTCCAGGTGTGCCTGATCACAAGGGTCCTTATAGGAGAGAAGCAGGAGGATTCGAGTTAATAGGAGATGCGAGGATAGAAACAATAGATTGGAGTGATGGAGCCATGAGCCAAGGAATGCAGGAAACTGGAAAAGTCAAGAAAATGGATTATCTCCTGAAGTCTCCAGAGGAATGCGGCCCTGCCGATACCTTGATTTTAGACTTCTTACCTCCATGACTTTGAGAGAGTAGATTTGTGTTGCTTTGAGCCACTACGTTTTTGGTTATTTGTTATAGCATCGGTAATAATACAGTAATAATTGTCCTAATATTGTTTATTTGTGCATTCTTTTTTTTCTTGAATGAGCACTGATCCATGTTTTTTCTGTCTTATTACTCTTCAAAGAAACAAATTTTGGCTTTATTAATTCTTTCTACGGTAGGTTAGTTTTGAAGTTCATTAATGTTTGCCTTTGTTTTTATTATTTTCTTCTTTCTCTTTCTTTAGATTTATTTTGTTCTTCTTTTATTCTTTTAAATTAGATAATCAATTTACAAATACGACTTCTCAAATTGTAATGTTAAGCATCTTAACCTACAAATTCCCTTCAAGTATTGCCTTAAACAAATTTACAAGGAAAAAAACAACCCCATTAGAAAGTGGGCAAAGGACATGAACAGACACTTCTCAAAAGAAGACCTTTATGTGGCCAAGAAGCATGAAAAAAAGCTCAACATCATTGATCATTAGAGAAATGCAAATCAAAACCACAATGAGATACTATCTCATGCCAGTCAGAATGGTAATTATTAAAAAGTCAGGAACAACAGATGCTGGTGAGGTTGTAGAGAAATAGGAATGTTTTTACACTGTTGATGGGAATGTAAATTAGTTCAATCATCATGGAAGACAGTGTGATGATTCCTCAAAGACCTGGAATCAGAAATACCATTCGACCCAGCAATCCCATTCCTGAGTTTAAACCCAAGGGAATATAAATCATTCTGTTCTAAAGATGCATGCACATGTATGTTCATTGCAGCACTATTCACAATAGCAAAGACATAGAATCAACCCAGATGCCCATCAGTGATAGACTGGATAAAGAAAATGTGGTACATATATACCATGGAATCCTATGCAGCTATAAAAAGGAAAAAGATCATGTCCTTTGCAGAGACATGGATGGAGCAAACTAATGCAGGAACAGAAAACCAAATATTGCATGTTCTCACTTATAAGTGGGAGCTGAACAATGAGAACACATGGACACAGGGAGGGGAACAACACACACTGGGGCCTTTTCGTGGGGGAAGGAAGAGCATCAGAATAAATAGCTAATACATGCGGGGCTTAATACCTAGCTAATAGGTTGATAGGAGCAGCAAACCACCATGGCACATATTTACCTATGTAACAAACCTGTACATCCTGCACATGTATCCCAGAACTTAAAATTTTAAAAAATGTTTACGTATGCATATGAAATAATTATAAACATCGACTTTAAAAAAATTGCCTTAGTTTCATCCTACACATTTTGACATGCAGTATTTTTCTTATTGAGCTGTAATTATTTTCTTATGTCTGTTATTTTTTATACCTATGAGTTATTTAGAAGTATTTTTATAGCTCTGATTTTAAGGGATGTTTCTAGTTCTCTTTTTTGAAAAAATGTTTTACAACTTAGTTGTGTGTTGGTCAGGTAATATCTTTGTTTTATCAGTCCTTTACAACTTGAGAGGCTTGCTTTGTGGCCTAGCATGTTATCAAATTTTATGCATCTTCTACTGTGCTTGAAAGAATATATGTATATTTCTAATCTTAGGTACAGTGTGCTATATATGAGTTTGTTAGGTTTTTTATCTCCTTGATCTATCCAGTGTTGAAAGACATTTGTTAAAATTTTCTTTCTTTTTTTTGGAGGGGGGCTTATGGAACTATTCCTGATTATGGTGGTGGTTGCATGAATTTATGTATATGTTAAAACTCATAGAACTGTATACGGTGCTATGGTTTGAATGTCCTCTCCCAAAACTGAGGTTGGAACTTGGTCTCCAATGTGGCAGTGCTGAGAGGTGGGGCCTTTAAGAGGTGATTCATTCATGGACTAAAGGATTTAATGGGTTAATGGATTAATGAGTTACCATGGAAAGAGAACTGATGGCTTTATAAGAAGAGGAAGAGGGACATTAGCATGCTCAGCTCCATAGTCATGGGATACCCTGTGCTGCCTAGGGACTCTTTAGAGAGTTCTCGCCAGCAAGAAGGCTGTCACCAGATGTGGCCTCTGGGCTTGGATCTTCTTACCTTCTATAACTTAAGAAATAAATTTCTTTTCCTTACAGATTACCCAGTTTTAGGTATTCCGTTATAAGCAATGGAAAGTGACTAAGATGCAAAAAAAAAAAAAAAAAAAAAAAAGGGGGGGGTAAAGAAAATTACTTACAGTGAATTTTACTGTAAGTAAATCAGTTAAAAGGGTTACAGAATTTCTCACTATGACAGGTGTGCAATTTTGCCTTGTAGTTTTTAAGTTTGTAAAAAACATTTTTTCGTTTACCTCGCCCTCAGTTTTTTCTTTATGTATTATGAGGTTATATTAGTAAATGCTTAGACTTATACAGTTATTATCACTTTCTGGTGAAGTAAATGTTTATCATTATGTAGGAAACATTTTTCTCTCTAATAGTGTTTTACGTCTTGTAGTCTGTTTTGTCTGATATTAATATACCCACACCAGAATTGTTTTAGTTAGTATTTGCTTAGTATACGTTTTATTTACTTTTAAATTCTGTCATTATATTTTAGAGATGTATCTCATAAACTGTACATAACTAGAGAACTACTCTCTCTGACCATCTTTGTCTGTTACCTATTAATTGGAATGTTTAGTCCATTTACATTTGTTGTAATGTATATTTATGATTTTAATTTGTGGGGTTTTTAAAATCTTTTTTTCCCCTTCTTTAAATTTCATTGAGGGCTTGTGTGTGTGTGTGTGTGTGTGTGTGTGTGTCTGAGACAGGGTCTCACTGTGTCACACAGGCTGGAGTTCAGTGGCGTGATCTTGGCTCACTGTAACCTCCACCTCCTGAGTTCAAGTGGTTCTCCCCCTGAGAAGCTGGGATTACAGGCATGCCACCACGCCTAGCTAATTTTTATATTTTTAGTAGAGACAGGGTTTCAACATATTGCCCAGTCTGGTCTTGAACTCCTGGTCTCAAGCTATCCACCTGCCTTAGGCTCCCAAATTACTGGGATTACAGATGTGAGCTACCACACCTGGCTGTGTTTCATTGAAGGTTTTTTTCATTGTTGTTCTCCATTCTATTATTACCCCTTTACTGATTTGGAGGTTATACTTTATATGTATTTTTTTAATAGAAGTTACTTCAGATATTTTAACGTGCATATTTAACCCTAAAATTAATAACTATCATTATTCTCTCCTACAATGCTAGGACATTATAGAATATTTAAACACCTGTCATCCTCTCTCAGTCTATGCTCTTGTTCATGATGTTAGTGCTTTGTTTTACGTTAAAACTTGCATATTAGATATGATTTTGTTTTATACTGTCATAAGGAAAATTGACTTATGTATTAGTATTTACTACACCTATCTTGGATAATTTTTTTTCTGCCTCAAGCACATTCTTAGAATTTGGAGAGTCTGTTAGTGGTAAATTCTATTTTGTTTGAAAATATTCAGTTTTAATTCTCTGAAAGTTTTACTTTTATTTTCAGGTGACAGTTTTGCTTGGTTTAAAATTGTAGACTGATGGGTACTTTCTGTCAGCATCATTGTTTTTTTGCCTTTCATTGTTGTTGAAAGCAACTGGCAGAGCCTTTGCTCAGTACTTTTTTCCCCCTCTGGTTACTTTAGGGTAATCTTTGCCTTTGATTTTCTGTAGTTTTACTAGTATGAATATAGGTGTCAGTTTCTTTTTGTTTATCCTGCATGATATTTATTAGGTTCCTAGATTTGAGGTTGTTTTTTGTTAGCAGTTACAGAGAATTCTGAGCTGTTATCCATTCAAATACCCCCCCCTTTTTTTTTTTTTTGGGATAGAGTCTCCCTCTGTTGCCAGGCTGGAGTGCAGTGGTGAGATCTCGGCTCACTGCAACCTCCACCTCCCAGGTTCAAGCGGTTCTCCTGCCTCAGCCTCCCAAGTAGCTGGGACTGCCTGCACGAGCCACCACGCCCAGCTAATTTTTGTATTTTTAGTAGAGACGGGGTTTCACCATGTTGGCCAGCATGGTCTCAATCTCTTGAGCTCATGATACCCGTGCCTCGACCTCCCAAAGTGCTGGGATTACAGGCGTGAGCCACTGCGCCTGGCGCTTTAGGCGACTTTTTAATCTTGTCATCTTTTTCATCTTTGCTCCATAGGCGGGACTCTAGGTAATTTCTTCTCATCTATCTTTGTTTACTATTTCTGTTCTATTATAATCTGCTCTTTATTCTTTGAGAGTTTAATTTTAATTACATTTTTCCATTTCTAAACGTTCTATTTGGGACTTCTGAAAACGTTTGGTCATTCTCATTGCTCTATATTTTCAAGCTTCTATTTTACTTCCTGTTACCAAAAAAGCATACTTTAAATATATTCTATCTCTAAAAATTACAGTAGGTGCTATCTCTACAGATCTTATTCTATTTTCTACATTGGCTGTTTCTAAAAATGGTATCTTATTTCCCTGTGTGTTTTGTGATTTTGACTATCAGCTTGTGTTTTTTTGGCATTTCATCTGTGGGAATTGTTTGAGGCCTGGGTTAAAGTTATGTTTCCTTTTGCCAGTTGCCAGAGATGCTGCCAACTCAAGACTATTTAAATCAAATTCTTTGCCTGAAAATTTTAAAATTTTGTTTTAGGTATTTTCTGCTTAAATTTTGTGGATTTCCTATACCTATCAATTAGGGTGACAAACGGGTATGAGGGTAATTTGTTTATCTTGACTTTGGCTCTAGGTATAACTCTCCCAGTAGTTCACAAACAAGTTACCTTACCTTCCTATTTTAAGAGTTGGTTGGTTTGTTGTTCACCATTGCATTGAAGCTGTAGCTTCTTGTGTGTTGCCGGAGGGCGGGGGGTGGTGGTGGTCTGAGCTTTATGCAGTGGTCTCTTAGGGGGGTAGTGGTGGTCTGAGCTTTATGCAGTGGTCTCTTAGAAAACTTTTGATCTTGAGTAGGTGCAGAGCTTTATCCCCTCTACCTGGCACTAGTATCATAATGGAAGGTTAAGGTTACTAGGTTCTACAGATATTCTCAGAGTTCTGGCTTTAGAAATGACATACCTTCCAGGGGTCTTGTTTCCACTTCATTACTAGCTTCTCTGGATTCCCTTCTAGCTAACTACTTCAGTATGTGATTTCAAATGTTTTCTAATATTTTGTCCAGCTTTTTCTGTGTTTTAATTGAGAAGTTTGTTCTGGGTATTTTGGCTGTCGTACTGTAAGAAATGCATCCTTGCTTCCTGCTTCTTGTTTGTCTCACTGTCATTTTCTGTGTGATTGAAAACATGGCTACCCATAGCTCTTAAAATGTATAATTTTGCAGTTATAGTCATTGGAGAGAGACTGATCTCTGTTTGAACATTTAAACAAGTGGCTGGATGTGGTGGCTCACACCTATAGTTTCACCTACTTGGGAGGTTTAGGTGGGAGGATTGCTTGACCCCAGGAGGTCAAGGCTGCAGTGAGCTGTGATTACATCACTGCACTGCAGCCTGGGCGACAGAGCAAGAGCCTGTCTCAAAAAAAAAAAAAAAAAAAGGAAAAAAGAAAAAGAAAAAAAGAAAACAGCAATTCTAGGTAAGGAACTTTGTGGTTGAGTTTGGGTCAGATTTGCTCCTCTGGGTCAATCTGCTTAGTCTGGGGACTTGGATTACCTGTGTTAACGTGGAAGCTCCCAAGAAAATCGTTTGGGCTAGACTCAGTTTCCAAAAACAACAACAGCAACAACAAAAACAAAACAAAACAGGTAATAAATGTACAGTCCAGGTATCCACTGTGATGGTAATCAAGGGATAAAGAATGGTACTTGTTCAAGTGATTCTCTTGTCTCAGCCTCCTGGGTAGCTGAGGCTATAGGCATGTGCCACCATGCCTGGCTAATTTTTGTATTTTTAGTAGAGATGGGGTTTCACCATGTTGGCCAGGTTACTCTTGAGCTCCTGACTGCAAGTGATCTGCCCACCTCGGCCTCCCAGAGTGCTGGGATTACAGGCTTAAGTCACCACACATGGCCATATTTAAGTCTGTTAGGAATGATTTTTGACGGCAAGTAAGAGAGAAAATCCACCTAATAGTGGCTTAAAACATAAGGGCATTTGTTGTTTCCTTAGAAATCTAGAGATAGGCAATATCTTGTGTAGTGAAAGTCTCACAATCCTGTCTTTTTGCTCCACATCCTTAGTGTATGGGCTTCCCACCCACCCCGCCCCACCGCCCCCACCATGTTCTTGTTACCTTATGGTTACAAAAGAGCTGCAGTGGCTCCAGGCATCCTGTTTGCTTTCATGGTAAGGAATAAGGGGTGGGGACAACACAGTGAGCTCTCCTTTCATTCCTGTCCCTTTTTTTAAGGCAACAAAACTTATCTTCATGCTTCTAGCAGTCTACTTTTATTTCATTAGTCAAAATTGGGTTTAATGCTTATTCCTAGCTGCAGAGAGTTGAGGGGAAGTGAGGTTTTGTCTTTTCAGGTTTTATATTAGGAAGCAGCCAGGGCACTGTGTGTTGGAAATTGTTTGGGTGACAACAAGGTTTCTATACGGTGGTTTATTGATTGCACATTGAGGGATCCAGGTGATTCTCCTTCTGTCTAGTTTTTAGTGTCTTGGCGATTGAAGAATATAAGCTTTTGTCGACAGTACAGGTAATGTAACTATCCATAGGAGCAAGTAGCTCTTATTATAGTTGAAGTTACCCATGAAAAAACCATCTCAAATGGATGCAAGCAACCATATGTATTCACCTGATGCCAGTATTCACCATTAATAGTACGAGTATTAGTGACAGCAGAGGCTTTAAGGAGTAATAGCCACTTCATTTGTTTTATTGGCTTGCATCTGAGAAGTACCTAAGCTAATAGTTTCTGCTTTTTGTTAGTGATGTCTTAGTTTGGCTAGATAAGTGGGGCTAGGTAAAGAAAAAAGCATTTTAGACACATGACCAAGTTTGGGAGGGATCCTCTCATTTTTGGACTGACATTGCCAACTTCACAAAGGGAAATGAGTAGTCCAAGATTTTCTCTTTATCTGTCATCCCTTTTAAGTGATGGTGTTGGCAGAGGGTCATTCTCTTAGCTTGCCCATAGGTTTGCTTTCATTGCAACAACAACTTTTTATTTTTTAGACAGTGTCTTACTCTTTTGCCCAGACTGGAGTGCATGCGGTGGTGCAATCACAGCCTGCAGCCTTGACCTCTCAGGCTCAAGCCTTGACCACTTCAGCCCCCAAGTAGCTGGGACTATAGGCGTGTGACACCATGCCTGGCTAATTTTGCTTATTTTTGGTATAGATGGAGTCTCCCTGTGTTGCCCAAGCTGGTCTCGAACTCCTGTTCTCTAGCAATCCTTCCACCTCAGCCTCCCAAAGTGCTGGGATTACAGGTGTGAGCCACTATGCTTAGCCTGGAACTTCTTATGAATCAAAAGCTCCCTGGTAGAATCAAGAACAGTTTGGTTAATAATTTTCACCCTCGAATAGATGAGAGAAAAGTCCAAAATGAGTTAGTTGATCTATTTCCACTTTAATACTTCGTTTCCTTTTCATCCTAATGGAGGAAGTAGTTTTTCCCAGAAAGCAGTGTGCAAACCTTCCTGTTCTTATTTCTATACTTGTATATGCAGGCTGCTTATGGTATATTAAAGAATTTGGACTGGGTACGGTGACTCATGCCTGTAATTCCAGCACTTTGGGAGGCCAAGATGTGAGGATCGCTTGAGCCTAGGAGTTTGAGACTAGTCTGGGCAACATGGTGAGACCGCATCTCTACAGAAAATGAAATAATTAGCTGGGCTTGGTGGCGCATGCCTTTGGTTCCAGCTACTGAGGAACCACACAATTTTGTGAAGTTGGTGAATTATACCCATTTTCCAGCCAAAAGAGGATGACCTCCTAGGTTATGAAACTTGTCCAAACTAAAAATTCTAGCCAGAGATAGAGCCAAGACTTGGAGCTAAGAGTTCCTGAATCTTTCCTCCTCTCCAGGAGCTCTTGCCTCAGACAGAGCTCCTGCACCATTTGCTCTATCTGGCGTTCCTCTGACCAGTCAGTAGCAAATGCGTGCTCTGCCTTCAGCCACAGAAGTCTGCAAGCAGTAGTGTCCTTTGTGTTGTTTCCTCTTAAAACGTCATCTACTTAAAAAGGTTGTGAATCTGTCTTAAGGGTAGACAAATAATTTAATAGCAGAGGTGTATGGTGGTGATTCGAATTCAGTGATATAAACCAAGCACTGGGCCAACTCTGGCCTTTTTTTTTTTTTTTTTTTTAATCCTTTTGAATGATCTTGTGCTGCATTCTGATGAAATCTTGACAGACCACCCTGGAGGAAGTGCTGTGTGAAGAAGTGTGGGCTCATAAGATAGGACCAGGGAAGAGAGGGGCCACTGAAGGCTGACTTTGAGTGTTTGGAAAACAACCCTGGTGTAGGAGCTAGAGGACTTGAGTCCCAGTCTTTGGTTTGTCCCTGACTAGCAGTGTGACCTCCAGCAACGCTCTTGACCTGTCTGGGCCTTTGCTTCTTCATCTGTGGTGTGAACTGTTGGACTAGAAAGTGAAACACAGCAAAACTTTTATTGAGTATCTACTCCATTCAAGGCTAGGCATGATTTATAGTACAGTTGTAGTTACAGTCTCTTTACTCACTCAGATCCCCTCGTGTCCCTGATAAATTTTAATTTCTCTTTTAGAAAAGATTAGACCTGACATTTTATTTTTATTCTTGCATCTTAGTTTTTTTTTTTTTTTTTTTTTTCTCTCTCTGTTGCCCAGGCTGGAGTGCAATGGCATGATCTCAGCTCACTGCAAGCTCTGCTTCCCGGGTTCACGCCATTCTCCTGCCTCAGCCCCCCGAGTAGCTGGGACTACAGGCGCCTGCCACCATGCCCGGCT
>NW_012107886.1:1222321-1286707 GCF_000951045.1 Mandrillus leucophaeus | reverse complement strand
TTTTTTTTTTTTTTTTTTTTGAGACAGAGTCTCTCTCTGTCACCCAGGCTGGAGTGCAGTGGCACGACATTGGCTCACTGCAAGCTCTGCTTCCCGGGTTCACGCCATTCTCCTGCCTCAGCCCCCCGAGTAGCTGGGACTACAGGCGCCTGCCACCATGCCCGGCTAATTTTTTGTATTTTTTTTAGTAGAGACGGGGTTTCACTGTGTTGGCCAGGATGGTCTCGATCTCCTGACCTCGTGATTCACCCGCCTTGGCCTCCCAAAATGCTGAGATTACAGGCGTGAGCCACTGCGCCTGGCCGCATCTTAGTTTTAAGAAGCACATAGATTTCCCACTCACATTTACTCATATGAATAAATAACATGCATTTATGAAAGCCACTTAGCAAAGAAATTACGACTTTTTTCTAAACTCACCATTAATGGAAAGCTGTAATATAAGCAATGAAAAGACCGTTCTTCATGTGTGTCTTGTATTACTGCTCCTGGGCCTCCTACTTCCATTTCCCTCTAGATAACATGGATTTGTCTCTCTTAATTGTTTTCCAGGCCTCTATAGCTTCAAAGGACTTTAGCATATAGGGTGGTAGAGTGGCATGGTGACGATATCAAAGACTTTGTAATGTAACTTGGGTCCAAATACTAGCTTTACCATTTATTACACGTTAATGCCTTTGGAACTCAGTTACTTAACCTGTAAAATAATATCCACATCAAGAAAGATCATCTATTAGGAGTCTTGTAGGCACATAAATGGTTAATTGCCAACCCCCTTCCTATCCAGTTACACTGGGAGTTTCAGTATTTACCCAGTCCAAGGAGTTCAACCTAAAACACCAAAAACACCAAAACACCCTTGCCCTTTCCTCCTTAGGACTTAGTAGGTGATAGGTGGAATCTCAAACAGGATACCAGCCTGTTTCTTTGCGAGGAGGCCTTAGAGTATCATTCAGATTATTTTATTTCACTCTGTTAAATTCAAGTTATTTCTGTATCCACTTATGAAGCATAGCTACAGGATTGGCTCAGCATAAGTACTGGCCTGTGAGTAAACCATTCTACTTATTTCTCATGTTGAATTTAATAATCAGACCCTCTCTTATTTGTCAGCACTTTGTCAGAGCTATGTAGGGTGAGGGAGTCTTTCCCCAGCTCAGCCCAGGTTTGTTTTTAGTACTGGATAAAGTTAATAAGACTTTATCTGACTGTAAGTGGAAAGACATGGCCAAGATTAAATTGCAATTGAGTTAAAACTGGTGGAATTGGATTTGGTTAATTGATTGTGTACTATGTCTCAGTCAGCATTCGTCTTCAGTTTTTCACCTTTGGGCTGCAGTAAAACGCCAAGTTTGGGTTGGTTACACATTTGGATTTCCTTTTCCACAATATTTTCTAGCAACATCATCCAAGAACTTGTAAAGTGAAAAGGGGTGTGCATATGTGTGAAACTAGGATATTCTTGTCTTTTTAGTAAATACTCATTCCTTTATTTCTCATTTCTCTAATGGCATGTAACTTTAATTTGGTCTATTTAGCAACTGTTTAATTTCTCTCATGCAGAAAACAAATTTCAGCACCTTTTCCCGAAGCCCGTATGCCTCTTTATGAAATGTACAGGTAGTGATGAATGAACTCTTTGTCCTGTTTATTGGAGTTGTGCCAGTGACCCTTTCCATTGGTCACCTCAGCTCGTTCAAGGTGACATGAAAGGCATTTTATTTGGAGTGATGTCTCAGTCAAGTCAGGAGTTCCATTTGGGGGCTAAATTTGAGGGCTAGTAGCTAAATCAAAAAGCCACTAGCCCTCAAATTTAATCTGAAATAACTAATGACCTTTTAATCTAAAGTAACTTCTTAGAACCCCACATTCTCTGTAAGTCAGAGAAACAAGTTTCCAGTAAGGGTTTGCATTAGGCACTTGTTCCAATTCTCACCTAGACTGTTAACTCTATTAAGAAAATCTGGGTTGTTAATTCTCCCTTCTCAGTAAAAACTGACTTCTTGAAATGGAAGGCCGATGTGTGTTCCCATGTTACCAAGGAGTCACTTTTCGGGAGGGGAGGACTTGCTTTTCTTCTTGGTCACAGAGTGGAAACAACACCAGGGCACTCTTGGTTGTCAAGTTAGCAGAAAAGAACTTAAGCCTTCTCAATTTGTTAATTTTTAGGAATTATTAGTTAACATGAAAATTGTAGTATGTAAATGTTTACAAAGA
The DNA here is from genome assembly GCF_000951045.1 of Mandrillus leucophaeus. Classification (NCBI taxonomy): domain Eukaryota; kingdom Metazoa; phylum Chordata; class Mammalia; order Primates; family Cercopithecidae; genus Mandrillus; species Mandrillus leucophaeus. Next base: position 1,284,490 of record NW_012107886.1, on the reverse strand, counting down.
AACTTCTAAATATTAATTTGCCCTATAGTATATAGTTTAAATAAATATGATGCTTTTCTTTTTAAAAATAGGCAAATGCACTGACTAAATACCAATACTAAATGGTATTTAGTAATCATCCTTTGCATTTTGTCACAGAATGTTTAAAATTGACATTGCACATAATTTAGATACTTACCAGGGCTGTGTAAGCAGAGGGGCCTGAAGTTATTTTTCTGTGGCAAAAAATAAAAAATAGGAAAGAACTTCTAAGCTTCTAAAATCCTGACAGCTTCATTGTAAATGAAGCATTAAAGTGCTGTGTTCATCTCTCACAAATGTCAGCCCTTGAATTTGGAGGGCCCCAGCCTCCCTCCGCCCCTCTGTCCCTTCCTCCCTTCTTCCCTTCTTCCCTTCCTTCCTTCTTCCCTTCCTCCCTTCCTCCCTTCCCCTTTTCTTTCTTTTCTTTTTTTTGAAACCTGGAACGTTTTGGTGTCTCTAACCAGATGAATTTTTCCCAAGTGGCCTAGGTGCTGTCTTCCGTCTGAAAAGTGGGGCTGCTGTCCTCTTCTGGGGAATGGAACCAAAGTCTTGGAGTCTTCATCTTGGGTTTTCATCAGTAGCCTCCGGCCCTAGACCTATAACTTGGAATGCTGAGAAGTAAGAAATTGTCAGAATTAACTGTCACTTTCTTTCTCTTGGCCATTTGTCTGTATATTCTCCCATGGAGGTGATTCTGACTCAGGAAATGCCCCCACATTGCCTGAGCCTTTCGAGGGCGGAAATGGGAGAAAAGAAAAGGATATGGATACGTCTACCAACTGAAAAGCCAAGGGTGATTGGTTCTTCCCTGCCCCAAAAAACAAGAGAAGATTTTCTTCTTGAGAGAACCCTTCAATGCCCCTGTTTTCTTTAGAGGACTGTTTTGGCTGATGAAATCAGTGTCTGCAGGATTTCCTGTGCTTTCAATCTCTTTCTCTATAGTTTTAACATTCACCTGTCATTATTAGCAAGTTGTCTGCTAACAGCTTGTCACATGCCAGAAAGCTGTTCTTAGTGGGGTTAATTTCTGGCTATTAAAAGTTCTCTGAGACCCAAGATCTCTCAGAGAAGGGCTGTATTGGGGATTTCCAGCGCATGTGCTATTTAGATTCAAGGGCCACAGCAAGCTTCCCCATCCTCACAGCAGAAACACTGTAGGCACAGGTGACAGCAAGTGGACATTGAGAAGTCTGCTGCCAGAATGCTTGGTGACCGTCCAACCTACAGACACTCTGCTGTCTACCTAACAGGGTTGTGACAGTGATTTTATTGGGTGCTTCATGAAAATCATGTAGTGCTTGGTCCATAATAAATGATTGCAGACTATTGTTATCCTCATGCCTGGAACATAATAAATGTCCCTAAACTGTTACATAAAAAATAGAAATTCCCTGAGAGTGTAATTAGACCAGTTATCTTCAAGTTAGATTTCATTCATGATGCAAATGGCAGGCTTTTCCAGAATAGAAAGAAAGAAATACTATATAAAAAAAAAAAAAAAAAAAAAAGAAGAAACACTGAGAGGTGGGAGGATTGCTTGAAACTAGGAGTTTGAAACCAGCCTGGGCAACACACTGAGACCTTGTATCTACAAAAACTTAAAAAGTTAGCGAGGCATAGTGGCACATACATGTAGTCCCAGCTACTGGGGAGGCTGAGGCAGGAGGTTCATTCAAGCCCAGGAAGTAGAGGCTGCAGTAAGTTATGATTATGCTACTGTACTCCAGCCTGGGTGACACAGGCAGACCCTGTCTCAAAAAAAAAAAAAAAAAAAAAAAAAAAACTGACTTGTTAAAGATTGAGATGACTCCACTAGGAACAAAAATGGTTGGAGAACAGGAAGAGGACTGAGAATAGAATAGTGCTGCCTGGCTTTGTGTTTACATCTTACATAGAGCTATCTTCCCCTCTGCACAGAGTAGATGTAGCTGAAGTGCTCATGTGTACATATGTGAGGGGACAGCAACTTGGAAGAGAAGATACCAGCTGCGGCATCTCATAGTGGAGGTTTGGAGGCCAAGACAGGGCTTCAGGGAAGTACCTTTTTTACAACATGTGTTTTGTTGCTCTTATTCTTGTCTTGGTCTGCTCGTAACAACAACAAAAAAGACCATCTGGAGTCTAGAAGGGAAAAATAATGGGAATGGAGAGATGGTGTTAGAATCACACCAGCGTCACTGAATTTGTAGGATGAGCTCTTGTACTGGCCTTCACTTTTGGTGCTGAGATTGAGATGTGAAATCATGAAGCAATTCAGAAATGTGTCCTTATGAAAACACTGTCTTCTGATAGCTTTAGCATACAGGGTTTTTTATGAGAACAGATCTTTCTAATCTCTCAGCGTTGCCAAGAAGTGTCCATGCTTCTTATCTAGAGAGATTATTCCATGTTTTAATTATAAAGGGTTGAGTAGCTGTTTCAGGGCTGACGTTGGTTCTTGCTCATGAATCAAGGTCACAACAGAGCTCACGCCTGGCCTTGGCCAGGGACTTAATGTTCATTCAACAAACATCTGCCAAACCCTCGCTATATTTACAGCATGTGTTAATTGTAATGGGCTAGATACAGATAATACTCCATGTATATAGTACTTTTAACAGTTTCTAAAGGCTTATTCTCTTACTCACATGAAGAATCTAAAATCAGAGAAGTCAGCTTAAGTTATATAGCTGGTAAGTCAACAAGCAATAGCTGCAACCAGTCATATCTTATTCTTTTGACTACATCTCTGCTGTCTGAGACAAGGTCCCTACTCTCAAATGAGTTAACTTTTAATAGAAAAGATAATTTGATTGTAACGGACATTTATTAAATATGCTCTGGAGGTTCATGTTGAAATGGGCTTGCCTTTAATCTAGGTCTCAAGACAGCAGAAGTAATCCCATTTGTATTTTTATCTGTTTTGTTTAGGATGCCTATCACAATTCTAATGCAGAAATTATTTGGATAATTCTGATCGTGGAAAAAACAAACCCAAAGTGCTTTTTCTAGTCTCTCACTCAACAACAATCAACACAGAAGACTTCTGTGACCAAATGGGGTGGGGGCAAGTTCTCCGCATCACCAAGCAAGCAATCAATTCTGCAGTGGACAACAGCTGGGTATCTTATAATTTACTGTTTAACTAGAGAGAGTATTAGAATCCACAGGTTGGAGGCTCAGCCACCCAGAGTGCCCCACCTCCCACCTGACACACCAGTCTGGGCCTCTGGAACGTCTGACTGACTGGCTTTAAGTTTGGATTCCTATTACCCCTTCTTTGGGTTGGATTAATTTGCTAGAGTGGCTCACACAACTCAGGGAAACATGTTTACCCACTTATTATAAAGGATATTACAAAGGATACAGATAACCAGAGGAGGAGATACATAGGGTGAGGTCTGAAAGGGTCTTGAGTGTAGGAGCTTCTGTTTCTATGGAGTTGGGGCCCGCTATCCTCCCCAGTGGATAGATGAGTTCTTGTTCACCATCCTGTCTGCCTGTTCACTTATCTGAAGCTGGTCCTTTTGGGTTTTTATGGAAGCTTCATTATGTAAGCATGATTGATTAAATCATTGGCCATTGGTGAGTAACTTAACCTTCAGCCTCTCTTCCCTCCCCTCTTTCTGGGCTGAAAGCTGGACCCTCTGATCCTGCCTTGTTTTTTCTGGTGACTGGCTCCATCTGGAAGCTACCTAGGGGCTGCCAGCTACCAGTCAACTCATTAGCATGCATGAGACATCACTTTGGCATTTCTAAGGATTTTAGGAGTTGTATGCCAGGAAATGGGGTCAAAGGCCAAATGTGTATTTCACAATGTGACGGTAATGATTTATTTTATGCCTAACTCCACAGCTGGACTGTGGGCAGGGACTTTCTCGTTGACCCCAGCATCCCCAACACAAAATGCAACATCTGTCACAAAACAGATGTGTCTTTCATCACAAAAGCATGTAGTATGAGTGCACTATAAAGAACAGATGAGGTGCTGCTTTAAAGTGCTATGGCACTGTGGGACCATAGATGAAGTTTATTGTGGTGGGAGGTGCTATCATGAGTAGAGAAGGCATATTAAGCCAGGCGAAAAGGATGTGTGGAAGTTAAAGATGAATGGAGTGAGGGTTGGGATAGAGGAGTGGGACATTTTTCTACAGTGAATTACAGGACCAAAGACACAGATGGGCAGACTCCAGCTATGATTTTTTTGACAGGTAGACAGGGTGTGTGATGTTGAGGCTTAAGTGGTGTATTGGTACCAGATTTTGAAGTCTTTGACTGACTAAGATATTTGAAGTTTATTCTTGCTATTATTATTATTATTATTTTGTTTTGATGGAGGGTCTTGCCTTGTCGCCCAGGCTGGATTGCAGTGGTGTGATTTCAGCTTAATGTAACCTCTACCTCCTGGGCTTAAGCAGTCCTCCCACCTCAGCCTCCCGAGTAGCTGGGACTACAGGTACATACCACCACGCCACGCCTGGCTAATTTTTTTTGTTTGTTTTTTTTGAGACAGAGTCTCCTTGTTGCCCAGGCTGGAGTGCAATGGCATGATCTTGGCTCACTGCAACCTAGGTTCAAGTGATTCTCCTGCTTCAGTCTCTGGAGTAGCTGAGATTACAGGTGCCTGCCACCACGCCTGGCTAATTTTTGTATTTTTAGTAGAGATGGGGTTTCATCATGTTGGCCAGGCTGGTCTCAAACTCCTGACCTCAGATGATCCACCCACTTTGGCCTCCCAAAGTGCTGGGATTATGGGCGTGAGCCACCATGCCCAGCCTGGCTAACATTTTTTTTATTTTTTATAGAGACGGGATTTTGCCGTGTTGCCCAGGCTGGTCTTGAACTCCTGGGCTCAAGCAGTCCACCCTCCTTGGTGTCCCAAACTGCTTGGATTATAGGTGTGAACCACAGCGCCCAGCCTTACTACTACTATTAATTTTAAAAAGAACTTTTATTGGTATCTTACCACGCTAAATGTATTATGTACATTACTTCATCTAGCAGTGAGAGCAATAGCATCTTATTGATGAGGAAACAGGTTCAGAGAGTTTAAGTATCTTGCCCAAGATCATAGTCACTGAGTGGCATAGTTAGTGATGAATTCTGTTCGCTTTGGTAGGAACAGAGGCCCACTGATACCTGTGAGGTTAGCAGTGTATCATTTTTTATTTTGTCAGAAATGAGTACAGTGTTTGGCACATCATAGGTGCTCCAGGTTTTAGAGAATACATTTTTGCCGAGTTGCAGAAGGAATCAGTACTTTGCTTTAGGAAGATTAGTCTGGTAATTACATGTATTGGCCTAGTTAGTAAATGTTTTTTGTGGGCGCAAATCAATTGAATTGTGGTCTTTGATGCTGGCTATGTGCCAGGCAATGGTGTAGGTGCTGGGGACCTACGGCGGTGAGCTCACTGGTGGGTTGGGCTGGAGAGAAAGTGGTCGTAGGGTGGCAGGAAGGCTGGATGGGAAGGAGTGAGAGTGTGGCTACAGGTTACATCAATGAGAGAGAGCAGATGGGCAGAGACTGAGGACTGAGGTTTTGGTTCACCCAGTGGTGACCTAGAATCATGATGGGGGCTAGTGACTCAAAGTATCTGTCTCACTGGTGATTGGATGGAGGATGACAACCTGACCCTGATTTTAAAACGGCAGTTTCTTGTCTTCCTGCTTGTGGGTGGATTAATTGGGTTACATATGTTTATGAATGATAGTGTAAATACATTTCTGATGATAATCCAGGGCAAAAAGCAAAATGGCAATAAAGGAACTGTTGCTCTTATATCAATGGATAAGGCAATTATCTTCTCTAGGAGCACACGGCATTCATGTGTGGGGGCCGGGGGTGAAGAATGATTTCGTTACTGAGAGCATGATCTGGGGATGGAACTGTACCCACGGAATGTGTTTCCATCTGTCATAGGCGGTGCTTTTGAAACAACACACCATGTTCCACAGGGCTTCTAATAAAGGATGAAGTGTTGGAGAATTCAGTGCTTTTATTTATAGAAAGCACCAGAATCCCATAATCAAAGTCAGGGTATTTGGGGGATTGGAATCAATGAGAGGCATTACTGAATCCAGTCATCCCTGCCTCTCCTGCTTTAAGTGAGGAAACTACCTTAAGTGTTTCCTGAGTTAGGTGATTTAGCCAAGATTGTACAGGTAGTTATTATAGAGACAGAACTAGAAACTCGGTCTTCAGAGGCAAGCAATTACTTTTGGCAGTTTGGTGTGTATCTTTCCAGGATGTTTCCTATTCATATGAGGCATATAGGTGTATATTAAAACATACATTTTTATGAATTTTCTAAACATGTAATTATTCTTCTGCAATTTGGTTTTTTCACCTGACTCCTTTCTTAACCCATTTTTTGTTAACGTCAATAGCAAAATAATAAATAAACCATGGTATATCCAGGCAATGGAATATTAGTGTTAAAAATAAATGGGTTATCAAGCTGTGAAAAGACATGGAGGAAACTTACTAATCTACCATCTCATTTTTTTCAGCATTTGAGGATTATTCCATAGTAAGGATGTGCCAGAGTGTAATTAGCCATTCTCTGAATGATAAACTTTCAAGCTGTTTATGTTTTACCATCATGAGCAACACTGCCATTTACTTAACAAAAAATTTATACAGCTCTTACTTTTGTGCCCCGTGCTATTCTAAATGCTGTACAAATATTAGCCAATTTAATCCTTGCAACTGCATAATGAGGCTTGTCTGTCTTACAGATGAGGAAACTGAGGCAGGAAGAAATTAAACCATCTGCTTAACATCACATGGCTTGAAGTCAGGATTTGCACGCAGGCAGTTCAGCTCCAGGGTCTGTGCTCCTAGACACTGCATCATGCTGCATTTACCTGTGAGATCCTTCACCTAGCTCTTCGTTCACATGTGCAAATATTAACTATGTGATGGGTAGCATAGAAATAGAATTATCAAAGGAACATTTTTTTCTAATTTAGTTAAAACATTATTATTTATTAGTTTTGCAACAACATTGATAGGAAGGTACAGAGATTTCTCATATGTCCCTTCCCCTACTCCACAGCCTCTCTCACTAGTAACATCCCCCATCAGGGTGCACAGCCTCTCTCTCTATTAACACCCCCCCATCAGGGTGCACAGCCTCTCTCTCTAGTAACACCCCTATCAGGGTGGTACATTTGTTACAATTGATGACCCTACCTATACCCATCATTATCACCCAGAGTCCATCGTTTACATTAGGGTTCATTCTCGAAGTCATACATTCTACAGATTTGGACAAATGTATAATGGGATGTATCTGTAGATCACTGAAGTATCATACAGAATAGTTTCACTGCCCTAAGAATCTCTGTGCTCCTCCTATTTATTCTTCCCTCCCTCCAACCCCTGGCAACTACTGATTTTTTTTTTTTTTTTGTCTCCCTAGTTTTATCTTTTCCGGAATGTGATAATGTTAGAATCTTCCACTAGGTAACCTTTTCAGATTGGCTTCTTTCACTTAGTAATGTGCATTTAAATTTCCTCCATGTCTTTTCATGGCTTTATAGCCCATTTCTTTTTAGCACTGAGTAATATTCCATTGCCTGGATATACCATAGTTTACGTATTCATTCACTTACTGTAAGATATGTTGGTTGCTTCCAAGTTTTGGCAGTTATGAATAATGCTGCTATAAACATCCCTGTGCAGGTTTTTGTGTGGACATACTTTTTTGGCTTCTTTGAGTAAATACCAAGGATCATCAGAGAAGCTCTTTTGAGGAGAAATGGTCAAGCATTCAGGCACAAGATAGCTTTTGAGTGTGGATACTATTATCAGTGACTAGCCTTTACTTAACATTGTGCTGAATGTTTTGTATGCAGTCTCTCATTTAGTCCTCACAACACCTAATCAGATAGCAAGTATTTACAGAAAGGACAATGTACTAAGATTTTTACAGCCGGATATCACCAATTTAGTGATTGACACTTGATGACTTGAGCCCAGAATCTCAACTCTTAATCACTGTGTGTATTAGTCTGTTCTCACGCTGCTAATAAAGACATACCCGAGACTGGGTTATTTATAAAGGAAAGAGGTTTAATTGAATCACAGTTCCACATGACTGGGGAGGCCTCACAATCATGGCTGAAGGTGAAGAGGAAGCAAGACACATCTTACATGGTGGCAGGCAAGAGACAGCGTGTGCAGAGGAACTCTCCTCTATAAAACCATCAGATCTTGTGAGACTTATTAACTATCACAAGAACAGCATGGGAAAGACCTGCCCCCATGATTCAATTACCTCCTGCCAGGTCCCTCCCATGACAAGTGGGAATTATGGTAGCTACAAATTCAAGATGAGATTTGGGTGGGGACACAGCCAAACCATACCACTGTGTCATTCACCAGCCCCCACTCTTTTTTGTTTTTGCTATGTTGCCCAGGCTGGCCATGATAATTCCTTTTTGCCTGTGTTCAGTTGGGCCTGCTTTTGATGAAATATTTTGGCTACAGCTTTTGACAGACCTCTGAATAGTGATCTGTGGCTTTCAAGCTTCAAGGATTATATATTTCTTTAGCACTTGGCATTGTTTGTAAACTAATTGTTTGAGGTTTCTTTTTCCTTTGCATTATTTTTGAAGATTTTGTACTTTTTTTCCTCTATCAAAGTTATAGTGTAGGGATATGACTCAGAAGCCCGATGGGGGTAGGGGTGTTCCCAATTATTCTAAATGTAAATGTAATTAGAGTTTCATGTGGATGCATACCTCCCTTCTAAAAAAATATGGTTATTTTAGCACTCACTATAAATTCACTGGTATTCATAAATTTATGGTGAAACCCTCTAGTTACAAAGTGAATTTTATTACATCCACGTAAGCTTCTTTTTAAAACCACCTCCTTCACTTTATTTTCTCTTTCCTACAAGAACATCATTTGTCCCCTCAGAATAAGCTTATAAAAGTGTTTGGACCATTCTCAAACTGGCCAACTTCTCAATTCAGTTTAAAAAATTGGAACATATGCTTAAGAATAGATATTCTGAGTTAGAATTTCTTCCATCATTTGGCAGGTTTAACATATCTAAGATGTAGGGGGAAAATCTTAATTGGACATACAGCTACCCAATAGAAGGCCTGATATGATGAAGAGTTTGAAGAAAGTTAAGGACATACTAATGGCAAATGGTGCAAGGAAAAATAAAAGCAATTAGAAACTCCAGGAAAAAGTGAAACTGAGCTAAAATTGAAATGTATTCACATGATATTATTTGAGATGCATAGAAAATGTTTACATGGTTATAATATAAACACAGAATCAATTTATAGACAAAGTACAAAGCTTGTGGTTATAAAACAGTAATGCTAATCAACCTCGATGATATAAAAGTAAAAATATAAACAGTAGATGGTAAGGAATGGAAAGACGTGGAAAAGTGAAGAGGGCTCTAATAATATCAAAGTTGGGCCATTAAGAGCTATTGTAGGTGATGCAACAGGAATTAAAGGGACTACTTTTTTAAAAAATGAAAACATACATAGGCAAGTAAATAGCAATCTTTTTAAAAGGAAAATAATGACTAGGAAGTAAAAGAACTATGAATATGTCTTCTCTGGAGAGGCATTTGGGAAAAGGAGCTCCTGGTGCAGGTTCAAATCCAGAAAAATAGAGTGATACAGTTAGCCCCCAAGAACCCACCAGACTTAACAGTATTCCACATTTTACCATTTTTGTTTCATCTGTCTTATTTCTTTTTTTTGCTGGTATCTTAAAAAATTCAAATATCATGCCATTTGACCCCAGATACTTCCAAATGCATCTCAAGAAAAAGGACATCTACTTAGATAATAGCATTATCATAATCACAATACCATTATCACAATACTATTATCAGACCTAATAAAACTAACAGTTCCTTATTACCATATTGAATTTTGTTTGATTGAAAAAAATACTTTTTAATTTTATTATTAGTAGTAGTATTTAGAGATGGGGTCTTGTTATGTTGCCTAGGCTGGTCTCAAACTCCTAGGTGCAAATGATCCTCCTGCCTTAGCCTCCTGAGTAGTTAACTACAGCTTGTGCCACTGTGCCCACCTGAAAAAGCTGTTTTTTAAAATAGTTAATACATTCAAATCAGGTTCCAAACAAAGCCCCCTCTTGTGTATGGGTGTTATGTCTCTCTAGTCTCTTCTGAGTCTTTTAACCTTGAATAGTCCCCTTTTCCTTTTTATCATTCCATTAAGTTACTGAATAATATTTGATGTTAAAAATGTGTGCATGCATTAATTTGATTAAAAAATTTCAAAAAGTTTTAATTTGCTTTAAAAACTTTAAAGGTTAAAAAGTATAGACAACTTTATATATTTTAAAAGTCTTCTGTTCTCTGTAAGTATTTTTATAAAAACTTGCTTTTAATGACTAAATTTAAGCATCTCAAATGCAGGAACCTTTACATATCAGTTATTTTGGGCACAATTCTTTGCTTGCCAAGATGAGTAAAAATAATTGTTCTCTGGTATTTTTGAGTCTAATCAGAGAGGGCAGTTTGTGGACATGCCTGCCAAAGCATTTTGCCACATGGAAGTAATTATTTTTAAAGCTAATAGTTAATGGATTCCTTACTAGGAGCTATCTGTTTTACTAAGTGTTTTAAATTATTTTTATCCATACCACACACTGTGGGAGAATCCGTATAATCCATAAAAGGAACCTGAAGCCCAGGGAGATTAGGTAACTTTGTATAGGGTCACCCAGCTAGTAAATGACAGCCTGTATAGGAACAAGGTCTTTCTAATACCCTTAATCACTAAACTATATAGGGCCTTCCAATTTGACATGCTAGTCTCCGCTCCTAAGAGGCAGTGTTATGTACCGGTTCAGAGCATGAATTCTAGAGCCAGACTGCTTGGTTTTGACTCTGGCTGTCTTACTAAATAGCTCTGTGATTTTGGGTGACTTACTTAACCTCTCTCTGTCTCAATTTCCTCATCTGTAAAATGGAGAAAATAGTCCTGGCTCATCAGATTAAATAGTATACTATTTGAAACAACCTTAGAATAGTACTTGGCTTATGCATAAATTAAGAAATGCTTAAGTAACTGCAGCACAGAAATACTGCATTTGGCATATATATGGATTGGTGGATGCACAGATGGACAAACAAAACGTGGGGAGCAAATTGTAGGCTACTTTTTCTTATATTTCACCAATAAAAGGTAAAGGCACCTCCCCCAGTTAATGTAATAAGGTTCTTTCTCAGGTCTCAGAATATTATGTAGATTTTTTTTAAAAAATGTAATAAAATTTTATTGATGGTATACACATACATTATTTATTATTTTGTAGAGTTCTTAATGCTGAATGTTTATATCAACTTCCTGACTACTATTTTTTTTTTTTTTTTTTTTTTTTGGTGGAGTCTCGCTCTGTCGCCCAGGCTGGAGTGCAGTGGTGCAATCTTGGCTCACTGCAAGCTCCGCCTCCTGGGTTCACGCCATTCTCCTGCCTCAGCCTCCCGAGTAGCTGGGACAACAGGCGCCCGTCACCACGCCCGGCTAATTTTTTGTACTTTTAGTAGAGACGGGGTTTCACCATGTTAGCTAGGATGGTCTCGATCTCCTGACCTTGTGATCCGCCCGCCTCGGCCTCCCAAAGTGCTGGGATTACAGGCGTGCACCGTGCCCGGCCCCTGACCACTATTTTTAAAGAAAGAAGGAAAAACCAAATTGAATAGTATTTGTTTTTTCCTTCTTTCTTTAAATCATGTGTTTATGGAATAATCCAGAAGCATAAGAGGTGACTTTCATATTAAGCTTTCTCTGGAAGAAGAGAGAACTGGATTTGGATTTTTTCTTTTAAGGAGAAAGGAAAAAATGTTAGTCACATTACAGCCTTGAAAGAATCTTCTTGAACAGTTCTGGAGGAACAGATTAACTTTAGCATGTGGGTAGTAGATACAGCAATTTAGCCTCTGCCACTTAATCTATCCCCAAGGTCTCATGGAGGGAAGAAATAGAGGCGTCAGTGGCTTATTATAACGTGACTGAGTGGTTAGTGAATGCTCTAGAACTCTATCTTCATTTGATTGGCTTTTTGTTGGTGTTCTTTTAACCTTTAGAATTTTGCTGAAACATAGGTGCTTTGAATCCAGGATCCTAGACAACTTGGAGGCCAATGAATTGATTTCAAGATGGCCCCTTGCTGCTTTGAGGATGCAGGCTGATGCCTTAGGTCCTGTGTTCATTGATTCTGCTGGAGATGTCCATAGAACGAGGAGGAGAATCTTGGGTTTAATGTCTCCTGATTTATTTTCAGCAGCTGACCTGGTTAGCTGTGATTTGCTGATTGTCTGTATGTAGTATATGTTTGTAAGTGCTGAGTCGTTTTGAATAAGTAGTCTCATATGAAATGAGATGATCTGCTTGGCCTAGTAGCTGATTCTTCCTGTAATTGATAATGATGAGAGTGAAATTCCATCTTAACAAATGCAGCAGCTGCCCTAATGGAGAAGGACGACATGGAATTTCCCATTGTCTACCTGTACTGTCCTAAAAATATACGACCAATTCCAGTGACTGATAATGATAATGTGACCGAGTGGTTAATAATGGCTCAAGAAATCCCAGCTTGATTTGACCAGCTTTCCAGCTTTTTTTTTTGGCAGGTAGTGGGTAGGGTTTTAAACCTTTTGACTTTTGCAAATACATAATTTTATGTAATATGTGTCCTAAGAACTGAAACTCACTACATTTTTAGGTTCAAACTTACTTTTTTGGGTCCAATGCTCAATATAGGCCAAAAAGAAGAGGAAAGGAGAAAATAAGAAAGAATGTATATTAGTTAATTTAACTCTGATTTTTGGATCTGAGTGGATTTGGGGTGATGTTAAATTGGTCTGGGGACTTCTTTATTATTATTATTTTTAATCATAGCATTGGTTTGTAATATTCATGATTTAACCGGAATGACTTAAAGGATTTATTTTTTAATTTAACGTGGGTTCAAAGAACATGAGCAATAGACCTGCCAATAACTATTTTAAAATATAAACAGATAACTGTTTGTTTTGCTCTAAAGGTCACATTGAGGATTCAGAGCTCATGACTCAGGATGGCTATTTTTCTTAGAGGAATGATTTAGACAAGTCGAATTGAGCTCCTAGGCCATTGACATTTATTCAATTTTGTCTTTAACATTTGTTTACATTTTGAACCTGTAAAACAGGGGTGTCCAATCTTTTGGCTTCCCTGGGCCATGTTAGAAGAAGAATTGTCACACGGAAAATACACTAACAACAGCTTATGAGCTTAAATAAATAAATGCAAAAAAAATCTCATAATGTTTTCAGAAAGTTTACAGATTTGCGTTGGGCTGCATTCTAAGTCGTCCTGGGCCATGGGTTGGACAAGCCTGCTGTAAAAGATTGGAATTTAGATACAGCTCATCAAAATATCTGCTATTCTAAAAATAATTCTCAATTTCTATTTTTTATAAGAAAAATTATTAGACAATAATGTTAAGTTGCACCAAGTAGGTTTGCATTTTGGATTGTAATAGTCCCAGTTTTATTAAAAGGTTGACTTGTGATTTCTTAATTTTAATTTTATTTGTTTTGTTTGCACATACTATTTTACTGATAGTATGTGCAAAAAGATAGTGAGTGAAGCAGTTGGACTAATTGTTTACACTAAGATTACTTAGGAAGGACTAACTGGCCTGTTTATATTACATTGAACAAATTGTTTATAGTAGGGATCATTTAAATATGCATTACCAATATCTCAGGTTTTAGATTTGCCAACCCTGTATGTTGAGATTTTCCAGGATCTTATAATTGCACTGGCTAGTGGTTCTCCCTTGAATAAACTGCAAGACTTTGCACTTAGCTAAAAATGACTCACCTTTGAAGGTGGTATGCATTCATTCAAAAAATATCAAGTTCATGCAGTGCATTGTGCACCATGCTAAGCACTGGAGATAGTGCTGAGTGAGACAGATGTAGTCTCTGCCCTCATAGAACTTACGGTCTAGTGGAGTGAGACACCGAGAAGCAAACAATACATAATGAACAAGATTACATCAGAGTGATAAACACTGGAAAGAATATAAAATAAAGATGATGTGATGCAGCATGACTGGGGGTGGGATGGGTGGGCCAGCACTAGATAGGGCAGTTGGGGAGATCTTCTGGAGGAGGTAACATAGAGGTTGACACTTACAAGTTTAGGAAGAGCTGGCCACATGTATCCATGGGGACATGGTATGCTAGCATCAGGAACACCAAGGGTAAAAGCCATGGTGTAGGTACGTGCAGTGTTGGAGAAACAGTAAGAAAGCTGAACAGCAGGGAGCCAATTGGTGTGTCTTGGACCATGCATACCTCAGGAGTAGTGAGGACCATGTAAAAATTAATTTGTTGGCTGGGTATCACACCTGTAATCCCAGCACTTCGAAAAACCAAGGCAGGAGGATTGCTTGATCCCAGGAGTTCAAGACCAACCTGGGCAACATAGGGAGACCCTACGTCTACAAAGAATGAAAAAAATTAGCTGGGCACGGTGATGCATACCTGTGGTCCCAGCTACTTGGGAGGCTGAGGTAGGAGAATTTCTTGAGCCTGTGAGGTTGAGGCTGCAGTGAACTGTGATCACACCACTGCACTCCAGCCTGGGTGACAGAACGAGACCCTGTCTCAAAAAAAAAAAAAAAAAATTTGTCCTCTCTTTATGCATATTGAGAATTATTACATAAGTTGGGTTTTTATAAGCCACGTAAAGTTCGGGTGATAAAAATTTGATTTCCTACCAAATTGCAGGGTGCTTGATTCTGGTACCCTGAGTTGTGTTGATGTCCAGTGCTCCCTTCACTCTCTTTGGCATCAAGATTGAATGGTGCTAGATTTTTTCATTCAGGATACTTTTGAGTACCTGTGACTTCACAGACCAGTATGCTTGTGTGTAGGATTTGGTGGGTTCATGGTTGTTGATTAAACAAAACTGATCGTATATAGAGGTTTTATTCATTTGCTAGGGTTGCTGCAACAAAGTACCACAAGCTGAATGTCTTGAATGACAGAAATTTATTGTGTCACCTAAATTAAAGTGTCAGCTGGATTGGTTTCTTTTTTCTTTTTTTTTTTTTTTTGAGATGGAGTCTCACTGTGTCACCCACACTGGAGTGTAATGGCGCAATCTTGGCTCACTGCAACCTCCACCTCCTGGGTTCAAGCGATTCTCCTGCCTCAGCCTCCTGATAGCTGGGATTACAGGCGCACACCACCACGCCCAACTAATTTTCGTATTTTTGTAGAGACGGGGTTTTACCATGTTTGTCAGGCTGGTCTTGAACTCCTGACATCAGCTGATCCACCCTCCTCGGCCTCCCAAAGTGCTGGGATTACAGACATGAGCCACCGTGCTTGGCCAGGATTGGTTCCTTCTGAAGACATGGGAAGAAATCCGTCATGCCACTTGCCTAGCTCCTGGTGGTTGACAGGAGGTCTTTCGCATTCCTTGGCTTCTGCTCTATTTCTTCTGCCTTCATGTTTGCGTGTGTTCTTTGTGCAGGTGTGGCCTTCTCCAAATGTACCCTTTTTATAAGAATCTAAGTCATGTTGGAATAGGTCCCACCCCGCTCCAGTATGAACTCATCTTATTGACATCTGTAATGAATGAATTACCAAATGAGTCACATTCCGCATGTTTTTGTCCTGAAATTCCTATGTTGAAACCTGATAACCAAGATAGTGTTAGGAGCTGGGGACTTTGAGAGGTGGTGGGGATTAGTGCCCCCTTGTTCCTCCCACCATGGGAGGACACAGCAAGAAGGTGCCATCTGTGAACCAGGAAGTGGACCCTCACCTGACTCCGAATCTGCTGGCATCTTGATATTGGAATTCCAGGCCTTCAGAATTCTGAGACACGCATTTCTGTTGTTTATGGGCCACCTAGTTTGTGATATTTTGTTACAACTGCCTGAACTGACTGAGACACTTTCTGAACTACTGAGGGTTAGGACTTCAACATAGGAGTTTAAAAAAGGAGTTTTCCAGCACTAGACAAATTCTAAAAGAGCTGTAACACTCAGCATAGGAATTTTATAGGGGGGACACAGTTCAACTCATGAAAGAGGTGCATACAATTTGGCTAAATTCATTGTCTCTCACAAATGAAAATACGGACAATACCTGCAAACATTTTGAAGCTGTTTAACCCATTTTTTGCTCAGACACCTGGAAGCCACGGCCCCTTTTTTATTTAATAACAGCTGGTGTGTACTGAGCACTGGTAGGCTCCTCTGTGATAAGATCTTGAATGTGTCACCTTATTGATTCCTCATAAGCACCCTCTGGAGTTTGTTCTGTAAGCAGCCTCACTTGACAGTTGAGGGAACTGAGGCTTAGTTCCAGAAAGAACCTTCAGCTCATTATCACTGCAGCCCTAGTTTCAGCATTATTTTTCTTACTGATTTTAAACTGCTGGAATTGATAGAATAGTCACAACCACTAGCACTGCAGTCTGCCCTAACCACTAATAGCACCTCCAGGTAAAAGGTTTCTCATTGGGATGTTAGTTTCTTATCTTCTTAATTCTACCACCTGGTCCATTCAGTGCCTCCCTTGTTCTTTATCCCTGAAAGAGCTTATGTAATATGCAGCAGTACTGAGAAGATTAATTAGTTAATATTTGTGAAGCACTTTGAGGATGAAAAGCTCATGGACACTTAAATTAAATTTTGCCTCCTGGTGCCAAGAAATAAACAGTCTTTCTCCTTCCTGCTTGGGGTCAGCATCTCCCCTTGGCCTGCAGGAGAGCGTGTTCCCACAGAGAGCAGGCTGTATTGATTATCTCCCCAAGACGAAGATCGGAATGGCTACCAATTCTCTTTTGAACTAGATTGGATTCTACAAACAATTGAACCACTGACTCTCTGCTAAGCAGAAATGTGATTGATATTGAAACAGAATTAAAATGTCAACTTCTAGGGAATTAAAGTGAGCGCAACTTCAGAAATTCGGAGATGAATGTCCAAGTGGTTTGAAAAGTGATTTTCATGTTCCACTAAGTATATTAACATCAAAAGCGATATTGATGTTTGAGAACATTAGGCTGCAGTTGTTTCCTTGTCCATTTCATTTATTGCCATTTTGACCTAAGGTTTGTGCCAGGAAGTTCAGCTTCACTCCTAATGAATCTGAGTGGTGTAATGCTGGCCCCATCTTGCCCATTGCTTTTCCTGGTAGCCAAATCCCTGTACAATGAGCTGTAACATATCCTCAAATGAACTGCATAAAAGTATGTTGGAGATGGAGAGGAGATCTATAAATTCAGAGGACAAATAAAATGTCAGTGACTTGTAAGAATTCGTAAGCCAAATTCAGAGCCAAATTGGAAACTGAACCTCAGACTTTTCCAAGGCTATGTTCATTCCTTCTCCTGTTGGATAGATCTTCTAAGAGCCACCCTCAACTCGTGAGTCTAATAATTGCTTTTCAGATGGACAGTTACCTTAATGAACTCTGACTTTATGTATGAGTGGTAGTTTATTGCACAGGAATTGTTTTCCCAGAATTTATTGACCTTTATTCCAGTCTCTACTATGAGCAAACCTCTATCTGTTGAATCAGCTCCTAGAACCTCAGCTCTGAATAAATAAAGAGCTTAAAGGTAAGGAATAGGTGGGTCAGTTCAGCCAAGTGAGGCCAGATAGAATTAGAGTTCAGAGCCAGGTCAGAGTTGAGAGTGGGGAGAAATAACCAGGACTCTTTGGCCCAGGATGCGTGAACGGGGAAACACACACACACACACACACACACACACACACACATGCTTAAACACACCGCAAAAATAGAGGTGTTTCCCAGGTTCCTAACCTCCTGAATGCAATGCAGATTCTTTCCTCCACCTTCCCTTCATTGTTCCCATGCAACTCTGACCTATAATCAGCCAACCCGGGCGTGGGCCTTGGCCACTACTAGATATTCTGTTGGCACCAAGAGCCGACAGGACCAGTTTTCCTTCTCTTAATTTCCTCCTCAGGAGAGTTGAGTGTTTATCATGTTCTCTTCTTTTCCTCTCTCTTTCTCTGTTCAGCTTAGGCAATCTTCCGTTCCACAGTCTTTCTCCTAGGTGTATATCTTGAGAGGAAATGCAATGTAGGTTAAGACTGCCTGAGTTGAATCCTGGCAGTGCCACTTATGACTTGTATGACCTCAAGAAAGACATTTAATCTCTTTGCCTCAGTTTCCCCATCTGTAAAATGGGGATAATAATGTCTATTTCATTGGAATGTTGTGAGGATTAAGTTGATATGTGGAAAGCTCCTAGGGTGTGGTCTGTAATGTGTTCAATTAGCATTAATTGAAGAGAAGTGGAGTCTCGCCATCAATTCTTACCTGGGTAACACTGGACAATTTCATACTTTGTTGTCACTATTTTTCTTTCGCTCTTACTGTTATCCATTCCTGAAGCACTAGTGATCAGGAGAAAGGATGTGATTGCTAATGGAGTAATTCCTTGTTGAATTTGTGTAATGCTCCAGGTTGGAGGGGGGAAGATAAAGCCTAAGAAGATCAGTTCCTTTTTTCTTGCAACTTAAATTGTTGTGGAAAAGGAGACGTGTTGATAATGGTTTGCAGTATAACATAGAACATACTAGACTCCAAGTCCAAACTGAGGTTAGAAATAAGCAAACGAAGACAATGGTCAACCATGTGCAGTGGACTTGGGGGCTAGGGTGGGTCTTGGAAGGTTTTACAGAGGAAGTGACACTTGAGCTAGTTTTTTTTTTTTGTTATTTGAGACAGGATCTTACTCTGCCACCCAGGCTGGAGTGCAGTGGTGCCATCTCAGCTCACTGCAACCTCCTCCTCCTGGGCTCAAATGATCCTCCCACCTCAGCCTCACGAGTAGCTGGGACTACAGGCATGTGCCACCATACCCAGCTAATTTTTTTGTACTTTTAGTAGAGATGGGGTTTCACCGTGTTGTCCAGGCTAGTCTTGAATTCCTGAGCTCAAATGATCCACCTGCCCTGGCCTCCCACAGTGTTGGGGTTACAGATGTGAGCCCCACCTTGAGCTAGTTCTTAAAGGTGTGAGAAGTTCAATGATAGACACTATCATCACTCCCAATAAGTCAAATAATAGAGGTGAGACTGCTGCTCATTAGATTTATCAGGTATGTGGTCATTGGAAATCTATGCCAAAGTTCGTGCAGTAGGGTGAAGGTGGGGGAGCCTGAAGGCACAGACCTGAGAAGAAAAGGAGATTAAGAGTCTGTGATTTTTACATAGTTGGGCCCTGGAGGCCAGGGTCATTACATAGAGTTCGTGTTAAAACTTTGTGGTAGCTAGTGATGTTGTTTCGGAGAACCTCAGAAGACAAAATCAAAAACTTTGGGGTGAACTGAGACAAAGTAAAAACTAGGTGTACTCCACTGCTGAGATCCTTACTGTCTTTTAGGACTGCATGCTTTCATCTTTTTCTATTTTAACTTCTCTTTTATTCTTCTCCCCTTTGCTTCTGGTTACTCCACAGAGCTTTGCTGAACACCTATTATGTGCCAGGTGCCAGGGCATCCCAAGTTGGATTAAGGCATTATTTCTGCCCTGGAGCTAACCTCACCCAAAAGGGGCAGATGTGTGAAGAACTAATTGACAATATGAAGTGTAGCTGGTAATATAAGGAGCTGTGTGGGAAAAGGAGGTGTGTCTGGGCTAAGAAGGCAGGGATGGCTTCAAGATCTTGAAGGTCTTGCCACATGGATAGATAGTGACTAGGTGGGCAGAGGCACTCCAGCAAAGGTAACGCAGCCTGCAAAATCAAGGAGATATGGAAGGCCATAGTTTGAGTAAGGAATGAGCCATGTTGTGTGGCTGGAATAGAGGGAGCCAGGTGTCAGGCAGGTATGGTTCCAGATGAGGCTGAAAATGTTGATGAGGGCTCTATGAGCGTATTAGGCTTTTCTTGCATTGCTATAAAGAAATACCTCTGAGACTGGGCAATTTATAAAGAAAAGAGGTTTAATTGGCTCACAGTTCTGCAGTCTGTATAAGCATGGTGCTGGCATGTGCTCAGCTTTTGGGGAGACCTCAGGGAACTTTTAGCCATGGTGGAAGGTATGTCACATGGCAAAAGCAGGAGCAAGGGAAGGATGGGGAGGGGGTCACACACTCTTAAATGACCACATCTCTGGAGAACTCACTTCATTCATCACTTCCCACCAGGCCCCACCCCTCACACTGAGGATCACATTTCAGCATGAGATTTGGGTGGAGACAAGTATCCAGACTCTCTGAATGGGGCAGGTTCTTTTTTGCTCTCTTCAAGGTACATGGACTTTGATCTCATAGAATCCAGGGGGATCCCATGAAAGTTTTTAAGCTGGAAAGTGGCATCATTAAATTTGCCTTGTTTTTATTTTAAAGAAAGTTAATTTTGGTGACAGTGTGGAAGATGTGTTTCCTTATATTTAGCCATACAAAATTTGATTTTTAAAACATTTTAAAACAGTTTCTAGTATTCTAACAGTATAACAGTATGTTTATAGATTTATAAACAAATGACGTTTTATGTTTTTATAAGTCAAATCCTTTTTATGACTTCCTTTTCTGTGGAAAAAAAAAATGAACATTGAGCATCAACGTACGAAACGGTGTGTGACAAGCTTGTGCATTGCTGATCCTCTGTGTTGGCCTCATCCATAAACTAAAGGCTCTTAAACTCAAATCTCTGATGCCTTTTAGAAATGCCTTTTACTTTCTTCTTGTATAGTAAGAGGGATCCTGGAACCTATGATCTAAAAACTGGGAAGCAATGATGCCATGTGTTTGCAAGCATAGGTAACACAGCTGTTTTAGAGATGTCTTTAAAAGGGTGCATGAGTGTTCTGGTATTTGAGAACAGATCTTCCAGCTTGTCATGGGAGTTGCATAGTTTTAGAAATCAGTTCTTAACCTTAAACTTTGTTCACATTGAACTCTAGAATAGCTGTGGTTTTTGAAGACCAACTGTTGAATGCATTTATGCATATTTAATTTTTTTGAATGGCTATTAAAGACCTAAGACAATTATATTCAGGTTCAAGGAAAGAACTTCTTGTGGGAGTTTAACATTTTTAAACTGGTGGTTGGTAGAGGGCTGGTATTTACTGATATTCTTGAGTTAATGAGTCCCAAGTATAATAGCCACAATTGTGCTACCCTTCACTTTAGAGAATTGCATATTTTTACACTCATACTTTGAGGCTTACTATTTCACTATGGAAAACAAATATAGTTGCTGAAAGAAAATGTGACTAGATTTCAAACTTTATCTGAGGCAAATGTGAGGTCATTAGACTTCTTTCAAACTTCTTAAGTTCCTGAGCCTCATGATATTATCAAATTAAAAGGATACACTACTGAAATGTTAATTTCATTTCGTCATGAACATGTGCACTTCTCATAAAATAGCTATTTCTATGTTAAAAATTTCTTATAATCTGTAAATAGCATTTAAGAAAGCAATGCTAATGTGAGTGTATTTAAAAATCATCCTCTAAGTAATGCTTTTGGAAGCCAGCGTACAATCTGACCTAACATGTACAAGTAGACCATGTAACCACTCATTGAAGATGAATAATGTTTTTATGCTACAAGAATTAAAGACTGTTTCTTAAAAGGAAACAAGAGATTGCTTTTTTACTTTTTAACCACCTGTACAGCAAATCATGAATAGGAGAATCCGAATGCCTGATAGCCTTCTGTATTATTTTGCTTATTTATATTTATTTTACAATAAACCTTAAAATGATATTTAATTCTACAGTAGCTGTGGATAGATCAGCCACATTCTGTATAATCTAGATTTTTTTAAAGCTCCGTTTTCTTGCTCTATCAATTACTTTCTGTCCATATTTGGCCATTTTGGGAAGCCAAGTTGTCCCCATGTATCAGTGGTGATAACTGGATAAGAAAAAAGTTGATCAAATCCAAGTGTGTTTTTATATATGATGCATCAGTTATCTCTGCCACATAGCAGTTCCAAAACCTCAGGCAACAAGAAGTGTTTTTTCTGCGTGTGTGTCTGGGTCACAGAGCCTCTGCTGATCTTGGGTGAGCTTGCCCATGTGCCTGAGGATTGGCTTGCTGTTGGACAGAGTAAGGTGACTGAATGACTTGGCTCTGCTCCGTCTGTCTCTCATTCTCCAGCGTTGTGGCAATGACAGCGGCTCTAGAGAGCAAGCCCAGTGCACAAGTCCATAAAGGCTTTGTTTGTGATATGTCTGCTGACCAAAGCATGTCTCTTTGGGCTGAGTCCAAAGTCAAGGGGCAGAGCTGGCTAGCTCACCTATGGTCAATTGGCATTACAGAGTTTCATGTCAGAGGGCATGGATACAAGGAAGAGTGAAGAGCTGGGGCTAAATGATGCAGTTCACCACATAAGATTTAGAATTTTTATTGATAACAAGTAATTTCACTTCTTTTTCTTTTCTTCCTCCCCTCCCCTCCCCTCCTGTCCCCTCCCCTCCTCTCCCCTCCCCTCCCCTGCCCCTCTCCTCTCCTCTCCTCTCCTCTTCTCTTCTCTTCTTTTTCTTTTCTTTCTTTGGAAAGAGTCTTGCTCCATCACCCAGGCTGGAGTGCAGTGACATGATCACAGTTAACTGTAGCCTTGACCTCTGGGGCTCAAGCGATCCTCCCACCTCAGTCTCCCGAGTAGCTGGGACTACGGGCACATGTTACCACACCTGGTTAAGTTTTTAAAATTTTATGTAGAGTTGCTGTGTTGCCCAGACTGGTCTTGAACTCCTGCGCTCAAGCAATCCTCCTGCCTGGGCCTCCTAAAGTCCTGGGATTATAGGTGTGAGCCACCATACTCGGCCTGATTTCACTTCTTACTACCACATGTGTTGTCTCCCTTCTTTAGGCCTTCATCAGGGAATATTTGGGGGTAAAGAACAGAAACCCACTCAAGTTGCTTGAGAATTACCATAAACAGAACAGGCAAGCTCACAGGCCTGTAAAAATAGGAAACCTAGAATGGGCAGGTCTCACCAGAACTGGGACTGCTAGATGTTAGACTTTAAGACCCTTCTCTCATCTCTGCTCCTCTCTCTTTCTTCCCCTCTGCCCCTCTTCCCTGCTCTTATGACCCTTTGTGGCCACATCAACTTTAATTTTATGCAGTTTTGTGGCTCAAGCACCTACTGTGAATTTAGGGATATGAATTAGACTTCACTGAGTCTAATTCATATCCCTAAATCCTAGCTCGTGAGTTGGTTATTCCTAAGTCTACTTGTGAGTCTCCTAGGGCTGAGTGCTCAGTCTTCATCTCTTTCTTTACTTTTCTTATTGAGCTGGTCCAGTCCTATGACTTTAAATGCTGTCTTGATGCTGAAGACTCGTAAGTTTCTGTCTTCAGCCTAGACTTCTCCCTTGAACTCCAGACTCACATACACTACATCCTACTCCACATCTCCATTGGGATATGTCTCATAGGCATCTCAAACTTATACCCAATATAGACCACTTGATTTCCTCCTCATAAACCTGCCTCTCCCAGTCTTTTCTCAGTAAATGGCAATTTCAGTTATCCAGTTATTTAAACCTTGGAGTCAAATTCTTGGTTAAATATTAATACTTTAAAATTATATGCATATATTATAGTTCTAATATGGTACATATATTATTAATGAAAGCAAATTTGAAAGCTTCATGTGACATTGATGAAGTAAAATAGATCCTTAATGTCTTGCTAATCAGGATGCTTCATATTTTTATTTACTGATATCACGAGCATAATAGATGTGAGTTTCATTTTTTAAAAATTGTGGTAAAAACACGTAATACAAAATTTACCATCTTAACCATTTTTAAGTGTAAAGTTCAGTAGTGTTAGGCATATTCACATTGTTGTGAGACAGATCCCCAGAACTTTTTCATCTTGCAAATCTGAAGTTCTGTTCGCATTAAACAATAAGTCCCCTTTTCCTGCTCTTCCCAGCCCCTAGTAACTACCACTCTACATTCTTGTTTCTATGAATTTGACTACTTTAGATCCCTCATATAAGTGGAGTCATATTGTATTTGTGTTTTTGTGACTGGCTTATTTCACATAGCAGAATGTCTTAATAGTTCATCAGTGTTGTAGCATGTAATATGATTTCCTTCCTTTTCAAGGTGAAATAATACTCCACTGTATGTGTACACCATATTTGGTTTATCTATTCTTTTATCAGTGGGCATCTGGGTTGCCTCTACCTTTTGACGATTGTGATTACTGCTGCTGTGACCGTGGGTGTGCAAATCTCTTTGAGACCCTGCTTTTAATTTCTTTGGCTATATACCAGAACTGGAATTACTGGATTATATAGTAGCTCTACTTTTAATTTTTTGAGGAAACTCCATACTGTTTTCCATTACAGTTGTTTCATTTTATAATCTCATCAACAGTGTACAAGGGTTCTAATTTCTCCACATCTATCCAAACCTTGGAGTCTTTTTTCGGCTTCTCTCTTTCATGCCCTAATCTAGTCCCTCAGTAAATCTTCTTGACTTACATTTGAAATATATCCTACATCTGACTGCTTCTCATCTATCACTGTCACCTTTTTCCGAGTCACCATTGGTTCTTGTCTGGACCATGATACTAGTCTTCTAACTGGTCTCCTGGTCTCAATCCTTGCCCCCCCTACAGTCTGATCGCCATAGAACAAGCAGAGTAGTAATTTAAGAATATAAGCTACATATTGTCATTTCTCAGCTTAAAACTTTCTCATGACTCCCATCACACACTGAGGATAAAATTCAAAGTTGTTTCCTTGGTTTACAGTGTCTTAAAAATTCTCATTCCTTTGCTTGCTTGGCTTCAGACACTGCTGTTTGTAGTTGCTGTCAACACACTAAGATTGTCCCTGCCTCAGGGCCTTTGCACTTGATGTTTCCTCAGCCTGAGTGGCTGTATCGTCCCTGCCTCAGGGCCTTTGCACTCACTGTTTCCTCAACTTGGTAGCTGTATTCACAGACATTTGCCCTTCACAAGGGCCTCTGCAAACAGCCTTCTCTAAAAAGGCACTCACTGTCAACTTTTTCTATTCTCTTACGGTGTTTTCTTTTTTCTCTGAGCACTTGCCACTGTCTGACATCATATTGTATTTATTTGTGACTTTCTTATGGTTGTTTCCCCCAAGAGAATGTAAACACCATGAATACAGGGATTCTATCTCAGCATCTGGAAGAATGTCTGATACTTAAAAGATGCTCAATAAATATTTGTGGAATGAGTGTGTAAAATAATATTTTATGGCCTTGTGTCTAAGCAGCTTTGGCCATGGTGACAGAGGTACCCCATGTACACATGGCGCCTCAAGCTGGGGTGGTTGCCCAGGAAAATGCTGTAATCTGTCTACCATTTCTAGCCAATTTCTCCAGCTAGAAATAATTTATGGGCTATTACTGTTCATGAGGTCTAAGTGCAAAAGTATAGATGCCTCATCTTCTTCTTCTTCTTCTTCTTTTTTTTTTTTTTTTTTTTGTTTCAGCCTCTTATTGAAGAAAACAATTCAGGGATTGATGGGAATTATTTGCCTCTGCCCTTTTGGCTCCAGATCATCCTTCCTGAGTCTTGGCTGCTCCTTATTACCTGCAGTTACATTTCCTGTTGTAATGTGAGGACAGTGCTTCATTTGCACAATGAATGCTGGAAATTGATTTTAAAGCATTCTAAAGCAAAGCCAGAAATTCCTCCTGCAGGGGAGATGGTCGGTTGACAAATCTGTGAATTATATAATAGAATCTCCTCTTACTCTCCTTGTAAAATATACCAAAATATCAAAAAACAATGGCCTTTTCTTCCCAGTTTGTTTGGGATCATACTGGCATCCTCCTGTACTTTGGGGCTCCGGGATTAAAATCATGTATAACAGCTTTGTTTTCCCCCAGCTGGGTTTGTGATGAAGTTATTCTGATGGAAACAGTCAGTTAATTCTACAGGATCTGCACACGCTTGCTGAGCAGAGTACTTCTACCTTAAATGGTCTTCCATGCTGTGGGAGAGAGCTTCTGATGCGTCAGTCACAGTGATAATGTCATAGGATTGGAACATCAACTTTGCCTGTTCATACCGCCTCATGGCCTGGAGAAGTCTATTTCAGTCTTAGTAGTCTGTTAGAAGCAACAATAATTAAAATGGATCTGCAGGCTTCTGGCGTCTTTGGGTAGGTAGCCAGAGGTCTATCAATTGCAAGAGATTCAAAGATGATTGCAAATGCAGTGTGAGGGACACTCCCTGAGGTACTCCTAGAGTACAAGTGATGGCTTTTTGTACTGAATGGTGCTTACACATGCATGTACCTTTATGAAAATTCAGGTTCTCTACTTACGACTTCTGTACTTTCCTTGCATATATGTTATATTTTAGTGAAAAAGACTTTCTTAGGAAAACAAACCAACCATAGTTTCTACCTGCAAGAAGATCACCTGGTGGAGATAGTCACATAGAAGATCACACAGTCAACTTAGTGCCAAGATTAAGCAAAGCGTATTATGGGAGCACAAATTAAAGAGATCACACTCATCTTTTGGGGAGCATAGAAGAAAACCAGAGAGAAGGTTTAAATAGAATTTATCTATCCTCTTTTCCTGGCTTCCTCCATATAGAATAAGGATTTATATGAGGAAACCAGAGTAAATGGGTTCAATCCTGATTCTGTGGTAGCATGCTTGGAAGCTAAAATATGCTTGAAAGATAAATTGTTGCCTTAAAAAGCAGAAAATATATTAAATATCATCACCCTCAGGGAGTTTGTTGATGGTTGTCTCTCCAGACCTGTCTCACTGTTGGCATGGATAACTAGATTGATGAATGAGTAAGAGCTGAAACACAAGACTGTGCATTTCTCATCAATGTGTTTTGTTATTGTGAAATATTTAATATTATTAAGATCTGGCAGTGACCCTGTGTTGGAGGAGGGTGTGTTTGTGTAAGAGCAGTGAGAAAGTAATGGCCAAAAAAAGTTGATGTCTTCATTAAAAAAATAAAAAATGTTGCCAGTAGCTGGATGCAGTGTCTCATGCCTGTAATCCCAGCACTTTGGGAGGCCAAGGCAGAAGGATCCCTTGAGGCCAGGAGTTCAAGACTAGTCTGGGCAATATAGTGAGACCTCATCTCTACAAAAAATAAAAAATTATCTAGGCATGGTGATGAATGCCTGTAGTCCCAGCAACTTTGGTAGTTGAGGCAGGAGGATCGCTTGGGCCCGGGAGGTTGAGGCTGCAGTGAGCCATGGTCATACCACCACGCTCCAGCCTGGGTGGCAGACTGAAATGCTGTCTCAAAGAAAAAAAAAAAATCGTGGCTGGTGATGAAATTTATAGTCTAATGAAACATAAAGTCATTTTATTATTTCTTTTCTTTATAATGAATGAACAAAATCATAATAGGCAGTAATTAATATAGCAAGCATTGCAAGGTGGTATAAAATGAATTTCCCTACTGTTAAGTAGATTGAGCTCATAGAAGAAACTGATGGGTAGGGAATGGAACTGATGGGCGATTGGAGTTGTTAGAGTAGATAGTACCCAAATTGGTCTTTGGACAAATAGGTTGGAACCAGACCTGAACGTGCATAAGAATATCTTGGAAACAAGTTAAAAATGTAGATTTCTGGGTCCCACCCCCAGATTCTGTAGGTCTGAGGTGAGGCCTAGGGTTACGGATCTTCACAAAGAGGTTTAGGTGTAGATGGTTCAGACAATACCATGAGAAGTGATGACTAGGAGTCTTGGTAGGGAGAGAGGGCAGGATTGGTGGGAAGCAAATGCTCAGAAGTAAAAAATGATAGCACTCAGTGAAGAGGCAGACTCATTCCCAAGACAGAAGAAGAAAATTTATCTAGAAGCAATAAATGTGCCAAGGCAGCTCCTAGCGTTGGAGGGACTGATGGCAAAACGAGTCATGGCAGTGGAGCCCGTTATCCATGGAATGCTGCAATCCATAGCTAATGTTTTTATTTGCAGGTGCCTTCAGAATGAAGTCAATATTTAAATGAAAATATCACTCTTGAATAATTTGCACCTTAACATGTGGAGACTGGAACATACCTTAAAGGTTATCTTCCTATTCAACCCTGTCATTTAAGAGAGAGGAATGGGAGGAAGTAACTCATGAGGGATAAGTGGAGATATGGCTGAAATTCAAAGATTTCCTGATGAGTCATAAACACTTATTTGTTTATTCATCAAAACTTATTAAGCACCTCCTCTACACACCTAGTCCTGGGCTAGACCCCGGGATCCTGCTGAAAAGAAGAAAAAAATCAATACTGCCTTGCCTTTGGGAGTTGACAATCTAATGAAGGTATCAGTTGTAGAACAAGTATGGGAATTTTTCCTACAATGAATTGTGTTCCCCACACTGCCAGTTATATGTGGTAGAGTTGCATTCCACAGCCCCCCCGCTGAATATACTTTTATTGAAATGAGGGCCCTGGGCACATGATGACACACGACGGCACATGACAAGCTACACGGCTCTCTGTACAGCTGCGGTGTTTGAGTGGCAGCTTGCTAGTTGGCCCTGAGTTCTTTCATTGAATGCTATCTGCTGTGATTTATTTGGATCTTGTACAGCAGTGCTTTTTAAACTTTAATTTGCAAGGCCATCACCCAGGGCTTTTGTTAAAAATGGAGATTCTGTGGGTCTAGAATAAAAACTGAGGTGCCCCGCATTTTCACCAAACTTCCAGGGAAGCTGATGTTGCTAGCAGGTGGACCATACTGACGTCTTTTGGGTCACTGAAGATCTCCTAAATTGAGATCAGGTTGGTTTTTGTTAGTGTTGATCAACTGATTTGTATTTTTTCAGCTTATAGTCACAAGGCCTACTATATATAGTAGCTTATGATAGCAAGGTGCATTATGACTACAAAAATACCTTAGCTGTTGAAATTTGTCCAGAAAAACAACTTTATGATTGAAAGTCCTGTCCTCTGTAACCTCTGATTCTTTTTTACGTCACTGAAAAAAGGGTAACATTTTGGATAAAACAAAATTTCTTGACTTTGCCAACTATCACAAAATAGCAGAAGAGACTGTAATTACAAGTGTGACAAACGTGATAAAGGAAATGAGGGTAGGGGTGTCTAGATTGGGGTCCTCTAACCGTAGTTATTTGGATAGAGGCCATATTGGTTTCTTGTTCTGCTCTTCCCTACCTCAATCTTACATTACTGCATAAGGTAGCATAGGCTGGCACAGAAAATCTTGAAGGATAGTTGCATTTTTACCTGAAGCTCATCCAGCAACCAATGCCAGTGAAACTGTACATTCTATACTCATCTTGAAATATTAGCCCTTCCAGCTCATAGTTTGTTTATAGCAAGCAAAAAGAGAAAAAGGATTACTTTCAGATTGCTGTAACGCTTGACACCATTGGGCTTTTTAAAGGTTGTAAGTGAATAAATTGAGCTCTTGTGTAGGCATGTTTCTTTTTAAAAATGGTTTGATATGAGGTTAAAAACTAAATTATGTAAGATTCTACAGAAAATAGTTTTTTTTCTGCCACTTTTTTATTTTTTGGTTTCTAGAGTGATCTTTTTTCCTGTCTTTTCTTGTGAGTGACAGCATCAAAGAATGCAAAAATCTTAGGAGGGAGCGGTTCAGTTTGACCTGATGGATTAATTTCCTTCCATTGTGTATTGGCCGCTACATTCAAATGTGGAGTTGTGTGTCTGACAACAAAGTTGCTATTCCAAGTTGCTTTGCCAGTGAGAATTTTTATTGTTTTTTATATATGTATAATTTCTTTTTTTTTTTTTTTTTTTTTTTTTTTTTTTTGCCAGTGAGAATTGTGGAACTCATAATATTCCACAGCCAGAAGGGGCTTTGGTGCTTAGCCTGACCAAGTGGTCCTGTGTTCTGTGATGGGCTTCTTCAGTGTTTGAGTTATCATCGTTCATAGAGCCACGTGCTAAGTGCTCCTCTAACCAGCGTTTGTGTATAAGATGTAAACATGGTTAGTGCGCTCATGATTGCCATACTGAGTTTCTAAGGAACAATGAAGGAGTGGTAGATGACTGCACCTCTGAAAGTTGTTCTTATTGTTGATTTTTAAGTTATTTTAGGTTTTATCTTGTGTGAACACACAGCCCTTACGCTGGTTCATGTAGACATATAGCAAACAAAGTAAACAGTGAACTTCACATTGTCATTGAGAGAGGGGGACCCACGGGGTCAAGGCATCTTTTGTTTTTTTATCTTGTCATTCTGAGGCTTCTAAAATACTGAGTAGAACAAAAATTCCATTGACCCATGTGATATTGCTGAGTTTGCTCTGAGACGAGGCTGTCCTGACCTGAACATTCTGATACAAAGAAGCACCACTTGGGTGTTGACTTAAGGTAGTAGGCTCAGGGTCACTTTGCCTGGGTCTGAGTTCCAGCCCCATAGCTCATCAGCTGTGTGATATTGAGAAGATTACTTAACCTCTTCCAGCTACAAGTTCTTCTTCTAAAAGATGTGTTGTTCTGATGATGAAATGAAACAATATTATAAAGTATATAATAGTACATAGAACATTGTTACTACTACATTGTAGCAATAGGATTGAGCATTTGCTGGCCCCTGTAAATATTAGTTATGTAATTGTGATCATAATTTCTTATTCATATCAATAAATATTCCTAAATACTTGTTAAGTATTAAACACTGAATATGTATATATGTATAACATGTATTATACAGCTTAAACATTGAAAATAATAGATTAGAGGAAATATGATATAGATTCTGTAACCTGATCAAGAGCTATCTTCATGGAAATTAATTTTCTACCTGCAGGTTAAATGACTCTGAAATCGTTGGTTTCTGGCTTTGCTTAGAGAAAAAAAATGTTGGTCAATCAATCACCAGTTGAGTGGATCCATCTTTGGTGGCTTCCCTTTAAATAGAAAGCCTGTTACTGATCTTGGTTCCTTTCGGTAGGAAAGCTCATTTTAGACAGTGTATTGAGCCAGGGTTTTTGTTTGTTTTAATGATAGAGAATTGAAAATTGGCATTATCAGATGGCATGATGGCTTCTTTCTGCTGCTGTTTGAATCAGGGTTAGGCAGAGACTTTGTGGGACTGTTCTCCTTCATTGCATTTTCTTTATAGTCCCATCCCTCAAAGATTGCAGGCATATTATATCTGTATTGCACAATTAGATCTAACTGTATTTTGAATGTTAAATTCAGCCTTAAGAAAACCGTTATTATTATTTTTTAAAGCATGTATGATTCAAGTGCTCTTGATGGAGGATATAAACATTAAGTATTCAGGAGTGAGGAGGAAGGTTAAGTTTTAGGTTCAATAAGGAATTATCTGGCTTTTGGTTCAGACAAGTGGTTTTTAACTCGTCCAGCCATTCCTTATGACCCACATCACCCTCTCAAAGTGGGGGCGGGCAGGAGAACTCCACAAATCCCCCACATTTTGTTTTGTAAGAACTGCCAAGCCAATTGTTCAAATTAGCCTAGTCATCTAATCTCCTAATGTCCCTGGCAGGAGAACAAGTGTTACGGGGAGGTGACAGATGAACAGCAGAGAGCTTGCTGTGCCTGTGTTCTGCAGCTCACTGGTAAAGCGTGTCAAGGATGTGGCCTTTGCCTTGCTGTCCCATGTGTTGTTCATAGTCCTCCACTACTGTCTTTGTCCCCAACCTCTTGCAGGGCCAGAGTTTCTGCTGCTAAGCCCATTACAACAGATCCTCAGTGGGCAAACCGCGGGGACTGTACTGAGCATGCCTAGTCCTTCTCCCAAACCTGCCAGTCGCTGAATGGGGCCGCCTCTTGGGGAAGAGGGATACAGTGGGGGCACAGGGTGAGTGGTGCCCTTGAGCAGATTTCTCCAGTAAGAGTAATATCAGGCAGGAGGAGCGAACGTTTCCATCTCGGAGCAGCCAATATTTCTTCTGTAAATACCAATCACGTTAGGTGCCAGAGCAGTTAACTAGCCTCTCTACTTCTGAACTCCATAACTCATAAGACTTAATTGTGTTGACCTGGGATATAAACCTATCCTGACTCCTCCACATACCAAACTCAAACATTTCAGAAACTTAAAATACCACTTGTTTCACATACTGATAAAAAACTCCAAGTAATTCCTCCAAGGATCACTTAGAAGGGACCCAAATCGACCCTGACAGCCCAGCCACCTTGGAGAGTGCTTTTGCCGAGGCAGCATCAGCAGGGTGGAGGAGGACTGGGCAAGGTCAGCACCTTGTGTGCTACCGAGAGGCCCATGCGAGTCTTGTCCTCTTCAGAAGGCAGCCCGCGTGATGAAACACGTCTACGGGGATGCTGTGGTGCTGTGCTAGTCTCTGTCCTGAGCTTCACTCCCTGGTGTAGGGTTAAAAACTCCCAGGAAAGGCTTCTTTGATCTTCCCAGACCAGTATGGTGTATGGTGCTTGCTTTTGCATCAGTTTTAGGTGGCTTGCCATATTCTCCATGAGCCTCTTTTAGGAATATTTGGGATGGTAGTGGTAATCTATATTGGGAGCCATCTCAACTCAGTATTAAATGAGTCTGGGACAACAAGCAACACCCACCCCATTACAAGTTTTATATGAAGCAAACATCTATTTTTGCTTTGTGCAGACTCCACTGTATAAAGTGCTAAAAATAACCAAAGGCTCAGAAACCATTTGTGATGCAAAAATGACTGTAGGGGGAACCGTGTTGTTTTCTGCCCTGGTTATAACTAAATAGTATACGGCAGGAATTGTGCCCAAGAACTAGTTTTGCAAGGTCATTCTGAGGCTTCTCTGGTGTTGGAGGGACCTACAGTTGTCCCTGTGGACTCAGAATGTCATCTTGCCCACACAAACTGGTAAACTTAGAATAATTTAGACAGGCTTTTTTCTTTTTTATTGCTTAAAAGAAATAGTCTGTTTGGGTCTTGAAGATTTTGTGAGTTTTGTTTTATTTTTTTTAGGATTTGCTTTTTTTTTTCTTTTAAAGGGAAATGGAAATACACAGATCACAGGTTAGGGTAACCAGAAGACAGGGTTGTTACGCCTTTTAAAATTGCAGCACATTTCCTAATGCTGCTGTCATTTCTTAAGTCATGCTATGTGCTCAGTGCTCCCGTACTGGCCTCAATGTTGTTACCAAGAAGTGCATTGGCCAGTCTTAACAAACTGGCATCAAAAATCAAGCTCTGAGTTCAGAGGTTAGATACCTCTTATTTTTATCAAGTAGGCAATTTTCCTCTCCCCTTAGCATATGAGCTTTGGGTTCTTGACTCAGAACATGCCAAAGAAACCGCTGGTTAATTTAATGCCTAGAGGCCATGTTCCTGCTGTGTCTATAGGAAAATGTCCTCCCCCACCCCCACCACCTCAGTCTGAGTATGTTTAGGAGCCAGTTGACAAAATTGTTAGCGTGCTGTGAAGGGACGGATGGTCACCTCCTCTTCTCCCCGCGCATCCGTGTGTATGCATTCAACTTGTTCTCCGGTGTGGGTGTGAAGATGGGCATAATCTTGTGTGCTTCTCTATTCTGCTGAGATTTGTGTCATCATCTCCACACTTCAAGGACAAGAAAAGATCCAAGATGATGAGTGGTTGACCATGTCGTATGAAAAGAAAGTGGATAGAGAGGACTCATTCTGGAACGGACTAGCAATTGACTGGACAACGTACTTTTTCTAAGCCTCTTAACCCTTTGTTTACATCTCTTTATGGCTGTGAAAGTGTCTTACCATCTGTTAGATTTTTTCTGGGAGATGATTAGTTTTCAGAAACCTAAATGACTCAAGGGAAGTGAAAGCAATACTAGACTTTCTAGAAAAATTTATGGTATGTGTTCTCCTTCTTCCAGCTCTGTGCGTGCTTCAGGGAATCTGCTGCCTCTGCTGTAATATGTCTGTGCTTTTTGGGCTGGTGGCATGTTGTCTGAGACCTGAAGAAGACACTGGTGAAATCTAAATCAGAACCCTAGGCAGATTTTCCTTCTTTCTCTCTTTTCACTCACCAGCCTTTACTTTAGCAATCTTCCTCTCCAATATTTATTTAAAAATTTCTCAGCATATATAAACTCTTGGCATATAGGGGGAGAAGAAGATTTCTAAAAAATCAAGCCATTTCTCCTAGAAGGGAGATTTGCTACAACAGGAAATTGGATTTGGACCTTCTTTGGAAGCAGAAAAATACTGCTAAATAAACGTTTAAATGGAAGTAGTCTTGTAAATATTTTCACTTTCAAAAATGGAAATTCATTGTGTCACTTTAGATAATATCCATGTTATATCTGATCTTCATGCTCTAAAACTCTACAAATGTAGACTTGGAAAAAAAAAAGTTAACGTTTATTCACTTTTTTTATTCTCACGAATCATAGCATGGACACCCGTTCCAGTTTGTGTTACGTGTTTCACAAGGGAATGTTTAGCAGTTTAGTGGGTTTGAAACTTCCTGAAGGTTGTTGCAGGGGCTCGGATGAGTGCATTACAGGCCTCTCCTTGGCAAAATGTTTTTCCGTTTGTAGTTTCTCAGCATTTTCTCTTCCCCTGCACAATCCAGGCTAGTGGAATTGAGATACTCACATTTCTATCATCCAGCTGGCTAGTTTTAGGAAAGATACAGCTTGAGCCTGTTCCTCCTTGGCTTTTAGCTTTCACTTGCCTTATTTGGTAAAGCTGCGGGGTTCGTTATTCCTGGAAAGGGCTGTTTCACCAGTTTCAAGGACTATTTCCCACTTCCATCCAGTTCTGCGCTGGGAACTTGAGCTTGCTTGCAGCTCTGGGGTATCTGATTTGAACTGGGGCTGTTGCAGGATTGGGGTACCCTGAAGAATTCTCACCATCCATGGCTGGTGGTGATGTACCCCTCACTAATGAGATGTTTACACATCAGATACATAGTTCAATGTAAACTTCCCTTTGAAACTACTCATAAAATATGCTGGCTTTTTTGCTTTGTCCAAGGACCTGGAATGGGCATGTCTTTCTCGCTTTTCCTGGGATCTTGGTATTTAGATTGCCTTTTCCCCAATTATCCTTTTCATTTCTGCACTCTTTGTACCTTTTTTGGGGGCTTTTTCGTATCCCTTGTAAGGAACAGATAGTTTTGCTCACATTGAAGTCGCTAAGTTTTAATGGAGCTCACAGTTTATTATTATCTGAAGTACCTCTTCTGATCTTGTTTATAGGGAAACTTACTCTTCTCATTTTCTTTATATATGAAGTCATTTTCTTAGCACCCACCTCACCCCCTTCTTGTCCCCCAAACCAACTGGAATCCAGAATCCTGACAACTTACCCTTCTGTAGTTCCTAAGTAGCATTTTTAAAAAATAATTAGCCTCAGTTTTAAAGAGATGAGAAGATGTGGCTTATTCCTTGGGGCTTATATTTGTTTTGTGTCTTAGCCTAAAAAGGAAGTTTATAGGTCCCCCAATCCTCAGAAAGATAGTTATATTCTTTCTGATAAAAGATGGGAACAGGGAAGTGGAGAGGAGAAGAGAAGAAGTGAGGCTGATGTAAGCGAATCCTTCACTCTTTGCCCAGGGAGGTGTTTTTTTTTTTTGTAAAAGGAAGTTGAATTTATTAAGAGTTTGGAGGGAGGGGGCCAAAGGAAATGTTTTTCCCTCCCAGAATGCGGAGGCTGCCACTCAGTGGGAGAATTAGTGAAGCTCCGGAACTCACTTTCATTTTCAAGAACCTGTTGGTGGAGGCTTTTTTTGTCTTTGGCTTTCTTCTCCCTTCCAACCCTGCCTGTCACAGAAGGACCCCCGTTCATCTCCCTTGCCCTGTAGTTCATTTCTGGAGTGTGCATGTGAAGTTAAGGGACTATCCCCATCATAGGAGATGAAGCAAATGAAGAGGCAAAATGAAGCAAATGAAGAGGCAAATAAAAGACATCTAGAAATTGACTGGGTGGAAGGAGAAAAGGAGAAAAACAGAAGGGGAGCCTTTAAATGTAAAACACCAGAATGAAAACTGACTTGCCCACTGTCAGAGTATATTACTGGTCAACCCACATCAGTGAGAGCTGGTGAGACCCACCCTCCGAGGGTCCTAACTGTGTGCTGCTGTTCTCTGCCTGGGCAGTTGTGTTGCCATCTGGATACTCAGTTCAGTCCTATACTCTTTCGGATATTTCTGTTTCCTTTTAGAAACTAACTAGCAAATTTGTGACGATTCAAAGCGATATGCTAGGTATATTATGAACCAATTTACCTAACACTGGGCCAAGCATAGAAACCCAACCAATTATCTCTGTCTATAGGATATACAGGAATGTTTTGATTTAACTGCCTTAAGTCATTCTGCACTAGAGAATTCTGTCTCTCAGCTGGATTTAGTTACCTGTCGTTATCAGTCTTGGTACACATAATTCTTTGTCATACTAATCATGATTCCTACTACTACTAACATGCGCTTTTATTTTTTATTTTATTTATTTATTTATTTTGAGACAGTCTCACTCTATCGCCCAGGCTGGAGTGCAGTAGCACCATCCCAGCTCACTGCAACCTCCACCTCCCAGGTTCAAGCAATTCTCCTGCCTCAGCCTCCCAAGTAGCTGGGATTACAGGTGTGCACCACCACGCCCAGCTAATTTTTGTATTTTTAGTAGAGATGGCATTTCAGCATGTTGGCCAGGCTGGTCTCAAACTCCTGACCTCAAGTGATCTGCCTGCCTCAGCCTCCCAAAGTGCTGGGATTACAGGCATGAGCCACTGCGCCCAGCCTAACCTGCACCCCTTTTTTTTTTTTTTAAACTGTAATATTTTTTTCTGTTTTTTAAATATATTATACTTTAAGTTCTGGGTTACATGTGCAGAACATGCAGTTTTGTTACATAGGTATACATGTGCAATGATGGTTTGCTGTACCCATCAACCCGTCACCTACATTAGGTATTTCTCCTAATGTTATCCCTCCCCTAGCCCCTCACCCACCACAGACCCCAATGTGTGATGATCCCCTCCTTGTGTCCATATGTTATCATTGTTCAATTCCCACTTATGAGTGAGAACATGTAGTGTTTGGTTTTCTGTTCTCGTGATAGTTTGCTGAGAATGATGGTTTCCAGCTTCATCCATGTCCCTGCAAAGGACATGAACTCATCTTTTTTCTGGCTGCATAGTATTCCATGGTGTATATGTGCCACATTTTCTTAATCCAGTCTATCATTGATGGACATTTGAGCTGATTCCAAGTCTTTGCTATTGTGAATAGCGCTGCAATAAACATACGTGCTAACATGCACTTTTAATGCTTATGTTGCACCTGGTCTGTTCTGAAAGGTTTACCCATTTCTACCATACAGCAACACCACGAGGTTGGTGCTAGTCATATCCTTGGTTTACTATTGAGGAAACTGAGGCTTAGAGGATTAACATGCCCAAAGCGACACGGTTAGCTAGCAATGTTAACCCTGGCAGTCTGACTCTAGAAACGGACTAACTGCTTTGCTATGTTGCCTCTTAACTGCTATTTAAGTCACTGTCTGGTGGCAAGTAGCCTTGAGTGTTATGTTTTTTTTTTAGACAAGGTCTTGCTCTGTCACCCAGGCTGGAGTGTATTGGCACAATCATGGCTCCCTGCAGCCTTGACCTCCCTGGCTCAAGTCATCCTCCCACCTCAGCTGGGACTGCAGGCACTGTCCCCATGCCCAGCTAATTTTTTAATTTTCTGGAGAGAGGAGGTCTCCCTGTGTTGCCCAGGCTGGATTTTTTTTTTTTTTTTTTTTTTAATACAACTAGTCTCTGGAGCTCATGGTACAAGGATTAACTAGATTAAATGCATATTGGTTTGTTTGGTAATCGCTGTTTCTTACATGAGGCCAAATCTTTGCCCTGCTTTGTTGCTATGCTCTCTTTTAAACTTACTTTCACTTGTTTTCTTATTGTGGTTTTCTCTGACCCTTGTTCACATACCTCTTAGGTAGGTCTCAGATCTGCGGGTCCTCTAAGGCATTGATTCTCAAGCTTGATTGTACTTTAGAATCACTGGGGAGATTACAAAAACCTATATTCCCTGGCTCCATCCTTGCAGTTGGTATAAGACTCAGGAATAAATATTTTTTACATTTCCCTGGAGATTTCGATGACCAGCTTGCTTTGCATTAAGGCAGAGTTTCTCAAACCTTGCGGGTGTACTGCATGATCTTGTTAAAATGCAGATTCGGAAACAGTCTGCTATCTGATCTGCAATGAGGCCCAAGGGGCCTGCATTTCTAACAAGCACCCAGTGCTGCTGATGCTGCTGGTTTTTGAGACAGAATCTCAGTCTGTTGCCCAGGCTGGAGTGCAGTGGGGCGGTCTTGGCTCACTGCAACCTCCACCTCCCGAGTTCAAGTGATTCTCCTGCCTCAGCCTCCCGAGTAGCTGGAACAACAGGTGCATGCCACCATGCCCCGTTAATTTTTATATTTTTAGTAGAGCTAGGGTTTCACCATGTTGGCCAGGATGGTTTCAAACTCCTGACCGCAGGTGATCTGCCTGCCTTGGCCTCCCAAAGTACTGGAATTACAGGCATGAGCCACCCTGCCCGGCCCACACTTCTCATTTTAAGTAGCTGAGGCCTGGACTGTGCATCTTGACTGTACTCTCTCTTACCCTTTCAGTCTTTGGATTGTGTGTCACACTGGCTGGAATTTGTGGCTTCCAACAGCCTACTGGAGGTAATTGCCCACAGGATAAAGTGAGAAAAAGGAGCACAATGGGAAGATATTGAAAGACAAACTGTCTCAATTTGGGAAGGACTTGTTAAAAAGACAGGCACTGTTAATTAGTAGCTTAGTATCTAATCTTTGTCACTGAAGGCTGCAAATCATGCTTCCTGGAGTCTTCTTAAAGACAGCTTCTGCAGAGGTTTTAACACCTCTCATCTGACTTTTGTTAAATAGCCTGCTGGAATCCAAAATAGAAGCTGTGTAGGGAGATTCTCCCTAAGCATATTTTAGCTGCCAAGCCTGCTCTGTTAAGGCTGTATTGATTTCTCCCCCCTCTTGGTATGAAATTAGTCATATAAAATCACAAAGACATTTGGTTCAATCTGGCACTTAATGCTTGGCTGTCCCCTTAAGCACCCCCACCGAGGGATCCCTAGACCTTGCTGCATATCAGAATCATTAAGAGGTTTAAAAAATGATTTTCTATTATATAAGAAATAGATGCATACAGTCTTCTCATAGGGCTTGCTGCAAAGGCTTAAGTCTCCTTGTTCTCTTCCTGACCCTAGAGCTAGCTATTACCAGAATGCTCTGTAACTTTGCAGACTTTTCTCTTTGCGTGTACTTACATATGTGTATACCTATTTCTTTTTTTTTTAAAGTCTGTTAGTGCGGTGTATTTTAATATTATAGTGGATTTTTAAACCTGTACTCAAAGCAGCTGTGAAGTCATTATCTCACTTGGCTTTGCAGACACAGTTCTCTGCTGATTCTCTAGAACTTCCTCTGTTGTTCCTTCTGGATCTCCCTGACTCTCTTTTCCTCTTTCTCACCTCTAAATGCTGGGCTGGTCCTGGGCTTCAGCCTTGGCTCTTATCTTTATCTGTGTTCACTGTCTAGATGATCTCATCCACTCCTCGAGGTTAAATGTGCTGATGACTAACAGATTTGTTTCTCCAGTGCCCATCTGTCTCCCAAGAGCTAAATGTGCATCTCCAACTTTCTAAGTGACACTTCCACTTGAATGGACTTCAAAGGCATACTAGACATAATCTGTCTCCAACTGGCAGTGTCTCCCTGCCTCAAACCTGTTCCATCCCTGGTCTTCCCCATCTTGATGTATGGTGACTGTTTTGGCTTGTAGTGTCTTGATTCCTCTCCCTCCCTCACACGTCACATCTTAGCCATCTGAGGCCAGTTTCCTAGTCCTTCAGTTATATTCCCAATTTACCTACTTCTCACTACCTAGTCTACAGCCCTCATTCTGCTCTCAACTGTCATTATGTCACCCAGGCCATTGTTTCCCAGACTTCTTTGACTGGACCTCATGGCAAGAAATTTATTTCCGCTGGGCATGGTGGCACGCGCCTGTGGTCCCAGCTACTTGGGAGGCTGAGGCAGGAGGGTTGCTTGAGCTCAGGAGTTTGAGATCAGCCTGGGCGACATAGTGAAATGCAGTTTCATTGTGTCTCAAAAAAACATTCATGCGTATATAAAAAAAAACCACATTCGTGCGTATATAAAAAAAAAAACACATTCGTGCGTATATAAAACTGCAACCTAGGAGACATATTCATATATATAAGCCAAAGGTTCACAAAGCAGTACTTACCTTTACTGTTTGCAGTATACTGTGATACTTCATTCTCTTATTTTGTGAGAAAACAGATAGTGGTTGAGGCCCACTTTATTCATTTCATGACCCAGTTTCAGTCATGATCTGCAGCTTGAAAAATGCTGGTTTGGATCCTTGCTATTTAAGGTGATCTGTAGAGCCAGCAGCATTGGCATTAACTGGGAGCTTTTTAGAAATGCAAATCTCAGCCCCTCTTCTGGCCCGCTGAATCATAATGTGCATTGGAGGAGATGCCCAGGTAGTTTGCAGGCAATTGCAGTGTGAGTGTCACTAGTCTGGAATGACTGCTGTGGCCTTCTAGTAGTGGATCTCCTTGTTTCCAGCCCTGATGACTCACAGTCTTTCTACCATGGGTGGAGCTGGAGTGGTCCTTATAAAGCCATTTGGGTCATCCTGCGCCTGCTTTAACCAGCCTCCCACCTCATGTGGAACAGAATCAAGCCAGGTTCTCAACCCTGGATAACTGCTCATTAAGATTACCCAGAAGAATTAAAAAACAAATGAAAACGAACAAAATAAAACCTCATGCCTGGGATACATCACAGACAAATTGGATCAGAATCTCTGGGTATGCAGCCAGGATTGAGAACAGCTGTATGAGAAGACCAGGCCCCTGCCTGCCTCTGGAAATGGGCCTATCTAGGGCTCTCCTGTCTCATTCAGCTCTAACCATACTGGCTGCTTTCCTCTTTCCTGCACA
Source organism: Mandrillus leucophaeus (assembly GCF_000951045.1). Classification (NCBI taxonomy): domain Eukaryota; kingdom Metazoa; phylum Chordata; class Mammalia; order Primates; family Cercopithecidae; genus Mandrillus; species Mandrillus leucophaeus. Next base: position 1,243,530 of record NW_012107886.1, on the reverse strand, counting down.
CAGCAAACTCGTTTCTGCCCCAGGGCCTTTTTGCTTAATGTTCCTCCTGCCTAGAGTTCTCTCTTGCAGGACTCATGCCCTCACTTGTTTCATGCTTCTGCACAGATGCCAGCACTCCTGAGAGACCTCTGCGATCTTCCTGTCTTACCAACTTATCCCTCTAGCTGCTTCCTCCCTTTGTGTATCTTCACCTTGCTTTTTTTTTTTGTCTTCATAGCAGGTACTACTCTCAACACAGTATGTCATGTTACTTCCTTCCTTCCTTACTCTTTATCTTTCTCTGTAGAATTTAATTTGCATGAGGACAGAGACCTTATCGGTCTTGTTGAATACTGTATTCCTAGTACCTGGAACTGTGTCTAACCATAAGCAGATGATGAATAGTATTTATGATGAATGACAGTAGTCAGTGATTCACTGTATTATGGTGTTTCTGGCTTTTTATAGCTGAGTGGGCCCTGGTTGGACAGAAGCAAGAATGCTTCATCCCTGGTAAACTATCAGTCTGGTCTTCTCCATGTATTTTGTTTTTATTAATAATTATTTTTTATTATAACTACTATTTTTATTAATTATAGTAATAATTACTAATTATTATTATTACACACTGGGACTCACTGTGTTGCCCAGGCTGACCTTGAACTCCTGAGCTCGAGTGATCCTGTTGAGTAGCTGGGACTGCAGGCAAGCGCCAGCATGACAAGCTCAACTTTGTTTTTTGTGTCTTTTTTTTAAATTTTAGGTTTGGGGGTACATGTGAAGCGTGTGAAGATTTGTTACATAGATAAACATGTGTCACAGGGGAGTGTTGTACATGTTATTACATTACCCAGGTATTAAACTCAGTACCCAATAGTTATCTTTTCCACCCCTCTCTCTCCTTCTACCTTCCCCCTCCACAAGTAGACCCTGGTGTTTGTTGTTTCCTTGTGTTCATAAGTTCTCATCATTTAGCTCCCACGTATAAGTGAGAACATGCAGTATTTGGTTTTCTGTTCCGCATTAGTTTGCTAAGGATGATAGCCTCCAGCTCCATTCGTGTTCCTGCAAAAGACATGATCTCATTATTTTTTTATGGCTGCATAGTATTCCGTGGTGTATATTTACCATATTTTCTTTATCCAATCTGTCATTGATGGGCATTAGGTTAATTCCATGTCTTTGCTACTGTGAATAGTACTTCAGTGAACATAATTGTGCATGTGTATTTATGGTAGAATACTTTATATTCCTCTGGGTATGTACTCAGTCATGGGATTGCTGGGTGGAATGGTAGTTCTGCTTTTAGCTCTTTGAGGAATCGCCCTACTGCTTTCCACAATGGTTTACTTTCCCACCAACAGTGTGTAAGGGTTCCCTTTTCTCCACAACGTTGCCAGCATCTGTTGTTTTTTGACTTTTTAATAATAGCTGTTCTGACTGGTATGAGATGGTATCTCATTGAGGTTTTGATTTGCATTTCTCTAATAATCAGTGATATTGAGCTTTTCTTCATATGCTTGTTGCCCAGTTCAACTTTGATTCAGGAAAGCATTTCCTTGTTTCTCCCAAGGGAAGAGTGTAAAGAGGAAAAATAAAAAATGACAGGAAAGCCTGACTATTTTCCTGAAGCAACATGACTGTCTTCAAATTATCAGATCTTTGCCTTGAATTGGTTTGACTTTGTTGATAGGGTTTGGAAGACTTTTCATTTACCCTGATCAAAAACATTTTTAAAGAGAAGTTTATGATCATTTGTAGTAGCTAAGATTGATATCGGAATGTTAAATATCAGAGGTTATTCTGGCTTGGATTTGGAGATGATGTATTGAACATAATGGCTCACTTCAACTTGGTTGATTTTTTTTAAGTCTTCATTTGGAGCAGTGTCAGTTTAACAGTCATATCTGACATAACTGTATTACATAATCAGACTTTTCAAGGATACAAATTGAAAGGGCTTTTCGGTTAGGTCTTAGAACTTCTTTTATTTTGTATGCTTTGAGATCAGTCTTCCTGCTTTTGATCTTTTGCCCTTGATCCATGTTTCTTCAGTAGGTTAATTCTGAGCTGGCATTCTGAGGAATTCTTCAACTTAAAAGAGAACACATGATAATATCTTTGTAATAACAAAATTGGGTGAGGGCAGGGAACTACATCAGTCCCATTTGAGAAGTATCACTAATGCCTACCTGCCATACCTGGAAATGCTAGTAAGTTGCTTGAGCAGTAGTGATTCAGGTGTGAGATTCAGTCCTGCATACAAACTGACTGTCCTGTTTTAAGTTTTGTGTTTAATAGCTTTTGGTCTCTGTTATGCACCTTGTCTTTTAGTTCTAACACATTGATGGTATTCATTGTACTTAAAACGTTTGCATCAAATTTCGCTCGTTATGTATAAAATATACGGTCTTTCATTTCTTGTGATACCATTTATTCTCTTTAAGCAGAACGATTCCTCTTATTTTCCCTTTGTGGCCTTTTATGGTCCTCTAGGGTACAGACACCTGAAAACTCAGCTCATACATAACTGACTGGAGCTCAGTGGTTGAAGTGATGCTGTCATGTCTCCAGGGGCTGGACTCTGCCACCCTCTCCATGTTTCATCTTTGCTTCCCTCTAGGTGGGCTCCATTGTCAGGCAGGTCCTCCCTCTTGATGTCCAAACCATCGTCTGCAACTCTCGATTTGCAAGCTCTTTTCAGCTGTGTTAGGGGAAGGTGAATGTCTTTGCTCTGTTTCTCAGTTGGTTAAATCCCACTGACTCTGAGGCAATGAGCTCTTAGCACTTAGATGCCTCTTTGACCAGGGCTAGGTCACAGGCCCATGTTTGGAGCAAGGAGATTGAGTGAATTCTATCCAAATATGGGGACTCTGACTGGTGGGAGACTGGTTCCCTTAGGAAATATGAGAAGTGTTATTGGAACTGTGGGGAACTGGTCTTAGCTGGGCACACCAAGGCCAACTGGCTTCTCTGGTGTAATAACTGAAAGTGGCCCATTGTCTGATAACTGAGGACCAGCTGTATGCTAGAGGAGAACTTGCTCGAAGTCAGGAGATTTCAGCTCTTCTTTTTGCGTGTGTGATTTAGAAATCTAAATGGATTTTCACTAACTCATTGAACAACACGATGCGATGTGGGGTTGAAGGAGATTTTAGGTCTTTTGATCATTGCTATGGCATTTGGAGCTGTCTAACAATACCTATTGTTGGTACTTTACCTGTTGGTTTCATGTGTGCTATTTATTCTGAAGTTTCATGAACTTAGACATGCCATTTCCCTTTGCTTAGTAACTGTTATATTTGTAAAATGGAGGCTTAGACAAGGTCACATTTAGCTCTAAAACTTTATGCTGTCATTTGGGCTACTCCTTCCATTTTCAAGAGGAAATATGAGACTCCAAGAAGGCGAGAGATAAAAGTTGGTTGCATTTTATAGTTTCTCTAAGAGCAGAATCTGGGTTGCATTTTATAGTTTGTCTAAGGGCTAAAATTACAAAGGAGTGAACGCAACAGGAAAGCTGGTGACAGATTTTTTTGAAGCCTTGAATTTGATTCAGAAGCATAAATTGATAATTATGTGTGAAGTTCAGATGCTAATGCCTTGGGAGAATACAAAAATAAGAGGGGCCATGCTGTTCTTTGGGCATATAGAATGCTATAAAAGGTAAAAGGCAACTGTGTTTGTTATAGTTCACTTATAAGACGTGATCAGATAAATACTAAACAGACTTATATAATATACCAGGAGAGACCAGTACAAAAGAAACATGAGACATGTTATCAAAGACACACAGGATAAGGTGGGAGAAGAAGCTGGAAATGTGAATTGAGGCCTCTGACTGCTGGTTTAAGGAAGTCAGGCCTTTATTCTTGGCAATGAGAGCCTTTGATGATTTCCGGTTGGGAAAGGGTATGATCAACAGTGTTTCTGAAAGCCATTCCTACTGGAGAGCCGAGATCATTGGAGCCAGGGAGACTACCAGGAGTATCTGTGTTGGAGATACGATATGGGAAATGCGGGACTTGAACCTGTGGCAGAGGCAGCAAGAATGGTGGAGGTGGCCACAGGTAGAAGGTCGACTGTTTCGGGCTTGTTCATTGACTTGTGGAGATACAAGTGCGAGAGAGAAGTTGAAAGTAATTTAAGCATTCTTTCCTGATTTATGGGAGACTAGAGGGGCCATTAATCAAGACAGATGGTTAGGAGGCATAGATTTGGGATGAGGACAGGTACGGAGAATGATTTGGTTCATGTTGCCACAGTCATGAGGCAGATATCAGCTGCCCAGATCCTGGAAGGAACCAACTGAGGTGTGAACAAATGTGGAAATATGTAGCAGGCACTTAAGTTCTGGTCTGCAGTTCACAAGAGAGGTCAGAGCTGGAGATGCTAATGTGGACATCTTCTGCCAAGAAGTTGTATTACTAAGATTTAGGTCTGGCTGTCTATAACAGAAATGCAAATCACAGGGACTTAAAGAAGATGGATGTTTTAATGGATATGATCTGCTCTGCCTGGATGCCCTGGGGTTCCTTTGTGTTTCTCTCTGGTTTTGTGGGCTCCTGTCTCCTATAGCTCAGGCCTCTCACTCATCACGAGAGGACTGCCCTCAGGCTGTACAGCCAATTTGCCCTAAGACTCAGCCCAAAGTGCCAGGATGTCTCCATCTTTTCCCACCTTCACCAGGGACTCGCTGGTACAGAAGAACAAAAGCTTCAGTAACCCAGTTTTAGGTCAGGAGAACAGGAGGCATGATTTGTATTCCAGAGTTCCTCTTGAGATCGGGCTGAAGTCATCCTCCTTAGAACTTTGCCTGAAATTCCATCCTGATGGGCTTTCCCCCCTTCCCTGTCTTGCTTCCTCTACCTCCTTACAGGTTTATCCTGGGAGCACTTCTTTAATAAATCACTTGTATGTGAATCACTTGTTCCAGGGCCCCCTTCTGGGGAACCAACCCAAGATAAAGATTCGTTTTTATCTTAGATAAATCAAATCCAGGTCTGGTGTGGCAGCTGCATGATCCATGAGAGCCAAGTCCCTTGTCTCTACTCTCCCATTCTTAGTGTGTGCCTATTCTTAGGTTGGCTCTTTATCATAAGATGGCTACACTAGCTTCAGCCATCATGTTCGTGTTCCAGGAAGCAGGAAAGAGGTAAAGGGCAAAAGGATGCACCTACCCATTGAGGGAGCCTCCTTTCAAACTGTTGGCCAGCCCACCCTCCACCTCCCACCCCAACCATGGCCATCTCACTCACAGATATCTGCAAGTGAGACTGGGAAATGTGTGGCCGGAGTGTTTTTAATCTGGGCCTGTTGTCATCTCCTATGATAAAGTGGTCGATTAGTAAGGAAGAAAGGCGGGATGAGTACTGAGTAAGAAGCAGTCTCTGCCACAAAAGTTAAAACTGAAATTGAGAGTGTAGACGGTATCACCCTGGATGAGGAGGGAGAAATATAGCAAAGTGGTTAAAGATATAGGTTCTGGACTTAGACCTGGTTTTCAAATCCTTCCTTTGTGCTCACATTTGCCTGATGTATGACGTGGGCCAATTACTAAGCCTCACTTTTCCCGTCTGAAAAATAAGGTTGGTGAAAATAACTCAAAAAGTTGGCATGGGAATTTGCTGAGGCAAATATAATGAAACGAGTATTAGTCTATTTTTGCATTGCTATAAAGAAATACCTGAGACTGGGTAGTTTATAAGAAAAGAGGTTTAATTGGCTCATGTTCTGCAGACATACAGGAAGCATGATGCCGGCGTCTGCTTGGCTTCTGGGGAGGCCTCAGGAAAGTTTCAGTCATGGTGGAAGGTGAAGGGAGAGCAAGCTCATCTTACGTGGCCAGAGTGGAAGCAGGAGAGAGAGTGGGGAGGTGCCACACACTTTTAAACAACCAGATCTCTTGAGAACTACTATCATGATAACAGCACTAAGGTGATGGTGCTTAGCTGTGCATGAAGGATCTACCCCTGTGATCCAATCACCTTGCACCAGGTCTCACCTCCAACACTGGGAATTACAATTCCACATGAGATTTGGGTAGAGACGCAGATCCAAACTGTATCAAAACTCTTAGTCTTAGCATAAGATCTGGTATATATTATAGATAATTTTGGCCATTTTTTATATATATGAGGAGCTGGGGTGTCGGCTTAGAGATGTTTTTAAGAGCAGAGAGTAAACAGGCCTACAAGGACAGCAAGACCAAGAGTAGGGGCTTGGGGGTTGCAGGGAGGTGGATGCTTTGAGGGGAGGTGATGAAGAAGGTCACATGGCACCAAGACTGGGGAGGATGAGGTGTGAGAAGTAGTTGACTTTAGCATTTAGGTCACTGATGACCTTTGAGAGCATTGTGGTAGCATGGCAGTGGCAGAATGTTCTCAAGAAATCATTTCTTAGATGAAGAACTATGGTAACTGTATGTTTTTCTTTGAAACTGGCCTAAGGGCACCCTGCCCTGCCACTCCCACCACTACCAAACTGATGAAGGTGACACCAGAAATGAAAGCAGATCCCCTGATTTATGGCGGGGGTGGGGGAGGTGGTTGGTTACTGTGAATACCAGCAGCAGTTACAGAATTGTGATACGTCCAAATTACAGACAAATGCTGTTCTCAAAAGTTCTCTGCATTTCGGAAAGCTCTGCATTTCACCAAGCTTAAGTTGCTATCTATATATCTATATTTCAGGTAAGTTTCTACAGCAAAATTTCCTGATGAGCCAAGAATTAAGCAAAAGTTCCTTAGAGTTTGTTGTAAAGGGTCTGACTTTATGGTTAAAAGCCTTGGCTCTTTCCATGAGTTTTTCTTTCCTGCTTTTAAAGTATTAGTTTTAAAAAATGTTTATGTCTACTCTGTATTTATCATCTTTGGTTCCAAATCTCAGTCTTACTAGCTGAATGAAGTAATAGTCTGTTCACTATATAGTGTTTGTTGCTTTACTAATCCCTTATTTATAGGTAGCACGGTTGGAACGTGGCATTTATTTGTGTTTCAAAAGGCTTAGCAACTGGTGGTCACAGATGGGTTTTTAGTTATCTGAACCAGGTTGTTATTGTAATAAAGGTATAAAGTGTCACCTTTTTGGTTTGGGGTCATATGGGTTATATGACTGCCTCTGCTAGAATCCTTTTAACTCTGGTCGATGGAACTATCTTTCCTCCCTGAAATCTTAGCCTCTTGTGATTAGAGCTGCTCATTAGCTGCTGGTCTTCCCACAGCCACCTTTCATTTGTATACCCTGGCAGTGTTTAAACCCAGCGACTCCTCCATGCTCATTATACAGGACAAGCCAGATGTCACTCTCTGGGGGAATAGGAATGTGGTTGTAATTCACGTGGAAACAAGTTGACTTTATATTATTTCTCTGGGTCAGTAAAAGTACGTCACCTTTTAAAGGCTGATATTTTTAGTTTGTTGATATGTTACCAGGAGTTTGCGGCTTACTGTATATTCAGCAAGAATGAATTAGGATTGTAGAGCACTGAGTGAGTACATTTCCTCAGAGAGGACCGGGTGAGAAAAGGAACGATGTGGCCTGTCTGAAGGAATCTTCTTACTCGCCTCCAGCTTCTTGCTGCCATGCAGAAGTATGAACGCAGTGGTGCCAAATCCTGTTTCATTTGTTTTGTTTGTTTTTTAAGGAAAAGATGTGGAGGTGGATTTGAATGTGAAATTGCCCTCTTTTAAAAATAGTGACAATTAATACCAGTCTGTTTAAAACATTGTGTAGGGCAGATAGAATGTTGTCTGTGAGCTGGATTTGGCTTGAAGTCAACCAGCTGGCAAATTTTGCTTAAGGTAATGTTTTTTAAATGAAGCTACTATTAGTCCAGTAAATATATCCAGATGTGCAGAACAGCGAGCAAGGTTTTATGGGGATTTGGGTGTGTGTAGATGATGAAGACGTCATTTGAGCCCCCACGGAGCCTGTGGTGTGGTAAAGAAATGAGACAGTAATCCAAGGCTGTATAGAAGTGTCCAAAGAGAGGGAAGACGAAAGGGTGGTGGAATTTCCCAAGTTGGAGAGGTGACTTCTGGCTGGCATCACCAAGGAAAAGGGGCGTTTGGGTTCCACTGTGAAAGAGATGAGGCAAGGCACCAGGGAGTGTGCATCAAATTGCAGAAATGAAAGAGAAAGCAAGCTGTGTTTTGGAAGCGTCAGTGACCTGGTTTGGCTGGAGGTAAAGTCCAGGTTAACTTTGATCCGGAAACTCCAACCTGGTGCGATGTGTGATCCTATTTAGCCATTGTTCATTGCAGGTAGCCTCCTAGCTTGGCAGACCATTCCTGGCTGTCTGGCCAGAGTTTAAAGTATACAGAGTCACAGTGGTCTTCTCACTAGTGTTTATGCCTGAACTTGGTTTTGCAAACATCTGTGGAGACCCATCCCAAGCACTAGGAGGCAGATAGTATTAGAAGACTCAGATTCAGAGAGCTAGGTTGATAAACCATCCTTCACCTTTCCTGTGGTGTGATTCTGTGACTGAGCGCCTGCTGAGTCTTCTATTTCCTGTGTCTTATTGGTTGGCACATGGCATGGGCTGTTAGCACCTATGCAGGGTCTACAGGGCCTTACATGGCTAGAGCTTTAGTGCTTCCTCTCAGTTAAAATTTGTACCATCCTTCCCCTCTATCCTGGTTGAAAGGAAGCAAACCCTCCTCCGTGGCCTGTCAGTAGCTTCTGTGCATGTCATATGGCAGTAATCTTTTTAACCAGGATGTGTGATTCTTGAGTGTAGCCAGGAGGTCCTCTCCTCACTTGGAGGAAACCCTTGTTTGAACAGAGAATTAAAAAATAAAGGCAGACTGGGGGCAGGGGCTCACGCCTGTAATTCCAGCACTTTGGGAGAACTAAGTGGGTGAATCACTTGAGCCCAGAAGTTTGAGACCAGCCTGGGCAATGCAGTGAGACCCCATCTCTACAAAAAATACAAAAATTAGCTGGGTGTGGTGGTGCATGGCTGTGATCCCAGCTACTCGGTGGGGCTGAGACAGGAGAATTGCTTGAGCTCAGCAGGTTGAGGTTGCAGTGAGCCATGATCACATCACTGCACTCCAGCCTGGGAGATGGAGCTAGACCCTGTCTTAAAACAATGCAGAAAAGTTTTAGGAAATATGGTTATCACTTCTGCATTTAAGATGTTCATAAAGCAGCTGAGTTATATTAAAGGCTTTGTGAAGTCTTTCAATAAAGAAATTTTCCCAACGTTGTCCCAGTGTAGTTTTCTAAAATTATACCTAAAACTCTGGGCTCTAAATCAGAATGTTTCAATTCAGGTGCAATTTTATGTCACTTCCTGAACTTCCCTGAATCTCACTTTACTCTGAGAACATTGTCAAACCCACTGGGTGGGTACCTCTCACAGTGGCCATATCCACTATTTTTCCTCTTTTGTACAGTGTGGCTTCCAGAACTAAAGGTCATATTCTAGGTGTGGTCTGTAGTGCACAGGATCATTACTAATGAGCTTTTTTTTTTTTTTTCCGTCTTTTCTGGCCATCACCTAATTTTGGAAAAAACCTATTGAAATGCTCTCACTTGAAGACTAATATTGAGAATACTTATTGAGGGTTTCCTATGGGTAAAATATTTCATTTTTACTACAGTCCTCAGATGGGGATCCATTACTGTTAGTCCTGGTTTGCTGATATGGATATGGGATCTCAGAGGGTTGCGTATGTTGCCTGCGGTCACAGAGCTAGTAACCACAGAGCCTGTGTTCGTGGCCTTCACTCTCTGTAGCTGCAAATCAGCAGCTCATAAGCTGACTCCTGCTCACACTTGTTTTTTCTTTAACTTGCACAGTGTTTTAAAATCTGAGTTAATTGGTTTACCTTTACAGTTTGGGGATTTTACATAAAAAACACATTTCTGACTTCTGGGGGAAAATGCAGAAAATCTAGCCACAGTGGATTAGCATTGCCAGGTGACAAGAAGTGTCAGAAACTGAGTAGAGCTTTCTTTTTTTGAGGGGAGAAGGACTCTGCAGTCTTGCCAGCATCCTTCTACTTCCTGTGGTCCTGACCTTATAGTTCTTGAGTGATGGCTGTAGGAAGTTGGGTTTGTGATGCTGTACTTGAGTGATGAAAACTGGGGACAAGAGAAGCAACGAACTCTAAATGTGAAAATGGTTGAATGAAGGACCTGGGCTGCAGCAAGCCTTCCCCTACTCTGACAGTAGCTGCTGTTTTTGCAGCTAGGTCCCGCAGGGTGTTGGACTTGACTTTCCTGACACCAGCAGGAGGCATATGTATGATATACTCTTCACTGGATCAGTCTTGGAGTGGACAGTGTCAGGTTGGAGCGTCAGTATGTAGGGTGTTGGATATAGTTGTCAGTTTTGACATATGTATGAAACCGTGAAACTCACCACAGGGTAATGAAGATCTTAGTCTGTCCCAGAAGTCTCCTCCTGCCCCTTGGTGGTCCCTACTCGCTCCTTCCCACCCTGGTACCTGCCCCCAGGAAACCTGATCTGCTTTATCACTATTATTTGCATTTCCTAGAATTTTGTGTATAAATGGAATCATACAGCAAGTCTTCTCTTTTGCCTGAGCTCTTTCATATAGCATAAGTATGTTACAATTCATTTGTGTTGTATGCATCAATAGTTTAGTCTTTTTGTCTTTTTAAAAAATTTTACCTCTGTGGCATTGTTTCATTGCATACCATAGTTTCCACTCAACGCAGATTTTTGGACATGCTGGCCCCCAGTTTCTGGTACCCACAGCCATTCATTCTACATATCCCTCAAGTTCCCTTGTGAGTTAGAACTGGCATTGAGGATTTCTGTGGTTGTGTATTGATTCTGTGATTCTAAGGAGATTCCGAGCCCCGGGTTTTGTTGTGGGTGGTCTTGCTGGGGAAACTGTGGATGGGCTCTTTGAGGACCCACAGGCTGGCGCTCAGAAAGGGCACCATCTCTGTGGACCTTCCTGTTTTGTGTGTGTGTGTGTGTGTCTGTGTCTGTTTTGAGAAGAATTTAGCTTTAATTTTTATCTTCTAAATGAGAACATTTTCCTGGCATTTGTCAAATATATGTGAATGTTTATGTGTCTTCTACGTAAAATGATAGTCTGTGGACTGTTCAGGAACTGTGATGTGGAGATGATGGTGTGAAGGTGGCATTTTGGGAAAGTGAAGTTGATGGTAGACATATTCCTTGGGAGGTCAGGATTGTGTCACATGAGCTCATTTCCTGTACCTCTAAGATTGATTCACTCCCACCCCCAACAAGGGTGAGTGCCGCAGAATGTCAGGAGCCATCAGACAATGCAGGAATGGAGAAATAAAAATATGAGCACTACTTAATTTGTTGATTGTGTGGGGACAGCTCATGAAAGTACACCATGGTTTTTTTGTTCTTCAGTGAAATTCATTCATTGTGAAGTTGCATTTATTCCTGGAGTAAATAAATTCTTAGTTTCTAGAATATTTTCTGAGTAAATAATTGAGGAATTCTGTTCTTTTGTTAGTGGTGGTGGGCTGTGGAGAGGGTTTGGTAGACATGAATCACCTTTTAAATGTAAAGGGGAAGGAAACCCATAATTTATGGTCAATTAATTTTTCAACATAGATATCAGAACAGTTAAATGGGGAAAAATATTCCTTTCAACAAGTGGCACTGGGGCAACTGGATTTCCACATGCAAAAAAATAAAGTTGAGCCAGGCACATTGGCTCCTGCCTGTAATCCCAGTACTTTGGGAGGCCAAGGTGGGAGAATCACTTGAGCCCAGGAGTTCAAACCCAGTCTGGGCAACATGGCGAAAACCTATGTGGGCAAAAAATACAAAAATTAGCTAGGCATGGTTGCATATACCTGTAGTCCCAGCTACTCAGGAGGCTGAGGTGGGAGGATCACCTGAGCCAGGGAGGTTGAGGCTGCACTGCACTGTAGCCTGGGCAATGGAGTGAGACCCTGTATCAAAAAACAAACAAACAAAAAAAAACTTGCACACCTACCTCATACTATATGCAAAAGTTAACTCAAAATGATTCAAAGCTCTAAATATAAGAACTAAAACTATATACCTCCTAGAAGAAAACATAGGTTTAAATCTTCATGGTCCTGAATTAGGTGACAGGTTCTTAATATGACACCAACAGCATAAGCAATAAAAGAAAATTAGATAAATCGCACTTCGTCAAAATTAAAAACTTTCATGCTTCAAAGGATACTATCTAGTGAAGAGACAACTCATAGAAAAGGAGACAATATTTGCAAATTTTGTTATGATATGGGACTAATATATAGAGTATATAAAGACTTCTCAGAGCTCAATAGTAAAAGACAAATAGCCTAATTGAAAAATAGGAAAAAGATTTGAATAGACATTTCTCCAAAGAAAACATATAAATGGCTAATAAGCACATGCAGAAATGTTCAGTAGCATTCGTCATTAGGGAAATGCAAATCAAAATCGCAGTGAGAAATCCCTAGGAGGGCTAGAGTAAAAAAGATGTGCAATAATAAGCAATGGTGAGAATGTGGAGAAATGGCAACTCTTACACATTGCTGGCAGGATTGAAAATGACACAACCACTTTGTAAAAGTTAGGCAATTCCTCAAAAGGTTAGACATAGAGTTACTATATGATTCAGCAGTTTCACTTCTTAGGGATATACCCAAATGAATTGAAAAGATACGTCTACATAAAAACTTGTACATGGGCCAGGTGCAACTATTTACGCCTACAGTTTCAGCACTTTGAGACGCCGAGGTGGGTGGATTGCTTAGGCCCAGAGTTTGAGACTAGCCTGGGCAACGTGGCAAAACCCTGTCTCTGCTTTAAAAAAAAAAAAAAAATAGGCGTGGTGGTGTGCACGGGTAGTCCCAGCTATTCAGGAGGCTGAGGTGGGAGAATCACCTGGGCCCAGGAAGTCAAGACTGCAGTGAGCCAACGTTGCACCATTGCTCTCTAGCCTGGGTAATGGGAGTGAGACCCTGTCTCAAAAAACAAAAACAACAACAACCAAAAAAGCTGTACATAAACAATTATAGCAACATTATTCCTTATAGCTAAAAAGTAGAAACAACTCAAATGTCCATCAGCTAATAAATGGATCTTAAGAAGGGTTGTAGACACACAATGGAATATTATTCAGTCATAAAGAGGAATGAAGTGCCGATACGTGCTACAATATGCATGAACCTTACAAACCTCATGCTAAGTGAGAGAAGCCTGTCACAAAAAGGCTACCTATTTTGTGATTCTATTTATGTAAAATGCCTAGAATTCATAGAAACAGACACTAGATAACTAGACTCTTGAGAGAAGGGGAGAATGGGGAGTGACCATTAATGGGTATAGGATGTTTTTGTGGGGGATAATGCAAATGTTCTGGAATTAGATAGGGGTGGTAGTACCAATCTGTGAATTTTCTAACAACTGCTGTGTTGTACTCTGAATTTTGTTGGATGTGAACAATATCTCAATAAAAATGACTACATGTAAAAAATGTTCAAGCTTACTGGTAACAAAATAGATGCAAATGAAACAACAGACATCAAATAAAATAATAAAGCGTCAACTTTTGACTACAAAACAAGTGAAAAAAGAGATAAAGGGGAAGGAAATAAGGCAAGACTTGCTTTTTGGATGACAGGCTTTTTAATTTTGTTTTTCTTTATAGTCAACTATAATTTTTAAAATTATTTATTTTTAAAATTTCAACTTTTATTTTAGATTCATGAGGCACACGTGCAGGTTTGCTACAAGAGTATATTGCATGATGCTGAGGTTTGGGGTGTGAATGATCACCCAGGTTGTGAGCATAGCACCCAATAGGTAGTTTTTCAACCCTCCCTCCCTGGTGCATATGTACCACATTTTCTTTTTTTGTTTTTTTTGAGACGGAGTCTCCTTCTGTCACCCGGGCTGGAGTGTAGTGGCAGAATCTCGGCTCACTGCAACCTCTACCTCCTGGGTCAAGCAATTCTCCTGCCTCAGCCTCCTGAGTAGCTGGGACTACAGGTGTATGCCACCACACCCAGCTAATTTTTTGTATTTTAAGTAGAGACAGGGTTTTACCATGTTGGCCAGGATGGTCTTGATCTCCTGACCTCATGATCCACCTACCTCGGCTTCCCAAAGTGCTGGAATTACAAGTGTGATGTACCACATTTTCTTTAACCAGTCCACTTTGATGGGGTACCTGGGTCAATTCCATGTCTTTGCTATTGTGAATAACACTGTGATGAACATACAAGTGCATGTGTCTTTTTGGTAGAATGATTTGTTTTCCTTTGGCTAATACGCAGTAATGGCATTGCTGGGTTGAGTGACAGTTCTTTTAAGTTCTTTGAGAACTCTCCAAACTGCTGAACTAATTTACATTTCCACCAATAGTGTATAAGTGTTTCCTTTTCTCTGCAACCTCTCTAACATCTTTTTTTAAAAAAACTTTTATTTTTTAATAGCTATTCTGACTGGTGTGAGATGGTATCTCATTGTAGTTTTGATTTGCATTTCTTCAGTGATTAGTGATGTTGAGCATTTTTTCCTATGTTTGTTGATTGTCTGTATGTCTTCCTTTGAGAAATGTCTGTACATTGGGTGAGTTTTCAGATGTGTTTAAGGATATGTTTTAGGTGAGAGGCACATTCATTTAACAGAGGTTATGGAAGACGTATGTGTTGGCAAGACTCTTTGGAACACAGTGATGAGTAAGACACTGGACCTATGCTTGTGGGCTTTCGTGGAGGTGGGAGGGAGGTCAGGTAGGCAGGATGGAAGTCAGGAGTCTCTGCTGAGGCACCAAGACATAAAGGATGTTCCATTCCCAAGGATGGGTCAAGGTATTTATAAAGGTGTTAGCTGAAAAAGTTACAACTGTATTACTTGGAGAGCTGTCTGTGTGTCTCCTCTGCTTAGGGAGGGATGGGGTGTCCAATTCTGACGTGGGATCAGCAAGGAGATGAGCTATCTAGCTGCATTGACAAGCAGCGTAAAGAAGCATTTCAGCTAATTTGGCATCAGTTTGCCTGAGCAAGGAATTCATGATTCTTTCATGGCCAGGCATGGGCCATGTGTGAATGAACTGGTGTGGGGTCATCTTAGCTGGGAAGGGGCCCTGCACACAACAGAACTTAGGGGTGGAGCTTAGGATCTGCAGTAGCCGGGGAGGACCTGTGACTACTAGAATAGAGATCTTTCCCCCTGAAGAGGGAATGTAGAGAGGGGCCTCTAGCGATGGCAGGCTTATCTCCAAGATGTCTGTGGAAATGCCAGCAAGAACAGATGGACATCATGAGTCCTCAGATTTGATGCCCGGGGTAGGACTCAAGCCCTGCATGGAGTGTTCCAGCTGGAATCTAACCATGAGAAAACATCAGACAAGCCCCAAATGAGGAGCATGCTATTTTTTTTTTTTTTGAGATGGAGTTTTGCTCTGTCGCCCAGGCTGAAGTGCGGTGGCACGATCTTGTCTCACTGCAACCTCCGCCTCCTGGGCTCAAGCAATTCTCCTGTCTCAGCCTCCCCAGTAGCTAGGATTAGAGGCACATGCCACCACGCCTGGCTAATTTTTTGTATTTTTAGTAAAGATGGGATTTCACCGTGTTGATCATACTGTCTAGAACTCCGACTCGGCCTCCTAAAGTTCTGGGATTACAGGCCTGAGCCACCCTGCCCAGCCCTATAGTTTTTTAAATGGGGGACCACATATTATTTTTAAATGTCCTGGACATAAAAGACAGAGAACAGCTATAAAAAACATGGCAACTGAATGCAGTACCTGATCCTAAGTCAGATTCTGATTGGAGGATAGAAAGTGCCAGAAAGGACACTGTCTGGTCAAATGACAAAATGGGAATGTGAACCGTAGGTAAGATAAAAGCATAGGATCGGTATTAGGTTTGCAGAAGCCGATAGTAGTGCTGGGGTCATATCAGAGAATTGCCCTGTTCTTAGCAAATGGACACTGAAATAAGGGCATGGTATATGAGACTGACACGAAAATGGTTCAGAAAGTTATTTTGTATGTACGTATTATACATACAGAAAGAATATGAATGATCAAGTAATTGTGTAAAAGGTTAGCAATAGGTGACTCGGTATAGAGTGGTCCATGTACCATTACTCTTGCAACTTCTGTAAATTTGCAGTTGTCTCCAAATAAATATCTAAGAAAAAATGACCATGAATGCCTAGCTTTCAGCATCTATCGCTGAGGCCTAGAGTGTGAAGCTGGTGTGATTCCACTGGCCTTTCGTGGTCTTCTGGTTGCTCTCCTCTCTCCACATCCTCTGCCTCCTCCAAGGTGAGATCAGAAAGTAAAGTAGGCAACAGGGAGTGGGGCTGATGTCAGACAGGAAAGAGACAAGGGATCGTGGGGAGGAAAAATCTTAGCCTTGGTTGTCAGGTGGGTCTAGATTATTTTAATTGGATCATTACTGTTTGCAAGCGTTTCCAGAGGCTTGATCAACTTTTTCTTTTCCAAAATCCAGGAGCAGGGGAAAGAGCCTTCCCCACTGAATAAATTTTAAAACAACAGTGGAAGATAAAGATGTTTTCTGATTATGTAATACAGGTTCTTAATGGTCACCATACCTGTTGCACAGACAAATTCTAGGGCAGTACTAGAATGAAGGTAGTGTTTGGGATTCTGAAGGAGGCCGTGATGAACCCTGTGTGGTAGGTTGGAGTAGGATGGAGGACACGAAAGTCTTCCTTTAGGAGTGGAACTTTGAGGGTGAGCTTACAGCAGGATAGATGAAGGGTGTCCCAGATAGAAAATGGCACTGATGCTGCTGGTAACATGGGAATACAGTTTGTAAACGAAAAGGTATCTGAGGCAGGTCTCAATCAGTGTGAAAGTTTATTTTATCAAGGTTAAGGTGATGCCCGGAAGGAAAAATGAAACAAACACAGAATCACAGAAACAGTCTGTGATCCTTGCCTTTCTCCAGAGATGATTTTTGAGGACTTTGGTACATAAAGGGGAAGAGTGGGCTGGAGGGGAGACAGAGAGGGTATGGTAAAACACATGTTGCAAGGGAAAAGGAGCAGGTAGGGGCATGTTAATTATGTATTCGTCTCATGATCAGCCTCATGCACTTTATATAAGATAAAGTGAACATAGAGTAGCTACCTGTAGAGATATTTAACCTTTTATCTGTAGCTATCTTCTTAGGGACAGAAGGAAAGGCACTTGCATGACTCAGCTTTCAGCTGGATTTTTTTCATTTTTGGCATAATAAATTGGGGTCCTGAGTTTTTATTTGCCTTTCACAAGTTTCTGGCAGAGGGAAGGAAAAACTTGGGAAAGGCAGAGAAGAGTGATACATGGTTTACATTTGTGAGACTTGTCATGAGTTTGGAATGGCTGGAGTGAAGTATTCGTGGGGGAGATGTTTTAAAGAAATGAAAATGGAGAAGTGGAGGGGCCACATGAAAGGTCTGACATTCCTGGCTAATATTCTTTCTACCACACCAAACAACAGTAATATTGAAGGCCTCTGGATATTTTCACGAGTGAGCTGTTACAGATGTGTCCCGTCAGCACTTGGGAATCACCCTGATTGCTGGCAGTGACGTAAGTCCTAGGACCTTGTCGCTCAGCGTGGTCTCAGACCAGCAGCTTGTTAAGAAATGCAGTCTCAGACCCCACCCATACTTGCTGCATCAGAGTCTGCATTTTAACAGGATCTCCAGATGATTTGATTGCACACTAAAGTTTGAGATGTGCTGTTTTTAGAATTCAGTTATCCTGCAGGTCAGTGTTTCTCAGAGTGTGGTTGGGGGGGCCACTTGCCTTAGAATCACCTGGAGTACTAGCTTAAAACGAGGATTCCTAGGCCACACTTCCACCCAGGCCCGTGTGTTTTAATAAAGTCCCCTTATAAACCACCCAATGGGTTCTTCTTGCCCGCTGCCGAAATGGGGCCAATTGATCAAGGCAGGGGAATTGCGAGAGAGAAAGGGTTTTTTACACATAGTGCTTACTAAATGGAAGCCTGGAGGTTTATTATTGCTCAAATCAGCCTCCCAGAGAATTTGGGGGCTAGGTTTTTTCCAAAGGTTGGTTGGGGAAGGGTGGGGGTGGCGGGCAATGGGTGCTTGCTGCTGATTTGTTGGGGGGTGCAGTCATATGGGGGTAGGTAAAGGTCCTCTGGTGCACTGAGTTGCTTCTGGGTTGGGCCACTCAGGAGCAGTTGGCAGGTCCAGGTGGAGGTCATCAGGAGTCAGATTTGCAACAAAACCTGAAAATATATCTCAAAAGGCCAACCTTAGGATCTACAACAGTGATGTTACCTGCAGTAGTAATGAGTAAGTTGCATATCTTGTGACTTCCAGAATAATGGCTGGCAATCGATTATGTCTACACCTTAGCAGAATTCAGGCTCCTCTATCTGCCTAGCCTGGTGGCCTCTCGTTAGCTTTACAAAGGGTTGAGTTTTGGGGAAGGGCTGTTATCATTTAAACTATAAACTAAATGTCTCCCAAAGTTAGCTTTGCCTAAGCCCAGAAACAATAAAGGGCAGCTTGAAAGTTAACGGGAAGATGGGGGTTAGCCAGATCAGATCTTCCCCACTGCCATAATTTTCTCAATGTTATAATTTTTGCAAAAGCAGTTTTACCCTGGCAATTATGATTTACTCCTAAGTTTGAGCACATACAGAATCCTCCAGAGCATTGTATCATTTTAAAAGCAGCAGGAATCCCTGCTGCCATAGAGAGTCCTCTGGAGCATTGTATCATTTTAAAACCTTCTCTATGTGACTGTCAGGAGCAGCCGGGGTTGAGAATCACAGCCCAATAGGACTTGAGGCAGAGGAGTCAAGTGTAGAATTCCAACCATCAAGTAGGATTCCAAAAAGTACAGCAAAGAAGCTTCTTTTGAGACACGATTCAGAAGGGTCTAGAATGCTTTTTGCTGCACTCTGTTGTATTCATCAGTCCATCTTCCCACTTTTGTTAACTTCAGGGCATTGGTTCTCAAGAAGGATGGGGAGGAAGGTTTCCTCCTATGGATCTCATTTGGGGGTGATTTTAGCTCCCAGAAGACATTTGGTAATCTGGAGACAGTTTTGATTGTTAGAACTAGGGAGTGGGATGCTACTGATAGCTAATGTGTAGAGGCCAGGGATGCTGCTCAGCATCCTACAAGGTACAGGACACCTCCACAATGAGGAATTACAGATAACACCCAAAATATCAATGGTGGCTGGGCACGGTGGCTCACGCCTGTAATCCCAGCACTTTGGGAGGCCAAGGCAGGTGGATCTCTTGAAGTCAGAAGTTTGAGACCAGCCTGGCCAGCATGGTGAAACTTCATCTCTACTAAAGATACAAAAATTAGTCAGGTGTGGTGGCACATGCCGGTAATCCAGCTACTTGGGAGGCTGAGGCAGGAGAATTGCTTGAACCCTGGAGGCAGAGGTTGCCGTGAGCCGAGATCATGCACTGCACTCCAGCCTGGATAATAGAGTGAGACTTTGTCTTTAAAAAAAAAAAAAAAAAAAAAAGAAAAGAAAAAAATGTTAGCAGTGGTGTTGAGAAATCCTCTTCTAATCTAATCACCATTTTGGAGGGGTGGGGTCATTCTTGAGGTGCCATCCTTGAGAATCTCTACTATAAGCCTCTTCTGGGGGTGGGAAGGTGTCATATCTTTCAGGTGGGTGTTCTGGGGAAAAGAAAACGCTTGGCAGTCATTGTTCTTGGCAGATACTTGGACTGAAAAAAACCTGTTCAGTGGTAGGCTGTGTTTGCTAGGATAAAAATAAAAGGTAAGCAAAGGAAACATAGGTCATGAAATAAGAGGGCAACTTTTCTCTTTAGGGTATATACACAATGTTTTTGAGTAAGTCCTGATTTGTCTAATTAGTTCTTTCTTGTTGGGCTTAGGGTGGTTGAAAGCGTCTCTTTGGAAGGAATGTGTTCTTTAGGGGTATGTTGAATTGTACAGGTGTAAAAACTATGTGAGGGCATGGCGCACCTCACGTGTGGTCGGGGAATGCTGGGATGGAGGGGGAAGGACTCTGGTGCTCAGGGCTGGGTCATGACGTATTCAATGGAGAGCATGGAGGAATAGAATGGGACAGATGGGGTGGTAGCTTGGCCACCTCACATGTGGTTGCAGCTGGTTAGAAATGCTGGGATAGAGGGGGAAGGACCCTGGTACTCAGGGCTGGGTCACCATGTATTCAGTGGACAACATGGAGGAATAGAACAGGACAGAGCTTCCTTTGGTCCTTCTTGTCTCTCTATGGAGAAACAGGGCCAAACCAGCAGTGACAGCCCTGCCTAGCCTGCCATGTTGCCTTGAACTCCCAGAGCAGGACGTGTGAGGAAAAGGCACTGTTGCGGTCTAAGGGATGCCCAACCCAGATGAGCGAGGAAGGGGGGCCAGGTCAGCTGTACTTGGTGTTTCCGTTCTACATGGTGGGCTGTATCAAGAAGTCTGGCCCACCGCACAGAAAATTCATTCTGGGGCCACTGTGCTGGCTGGAATGCAACAGATTTCTGTAGCATCTCTTTCTTTGCTTATCATCCATCCCTCTTCCTGGCCCAGCCATTGACTTATCCAGTGGATCCTGCAAAGCTCAAATGAGGAATCTTCTTCTTACTGCCTCTCCCATCTCTACGTGGGCTGGGTTAGTGCCCCTCTGTGCGCCAGACACCCTGGAGTTTCCTGTTGGTTCCTCCCTCTCCCTGATGACACTTGGGGATCAGGTTTTATTGACTTTGTATCTCCAGCACACAAGCACTTAATAACCATTTGAATGAGAGAGAAATAAAATTGCTTCAAGTCTGCTCTTTCTTTGTGTAGTGGGAGTTTCTGATAGGAAAAGGATTTTTTCTGGAGGATCTCGATGACCAGGCCAATAGCTTATGTAACTACTTTCATGCCAGCTGCTCCCAGGCTTTCTGAATGCCCTTTTGTAGATGTGGCATATCCTCATAGGTTCTTAAGTACTGTCATTTTTTTTTTAAATACCCAGGGGAATGCACAGGGAAATTTCATTTGCCTTTAATGAGGTACTGAGAGGTACTGAAGATGTAGAGTGCTCCTCAGCAAAGGTTTTTAACCCAAAGTCCATAGTTATTGTTTGTTGTTCACAAGTCTAAGAGCAGGGCATTCTCATTTTTTTTTGTGCACTACTTATTCCACAGGTCCATCCAGCTATGGCCTCCTTTCCAGAACATACTGGTTTTCAGGTGGAATGGCAAATTGTCTTTCTCCTCTCTCTCCTCTCTCCTCTCTCTTCTCTCCCCCCTC
>NW_012107886.1:1213709-1222250 GCF_000951045.1 Mandrillus leucophaeus | reverse complement strand
CCTTCCTTCCTTCCTTCCTTCCTTCCTTCCTTCCTTCCTTCCTTCCCTTTCTGTCTGTCTGTCTGTCTTGACTTAAAGAAAAATAACTGCCAGGCATGGTGGCTCATGCCTGTTATCTCAGCACTTTGGGAGGCTGAGGAGAGTGAATTGCTCAAGCACAGGAGTTTGAGAACAGTCTGAGCAACATGGCAAAACCTCGTCTCTACAAAAACAAAAAAAACAAAAAAACCCCACTTTATATATGTACAAAAATTAGCCTGAGTGTGGTGGCTCACACCTGTAATCCCAGCACTTTGGGAGGCCAAGGTGGGTAGATTACTTGAGGTCAGGAGTTTGAGACCAGCCTGGCCAACCTGGTGAAGTGGCATCTTTACTAAAATTACAAAATTTAACTGGGCATGGTGGCATGCACCTGTAATCCCAGCTACTTAGGAGGCTGGGGCAGGAGAATGGCTTGAACCCAGGAGGCTGAGGTTGCAGTGAGCCGAGATCATGCCACTGTATGCCATCCTGGGTGACAGAGTGAGACGCCATCTCAAAAATAAATAAATAAATAAATAAATAAATAAATAAGGCAGGTGTGGTGGCATGAGCCTGTAGGGAGGCTGAGGTGAGAGGGTCACCTGTTCACAGGGAGGCCAAGGCTTCAGTAAGCTGAGATCATGCCAGTGCACTCCAACTTAGGTGGACAGTGAGACTCTCTCTCAAAAAATAAATAAATAAAATAAAAAAATCCTTGCTTTGAATTCAATGAATACTTGTTTGGTTTTTATGAAAATTTTATACTTGAAAATAAATTTCATAGATGATTTTTAAAACTTCCTATTGTAAAAAAAAATTTAAGCCTATTTATAAATTGAGAGAATAAAAATACAGCAACTTTGCATGCATAGTGGCTTTCCATGTCTGAAGGTTCCATATCCACAGATTGAACCAACCTCACGTCAAAAATATTCAGAAACCACCTCCCCTAAATAGCAATACAACAATTAAAAATAATACAAATAAAATTATAGCATAACAAGTGTATCAGACACTTTTTTTTTTTTTTTTGAGTCGGAGTCTCTGTCACCCATGCTGAGTGACAGAGTGCCACTATATCCAGGTACTTTTGAGCATCTGTGGATTGTGGAATCCAAGGGGTTGTCCTGGGCCCAATCCCCCATGGATACCAAAGGACAATGACAGTACCTCAACACCGACCTTTAACAATGACCAACTCATGGCTAATCTTGTTTTTTTTCTGTATCCCCCCACTTCTGTCCCCCTGATCATTTTGAGGTACATATCAGACATCATATCATTAGAGATTACACTTTTAAAACTGCTGCTTATTGGCCGGGCACAGTGGCTCATGCCTATAATCCCAGCTCTTTTGGAGGCCGAGGCAGGCGGATTACCTGAGGTCAGGAGTTTGAGACTAGCCTGGCCAACATGGTGAACCCCCATCGCTACTAAAAATACAAAAATTAGCCAAGTATGGTGATGGGAGCCTGTAATCCCAGCTACTGGGGAGGCTGAGACAGGAGGATCGCTTGAACTCAGGAGGCGGAGGTTACAGTGAACCAAGATCTTGCTCCTGCACTCCAGCCTGGGTGACGAGAGTAAGACTGCGTCTCAAAGCAAACAAACAAACAAACAAAAAACAAAAAACAACAAAACTACTGCTTATTAATGTTTTAAAGCTGTCTGGATATGTGGATCCCAAGTATCAGAGACAGGTCTCAGCCAAATTAGAAAGTTTGTTTTGCCAAGCTTAAGGACGTGCCTGTGACACAGCCTCTGGAAGTCCTGAGACATGTGCCCAAGGTGGTTGGGGGTACAGTTAGCTTTTATACATTTTAGAGAGACATGAGACGTCAATCAATATGTGTAAGATGTACATTGGTTGGGTCCAGTAAGTCGGGACAATTCAAAGTGGGGACTTCCAGGTTAGGAGTAGATAAGAGACAAAAGGTTGCATTCTTTTGAGTCCTTTGTCAGTCTTCCACTAAATAGACAGTTTATTCTGGCTCAGTGAATCTGTATTTTTACATAAACAATAGGGGAGAGGAAGCAATCAGATATACATTTGTCTCAGGCGACCCTCAGAGGGATGACTTTGAATAGAATGGGAGGCTGGATTGCCCTAAGCAGTTCCAAGCCTGACTTTTCCCTTTAGCTTAGTGATTTGGGGGTCCCAATATTTATTTTTCTTTCACAGAAGAGGGAACTTAGGGGGAACTACCCTGTGTTGCAGCTCCTCTGGGCACTTGTCCTTGGGCCAGGGAGTGCTCATTGCCTGAGTTTCCTGTGGGTGACGCAAATACCAAGGCCATAAGGGGAGTCGGTGATGTCATCTCTCTCCCTTCTGCCTTTCCTCCTCTTCCTTATAGACCAGCAACCTCCAACCTCCAAATCCTGACAAAACAAAGCATGTTTTTCCAGCGGTGCAAATCGGACATTGTTATCTTTTTACATGAAGGGAAAATTTGTTTTTCCATTATCAGCAGGATCATCCTCCTTTTCATGAGAACATGAAAAGCATTTTATTTTTATCTTTTATTGAGGTATTTCACATATGCGTGTGTAGACAGATATATAGGCATATATGCACATGCCTTAAATGTATCGCTGGATGGAATTTTGCATATGTACATTTCCACATGGCCTACACTCAGATTGAGATAGAAAACATTTCCAGTGCCCCAGAAGGTGCTTCTTTCTGGAAAATACCACCTCCACCTCCACCCTCGACAGAGATAACCACTATTTTAATGCTGTGACTCTAGTTTTGCCTATTTTTGAACTTCATATAAGTGGATTCATTCAGTATAAATGGACTGTTTGATTTGGCATCTTTCACTCCAAATAATGACAGCAATACAAAAAAATTAGCCAGGCGTGGTGGTGCGTACCTGGGAAGCTGAGGTGGAAGGATCTCTTGAGCCTGGGAGATGGAGGCTGAAGTGAGCCTTGATATCACACCACTGTGCTCCAGCCTGGGTGACAGAGCAAGACCTTATCCTAAAAATCAAAAACAAATAACGATTGTGAAATTCATCCATGTTGTAACAGTAGTTTGTTTTTCGGTGCAGTGTGGTCTTCCAGCATTTCAGCATAACATGGCTTTGTCACCTGTTTATCCCTTCTATCATATCATAGCAGCTAGTATTTATTGAATGTTTACTCTGTGCCAGGATCTGTTTGAAGGACTTTAAACAAAGTAGTTTAATTTTTAAAGTTAATTTCTGAGTTAGCCATATGGTTATTACCTCTTTATAGGCAGGAAACTAAGACTTACGGAGACTAGATAATTTTCCCCCAAATCATACAGCTCACATGTGATAGAGCTGGAGTTTCAACTCAGTCAGTCAGATTCTAGATTGGTGAACACTTTAGCGCTTCCAGGTCTAGATCTTCTGTTAGACGCATGACATGCGACTTGAGGTTTTACAACAGGCGTGCAGTTTCTGGGTGATGATCTCTTCTAGAGGAGGACATGCAGACACAGAGAGCTTTCATCACATAGACAAGGCTGCTCAGCCAATAAGTGGAGGAGACAGGGCTGCTGGAAACCTGGAAACCCGGGTTTCTGGATTCCCTTTCTCTACGTTTTTCAGCGTTTTCTTGGGTGATGGTGAAAGCCTTTGTGTATTTTCATTCGCAGCAGAGCACATTGTCTTATCACTCTATGGTTCAGCTAGGACTCTTGTTTGCAAACAACAGAAACTG
Source organism: Mandrillus leucophaeus (assembly GCF_000951045.1). NCBI lineage: Eukaryota > Metazoa > Chordata > Mammalia > Primates > Cercopithecidae > Mandrillus > Mandrillus leucophaeus. The sequence continues at coordinate 1,218,536 of NW_012107886.1, read as the reverse complement.
ACTAACATAAGCCCAAAAGGAAACTATTCAAGAATATTGTATAGCTCACAGAATCAATAGGGAGACTGGGAACTGGGGTCAGGCACTGTGGGAGGCATGGCTGTAGAGCCAGGTCCGTGTGTGGGAACCTTTTGGAAGGGTGCTGCCTCTGTCGCAGTGACCCCCATCCCTTACTGACACTTCTCCACATTGCCCCTGGACCTCTGACCCAGCTACCACAGTCTTTAATAGGCCCTGAGTCTTCGGCAGCCTTCTCTCCAGGTGCAGAGGTCAGGGCAGAGCATCTGAACGACCACGTGGGGGCAGGTACCTGTGTTCGGGCTACTGGTTGGAAGGAACCTCTGGCCCCTTTTGTCTTTTTGTCTCCACAATGGGGAGAGACCTTGCCTTTCCAACTGATTTTTTTTTTTTTTTTTTTTTTTTTGAGACGGACTTTTGCTCTTGTTGCCCAGGCTGGAGTGCAATGGCACGATCCTGTCTCACTGCAACCCCTGCCTCCCGGGTTCAAGCGATTCTCCTGCCTCAACCTCCTGAGTAACTGGGATTACAGGCATGCGCCACCACACCTGGCTAATTTTGTATTTTTAGTAGAGACAGGGTTTCACCATGTTGGTTAGGCTGGTCTCGAACTCCTGACTTCAGGTGATCCACTTGCCTTGGCCTCCCCAAAGTGCTGGGATTACAGGCGTGGGCCACTGAGCTTGACCCCAGCTGACTTCTTATACCTTTCTCTGTGTTTCAGCTGATCCACATACAGTAATCATTGTAAATAGCTAAATAAAAAGTAAATTGCTTGAACTGGATCAGGTCAAAAAGGAAGTTTCTCCTTGTGTTTCCAGTTGATTAATGTGTTGGTGAGTGGTGGTCCTGCAAGTAGGAGAGGTGGTTAAAGGCAGAGGGCAGCAGCCTGGGGTGTTGTCAGCTTGAGTTTTCTATTTAGAGAAAGCATCTGGTTGTCTGAAGTGGGGAAAAAATTAGCTCATCTTTTGTCTTCTAATAACATTGTCTATGTTTTTTGCAGATGGGTAATGGGAAGGTTTTTGGCATTTCCAATTGGAAAATGTCACTTAACTTCAAAAGGCTACTGTCATGGCTTGAGAAATGTGATTAGCATGCAGCAGACACAACAGTGTTTTACTGGTTTCCTCTTATACTGAACTGGAGTTAATTGCTTGTTCACAGAAGGCTTGTTGGAGATTTTCCTTGTATTAACTGCAATTTTAGATTATTCTTCTACCTTGAGTATCCATTCATTTATTTATTAATCCTGTGTTTGCTGAATATATCAGGAATAGAATGATAAATAAAGCAAATAAGCCCTGCCCTCATGAGACTTAGAGTCTAACAAGTTTGAATTGGGTTAGTTCTTAAAATATGGATGATTTTATATTCCCCTCTCATTACTACTTTTAAATCTTAACCCCCTTGGTGGGGAATTAATACTCCCTCTTCCCTATGTTAATCATATTGTCTTTTCCTTCTGAAATTTTTATTCTGTTTCCTCTTAGCCTTTTCAAAAACAGGACAAGATATGAATGATGAACACTTCCATTTTTCATGTTCACTGCTTATGTATATCACCCATTGATTTCATCCTATATAAAATTGCATTTGTATATGCTGGCTGAATGAAGAATTTTTAAAATAGTGGTAGCTTGGTGATTGTCTTTTTGGTCAATGAGATGGTTTTGAAGAGTTCACATTCTGAAGGAGAAGGGACTGTGTTTAATTGCTGCAACTCAAGCCAGAGTGTTGCCTGAGGTGTGGGGTAATAAGAAGGAATGAAGTAGATTATTTGTTGACCTCAAGGACAGGCTGTAGCAGAGATGGGCTAGGTGCACAGGAAACTCCTATCTTCTTCCTGGGCACACAGCTAAACTTCACTTCTTAGCTTGTCTGTATCCTGGCGGTGTCTTGTGATTTCATTGTCACTGAAGACATGTGAATGCAAGTGTTGCGTTGCCTCTAGGCCAAAGCAGTGAAGAGTCGGTGCGCCTTCTCATCACTCTCTTCCCTAGAATGTCCTTCTGCTTGTGGACGTAGTGAGATTGGAGAACATATGTGAGAATTTCTTTGGAATGTGTGCCCCATAGCAGAATGGCTGGATTACATGTTATAGATTATACATACGTACTTGCTTTGACTTATACCAATTGCCACTCACAGTAGTGACCCCAGTGTGTGCATTCATCAGCAGTGCAGGAAGATTTCTCTATCCCCATTGATACTTGGCATTTTCCAGTGTCTTAGTCTATTTATGCTGCTATAACAGAATACCACAGACTGGGTAATTTATAATGAGCAGAAATTTGTTGGCTCACAGTTTTGGAGGCTGGAAAGTCCAATGTCAAGGTGCCAGCAGGTTTTGGTGTCTGGTGAGGGCCTGGTCTCTGCTCTCAAGATGGCATTTCAAACATTGCATCCTGTGGAGGGGGAGGATGGCTGTTCTTCATAGGGCAGAAGGGCAAAAGAGCCAAGAGAGAGACCCGCCCAACCCCAAAAGCTCTTGTGTTGAGGCATTAAGCCCACTCATGATAGTGAAGCCCTCTAATCACCTCTTCAAGGCCCCATGTCCCAATACCATTACATTGACCATTAAATGTCAGCATGAGTTTTGGAGGAGACAAACATTTAAACCATAAGATTCAGATTTTGTTGCTTTTTGTCAGTCTGTAGTTGTGAAAAACTGAATGCCAATTGAGTACCAAAAGGTAGTTGAAAAAATTAAAATATTGGCTGGGTTTGGTGGTGCACGCCTATAATCCCAGCACTTTGGGAGGCCGAGGCGGATAAATTGCTTGAGCACAGGCATTCAAGATCAGCCTGGGCAACATGGCAAAACCCTATTTCTATTAAACAATACAAAAAAAAAAAAAAAAAAAAAAGGCTTACACCTGTAGTCCCAACTACCTGGGAGGCTGAGGTGTGAGGATCACCTGAGCCCTGGAGGTTGAGACTGAGTGAGCAAGGATGGTGCCACTGAGCCACAGCCTGGGCAACAAAGTGAGACCTTGTCTCAAAAAAAAAAAAAAAAATTCTTTGATATATGCATATCCTTTAAAAAGTCAAATGTAGGGTGTTGAGGAGGTTGGGGGGTAATTAACTGCTTAATAGGTACAGAGTTTCCTTTTGGGGATGATGAAATGTTTTGGAACTAGATAAAGATGATGGTTTTACAGCATTGCAACTGTACTAAATGCCACTGAATTGGTCACTTTAAAGTGGTTAATTTTATATTATGTGAATTTCACCACAAAAAAGTCAAATACTGATAAACATAACAGTCTGACACCTCACGCCTTCTCACTTTCCAGAGGCAACAATTCCAAATATTTTAACATTTGTTTCTGATATTTACCACTGTGTTTTTAGATGATGTGTGTCTCTTGATGTGTGTAATGTATTTTAAATAACATTTTTCAACTTACTGTTGTTATAGATGAGATTAGCTTTGTGACACTTCTCTGTTCCTCCTCCGTCCTCCCACTAGAGTTATGTCCCAGTTTTCTGGCTAGACTAATATTCAGTCTTAATATTTTTATGACTATGTAAATATTGTTTGCTAGTGAGCCAAAGATATATTGGAATTTTCATATGCAACCTTCCCCTGGAGTTAGTGATTGTCTTATTTTTCTTTATTTGCATAGCTCTTTTGTAGCATTTACTGAGTCTTCCTTCTCTCCAATTGCTCAGCATGTTTTCCATGTGCTAGATCCATCAGATGATCTGACCCTCCTGTTCCTCACCACCGTCCTCTGTCCCTGGAGCATTTTGCCTCTGCTCCAGGTTGTGGCAGTGACATGACCTACATGGTGTCATTGTGGGACTTTCTTTCTCACCTCTGTCTGTGGGATGGATGACTAGTATTAAGCATATTAAGCATACTATCTTGACTATAGAACAAGGGTTGGCATTTGAGCTGGGCCAGGGCAACCTCTTTGATAAATAACCAAAGGACTCTTTAAAAACTGTTCTCTCCATTTTTTGGTGGAGTACAACCTCCAGCAGCTTCTTGATTTTAGACTTGACTTTATTGTACTTTCATACGTTGTTATTTCAATATAGTTCAGAATTCTAGATTGAGAATTCTTTTCAGTCAGTATTTTGAAAATACTGTTCTGTTATATTTGAGCTTCCAGGGTTGCTGTGAGATGTCTGATGTTATTCTTACTCTTCTTTTGTTTGAGCCTTTTGTTTCTTGCTAGAAGCCTTAAGGATCTTCTTCTTGTCTCGTTAGTCTGAAATTTTGCGATGACATGTATGAGTGTGTGTTTTCTTACGCTGGGGAATTACTGGATTCTTTCAACCTGGGGAGTCATCTCTAGTTCTGGTATATTATCTTGTATTTTTCTTTCATTGTTTCCATACCTTCAGTTTCTTTTTCTGAATTTTCTCTTGTATTGGACCTATGGATTGCTCTGTTAATCACTTTCCCTTCTTATTCTTTCTTTTCCCCCGCTTTCCTTCCTTTCCTTTCCTCCTTTCTTCTTTCCTTACCTACCTCTCTCCTCACTCCTCCCTCTCCCCTTCCTTCCCCTTCCCCAACTTTCCCTCCCTTTCCTGCCCCTTCCCCTTTTCCCCATTCCTCCTCCCCTCTTTTTCCCCCCTTCCTTCCTTTCCTCCTTTCTTCTTTCCTTACCCAACTCTCTCCTCACTCCTCCCTCTCTCCTTCCCTCCCCTTCTGCCCCTTCCCCACTTCCATCCCCTTCCTCTGCCCTTTCTCTCTTCCACCCTTTCTCTCCCCTTCCCCCTCTCCTGCCCTCCCCTGTTCTCCTCTGCCCTCCCCTGCTGTCCTCTGCCCTCCTATGCTCTCCTCTGCCCTCCCCT
>NW_012107886.1:1211508-1212938 GCF_000951045.1 Mandrillus leucophaeus | reverse complement strand
CTCACTTTACTTCATCTGTCAAGCTCCATCCCTCCATCCTCTTTCCATCTTCATTTATTGCAACTTGAGAAGATTGATTTGGGTTTTATAGAAGATGGAGTTGGGTTTTTGCTTTTAATTTTCTTTGTGGGTTTTGTTTTTCTTTTTTCTTTTTTTTTTTTTTTGGTGGTGGTAAACAGTAAAGAGAGTAGAAAGGGCCTTATTGTGCTCTACAAAACTTTGAATCAAGTTCAAGCTTTTGTCAGCCTGAATTAAATTATTTTTTGGATTTGAATAGGGAGATTGGGATCTCCCTCACTCCAGATGTATAGCTACAGTGGATTTGTGCTACTGACTTCCTCAACTTTCCTCCTCTCCAGCTCCCCATCCTTCTCTTTTTCTGCCACCTCCTACCCTCTGACACCTTTAAATAACTGACTGTTCTTTATTTTCAACTTACTAGTTGATGGACAGCCTACTCACTCCTCAGCATTTCAGCTTGGATGTTTTGTAGGCATCTCAAACTAAGCAGAGCCAAAATTACAATCCTCGGTGTCCATTCCTCTCCCCGCAACCCCACCCCTCATTCTTCCCTTTCTTGGTAGGCATCACTGTATTAGTGTAATGTTGTCGCACTGCTACAGAGAAATACAAGATATACAAGAGGTTTAATTGGCTTACAGTTTCACAAGCTGTACAGGAAGCATGATGCTGGCATTTGCTTGGCTGCTAGGCAGACCTCAGGAAACTTACAATTATGGCAGAAGGCGAAGGGGGAGCAGGCACATCACATGGTAAAAGCAAGAGCAAGAGATCGAGGTGGGAGGTGCCACACACTTTTAAATAACCAGATCGTGGAGTGCTCACTCAGTATCATGAGCACAGCACCAAAGAGGTGGTGCTAAACCATTCATGAGAAATCCACCCCCATGATCCAGTCACTTCCCACCAGGCCCCACCTCCAAACTGGGGATTACAATTCAACATGAGATTTGGTGGGGACAGAGATCCAAACCATATCAATCACCAGGATGAAAGCTCCCTTAGAAGCATCAGCCACACCAGGTTCTTGCTTTCCTAAAGCCTTTGTGTGGTTTCACACCGTGTTTAGGATGACTCGATGCCTTCCCATGGCCTGCACTGCCCTGCACGTTGCAGCGTCTGCTTGCCTCTCCAGCCTCATCTTCCGCAGCTCCAGCCTTTGCCTACTGCTTGATACCAGCCCTGCTTTTCCACTTAGTCTGTCAGTTTTCTTCCAGCTCAGGGCTTTTGCGCTTGCTATTCCTTCTGCCTGAGAGGCTTTGCCCGAGTTTTATGAAGGCTGGCTCCTCCCTTCTCATCCTGCAACTCCAAGTTCAGATGCCATAGTCCTAGAAATGCCTTTCCTGATGATCCTGTAGGAAGTGTTGCCTCCTCACCTCAGCCCTAGTGCGTCCATAGATAAATCTTGC
>NW_012107886.1:1124846-1210148 GCF_000951045.1 Mandrillus leucophaeus | reverse complement strand
CAAAGGCCTAAAATAACACTTGTCACATAAGACATTCTTTGTGGCATTTCTTTGGGGTGAGTTCAAACCATTGTGTGTGTGTGTGTGTGTGTGTGTGTGTGTGTGCATGCATGCATGCATGCACACACACATATGTACACACATGTGCTCTCTTTCCCCCAAATAAATATTACATATATTTTTCTGGTTTTCCTGTATTTGTACATTTCAATACTTAGCAGAGTATTAGGACCCAGTGGAAGTTTAATTTTGCTCTGCTATGCCATCCAAATAGCAAAGGGCGATATGGAACCTACAAATTGCAAAATTTTGGAAGGTTATTCTAACATTACATTTGAATTGCTTAATTTAATTTTCACTTTGAATCAGTTGCTAAGCAACTGGGAAGGCAGGGCAAAATCAGCAAGGCTAATTTGATTCTGTTACTAGTTTGTTAGCATCTCTTATATTTACACAGACAGTTGGTTGTAAATACACTTAATGCAATGCAATGCTCTGTTTTATCCAAGGAAAATAGTTGGTATGGAAGTTAGAGCAAGGCTTTGGTTGGATGGACGTTATTTAAATACACCCTCTCACCTTAGGGGAATGTAAAGTTATCCGAAGTTTAGAGCTTGTGATGTAGCCCCTTTGTTAGGCGAGGTGCTTGACTTGGTGGTACCGTGAAGAGTTGTAAAATACTTTCCACTGTCTGTTATCCTTTGGCATCATGAATTCACCCTGATTGTCCCCCACATCTTCCTAAATCAGTTTTTTTTGGAATGCATACCATTTAGTGTCATCATATGAAGCATGTTGGAGAGAAAAGAATAGGTCATTTTACTCTCTATAACTTACTATTGGTGAAAACTGACATTGTTAACCCCGTTTGGTCCATGAAGTAAGTCATGTGTCAAACGTTAATGCCAGTGACTTAAATATTTTGAATATTTTAAAAAGTCATGTGGTCATTAAGGATGCCATTCTTGCCCAACCCAGGTTCCTGAATTAGAGGAAAGTAGAAGTTAATGAATAAGATTAAGATTAAACAATAAGACTGGGTGAAGTGGCTCATACCTGTAATCCCAGCACTTTGGGAGGTCAAAGTGGGTGGATCACTTGAGGTCAGGAGTTCGAGACCACCCTGGCCAACATGGTGAAACCCTGTCTCTACTAAAAATACAAAAATTAGCCTGGCATGATGGCAGGCACCTGTAATTCCAGCCACCTTGGGAGGCTAAGGCAGAAGAATTACTTGAACCTGGGAGGTGGATGTTACAGTGAGTGGAGATCATACCACTGCACTCCAGTCTGGGTGACAGAGCGAGACTCCATCTCAAGAAAAAAAAAAAAAAGATTAAACTATAATGCAGTATTCTGTTATTTATTATAGTTTTATATTATCATTAACACCTTGAAACACATAGGTGCTTTGGAGTAATGTTCAGTCCTGTGTCAAAGATGGGATATTTAATGTAAACTGTTGTCTCCTGGTTGTGTATGGTTATTCATGGAGTGAACGGATAGTTCGTATATACTAATATTAAGCTGGTAGGAAAACTGCATCTCTGGAAATAATGTCATTAAATTGCCACTAATATAGCAAATGACCATGACCTGTGCCTTTCCTAAGAGGTGGGGAGAGCAGGCTGGTCTTTTAAACTGGTCTCCTGCTGTATCTTTTGTTCTGCAAAGTCCTAGAGAGTATCTTTCATATGCAGTAAAAATTACTTTCAGTAGATGGATTAGATTCTTGATAAAGATAGCTATCATGGTCCCATATTTGCCTTATAACTGCCTGTGACTAGGTAGAAATATTTAGTGATGAAGGAGATTACAGAAACAGGGTAAGTACCTATTACTTCTACAATTAAGTATTCTTATTTTTTTTTCTGAACAATCTCAGGTATTTGTGTGTGCAGTACATAGTAACAGTTAATTATTGATCCTGACTAGAAGAAAGAGTGATCTGAATTAGAGGAAAGACCTAGTGTTTATATGCTGACAGCAAATCCATTGTTTGTTCTTTGAGATAGTTATTGGACTAGGACAATAACTATATATTTACCTGTTCAAGGTACTTTAAGGGAATCGGTTTTAATGAATAGGTAAGAATAAGTGTACAGTTAATAATTTCCTTAATTTCTTGTCCAGACCTAGTCTCATGGTGTCATTTTTCTGAATATCAGTATCCACTCCAAGTTCGTTAATTTTACTCTACAGATATTTACTGTTTGAAAACTCAGTATGTCAAAATGTAAACTTTTCATGGGGAGTGTCAATTTTAAATATTGGTTTCCTAGAGTAGTTACGGTTTATTGATGACATATCCCTGTCAGAAAAATCTGGTGAAGCCCAAATCCTAGCTACTTGAGAAGCTGAGGCAGGAGGATGGCTTGAGCCCAGGAGTTCCAGGCTACAGTGTGCTATGATTGTCTGTGAATAGCCATTGCACTCCAGCCTGGGCAACATAGCAAGTCCCCATCTCTTAAAAAAAATTGGTGGCTATACCCTACACTTTGTGTGTGTGTGTGTGTGTGTGTGTATGTGTGTGTTTTTAAAAGTTACAAACACGTATTATTGTAGTAATATATTGTAGGCATTATAAAACAAGTGGAAAGTAGAACGAAATAACTCAGATTAAGATTAAACAATATATATTCTGTTATTTATGATGGTTTCATATTATCATTAACGCCTTAAAACACAGATGCTTTAGGGTAATTTTCATCATTAAAAACAATATTTTAAGTGATTCTATTTATGAGTTTTAATGTCTGGCTTTTTCCAGATCTGATTAGATCATCATTCTTTTTACTAAGAGCTCTAAGGGAAGGCTTGGTTCCGCCTTTTTTGGTTTGCTGGGTTGCATTACTATTGTCTTTGACGTTTTGATTTTTCTGCAGAAATCTTTTGAAGCCACTTGTCCATTCTGTGAATGTTGGTTATACCACATAAGACAATGTATAAAGTTGTATAAGCCAAGACATGCTAAATGGAAGCACATGACAGTGCACTGAGAGTGGGGGGACAAGGGCACAGACTATCTAAATGCCAGTTTATAGATTTTCTTTCTGTACCATAGAGGGTCATCTTGCACACAATACTCAAGAGACCACTGCCCTAGGAGAGCCCTCCAAATAAGCATCTTATTTATTTATTTATTTTTGAGACAGAATCTTGTTTTGCCGCCCAGGCTGGAGTGCAGTGGTGTGATCTTGGCTCACTGCAACCTCTGCTTCCCAGTTTCAAGCGATTCTTGTGCCACCAGAGTAGCTGGATTACAGGCATGTACCACCACACCTGGCTAATTTTTTTGTATTTTTTAGTAGAGACGGGGTTCCACCATGTTGACCAGGCTGGTCTTGAACTCCTGTCCTCAAGTGATCCATCTGCCTCAGCCTCCTAAAGTGCTAGGATTACAGGCATGAGCCACCACGCCGGGCCTGTAATATTTTTTTCTAAACTGAATAGTACTGAAGAGAGTTGGATTTGTATAAAAAAATGCTTGTATGCATTGTTGTATACAGCAAGAACTATTTGTCCTTGTATTTATTTGTTCATCGTAAAGGAAAGGAGATAACTATGGGGTAGCATTAACAACATGGCAAAACCCCATCTCTACTAAAATATAAAAACTTAGCCAGGCTTGGTGGCACGTGCCTGTAGTCCCAGCTACTCAGTAGGCTGAAGCAGGAGAATCACTGGAACCTAGGAGGCGGAGGTTGAAGTGAGCCGAGGTCGTGCCACTGCACCCAGTCTGGGTGACAAAGGGAGACTATGTCTTAAAAACAAAAACAAAAAAGCAAAACAAACAAAGAAATCAAAACGCTGAATTTGGACAGCTCTGCCACCAACTAGTTCTGTAGAACAGACAAGTGACTCACTTTCTGTAAGCCTCGGTTTCCTCGTCTGTACCCTCACACAGTGGTGGTGGCAATTAAATTTAAAAAGAGATTTGTCAGAGAGCTTTGTACCCTCATTGTATATCTAGTATGATGTAATTTTATGTAATTTTTTAAGTGGAAAGCCTTTTTTTCCTAGGCTGAGTGTCTATACACCCTCAATAGCAATTTCTGTTTGTTTGCTTTACTTCTAGACTGCCTCTTTAAGCTATGTCCCATGAACCGCTACTCTGCCCAGAAGCAGTTCTGGAAAGCTGCTAAGCCTGGGGCCAACAGCACAACAGATGCAGTGCTGCTCAACAAACTACACGTACGTATTGCAATGGGGCTGTCAATGGGGCAGTAGTGAGTGGCTGCCTTGGTGGTGTCTGGGTGCAATGGTGGGAGACTGCTTATGCAACCCTCCAGCTCTAGCTGCCGGCTTTCTTATGTTTTTTCATGAAGGGGTAGAAGGGAGCTGACCCTAGGGAGGGATAGATCCTAGTCATCTTGAGATATCTGGAGAGTTCTTTTCTCAGCCATTCTCTGCACAGGTAGCTTTGGATGGAGAAGTGGTTATGAGGTCAGGCACTGGAAGCAAACTTCCTGGAATGGAATCCTGGCTCCACCACTCAGTAACCGGTGCTCTAGGGCACGTTATGTGCTATTTTCCAATTCTGTTATGTTATCTGTAAAATGAAGATGGTAGTACCCACCTCAGGAGGTCATTGTGAGGATTACAGAAAATGAGACATAAAAGGCACATGAACAGTGCCTGGCACATAATAAATACTTAATAAGTTTTGGCCATTAGCATTGCATCTATCCTGTTATCAGGCGTTTTAAAGATGTGCTCATTCCATTGCTGATGTGCTGTGTGACCATAGGAAGTTTTTGAGCCTCTCTGATCCTGTTTCATCTTATGTAAAATAATGACTTGGTTCTTTTAGTGCCCTGCATTCCGAGGCTAATCAGGAAGTTCTCTGAGATGTTTAGAAGGAGACATGACATATAAGCCAGTGTACTAATATCGAAATTGTACCCCATTTCCTGTTCCCTGACCTACTTCATTTTCTCCCCGTCATGTAACATCATCTTTCTAATGTATTTTGGTTACTGGCTATCTCCCTCCCCTGGCATGTAAGCTTCGTGAGGGCCCAGGTCTGTGTCACTGTTACTTGTTGCAATAGCCTTTGTGTCTACAACAAGGTTGGGCACTTACCAGGCACTCAATCAAATATTTCACAGAATACACAGTGATCTTTCCTGGGGCTCAGTGATGACAGTTGAAGACCTAGAGCATCTGTGAGCCCTGAGCAGCTCAAGAGGTTCTGCCTCTCACCTTACTCCATTTTTGACTAGCATATGGCAAAGTCACAGCTAGCTGCATTTGGTAAGGTGAGGGTCACGTGAAGGGATTCCTACGTTCAGTGTGTGTTGTTTCAGACGGGATGTGATGAAAAACCCAGGCTCCTCACCTCAGGGAGCTTACAGTCCAGCATGAGGACACGTAAGCATGAGACACGTGAGGTCATTCCCATTGAACCTAAAGTAAAATCCAGGCTGTCGTCATCTACAAGAAGGTACATGCCTGGACCCTGCTGTCCCCACAGAGGCTTCTTAACTACATTCTGGCCATATGAGCTTTATTTTATTTTATTTTTTGAGCACCTCAGACTCTCCACTGTCACACGAGCTTTGCACCCTCAGTTTATCCTGTTGAGAACATTCTTTTCCTGGCTCTTCTTGAGCTAGGACCTTTGAGCCTTTGTGTCTCAGCTGAAGTGTCATCTTAGCAAAGTCTTCCCCTCTTATCTAAGAGATGTCTTGCTTGTTTTTCTCCATCATAGCACCCTGTTTATATCTTTCTCAGTACTGATCAGGGTCTGCAATTATATTTCGTAGCTTCGTTAATTATCACCTGTTGCTTATTAGAATGACAGCTCTACCATGGCATTCTCTCTCTTGCTCACTGCTGTATCCCAGCTTCTGTAATAGTGTCTGGCACATAGTAGGTGCTCAGAAATATTTATCGAATAATAAATGAGCAGTGTGCTAGGCCCTAGAGATAGAACTATGACAGTCTTCACCCTGTGGGAGCTGGATATCAAAGAATAAAGAGGCAGTGATAAGTAGTGTATTACAGGACAAACCACACAAAGCTGTGGGAGCACATAGGAAGGGTGCCAAATCTGTCTTTGCTGGATAAGAGGGTGTGATACAGTGGTCAGGGAGGGCTTCCTAATGGAAGAAGGAAGTGCTGAGTAAGCCTCAGTTGGAGGCACCCATGGGATTTAGAGAGTAGAAGAAGAAACAATGAAGTCATAGACTTGGAGGCTAGTGATTGCTTTGAAGACTTGTGGAATTGCATCATTATTTTAATAATGATGATTATATCAGACATCCTCAATTCCAACAAAACCACTGTACCTTCTTTAGAGCAAATATTATATGGCTTTATGAACATGGAATAAAATTCATAAATAATAGATACCAATTAAAAAATTATAAAGGAGAAATAAAAGGAAAGTAATAAATTATATAATAAATTGAATACTCTTCTTAAGTCAATGCTAAGGAATGACTACTCTAGAAGACATAAGGAAGTAAGTGCTTGCACCTCTTTGTATAAATCCCATGAGTGGGGCAGCTGTAGACTGTGACTGGTGCAGGTATATGGTATTGGCAACGTGAAAAGCATGTTATCTAGGATGTGGTTTTCCAAAAGGACTTCAATCATAATCACAGAAGACATAATCTCAAGTGCCGTCATCCCAAATGTTGAAATCCCTAAAAATTCAATTCCAAAAGCGTAAATCCCTAAAGTGTAAAATCCCAAAAATCTCAGTCATAGGATAACTGCATGTTAGGCCAGCTCTTAAATGCCCATAATCTATTACTGCAGTACACTTTTTCTTATGTCAGATTTTAAAAGTTTTTTTCAGTATTTTAAATTGTCAGGATTATTATTATTATTATTATTTTTAAGGCAGAGTCTCTGTTGCCCAGGGTGGAGTGCAGTGGTGCAATCTCGGCTCACTGCAACCTCCGCCTCCCAGGCTCAAGCGATTTTCCTGCCTTACCCTCCCGAGTAGATGGAATTACAGGCATGCACCACCACGCCTGGCTAATTTTTTTGTAGTTTTAGTAGAGACAGCATTTCACCATATTGGCCAGGCTGGTCTCGAACTCCCGACTTAAAGTGATCCACTGCCTCAGCCTCCCAAAGTGGTGGGATTATAGGTGTGAGCAGCTGTGCTCAGCCCTGTCAGCATTATTTTTTACGATTCACTATGCTATGTATTTCATCTTCGCATCATTTTCAATATTGGAGATTTAAATCGTGTGGAGACTAATATTAGAGAGTTCTGATTCATTTTATGCATTCTTCTGCAAGTTTAACTTAATGAAAGTGCATCGTCACAACGTTGACATTGTGAATATGTAAAAACATGGGAACTTCCCCTGTAAATGAAAATGAAGAGATGTTCTTCCTCGATGAATGAAGAGATGTTTGTGTTTGTGAAAGATAAAACTACTTGAGCTCTCAGCGATTTGGGCAACTGCATATCCAGTGGTGACCCTCCATGGTTTTGATCGATCTCGTCAAAAGACTCAGGTTGCTGGTCATGGTATTTCAGATGACTGCGGTATGAGCTTGGTGCATACAATCACCAACCATAGTGATATGCGATTTTACATTTCCCTTTTTATCTATTTATTTATGGTTAATCTGCTTATACTCCCTGTGACCATTGTTAGTGTACTTGAGTGTTTATGCTTGCAAAAATATGTATGTTACTATTCCCCATTTTATTATATAAAATGGCCTGTGAAGTGTTCTGTTGTATTTTCACATGTTTCTCAAATCCCCTTTTAAAAATATCAGTCTCTTTTAAAGAATTTTAAAATTATTTTAATTTTAAAATTTTTAATTTTAACATTTTTGTATTTTGGGGATTTTGGTCTTTTTTGACCTTTGGGGATTTTAACATTTGGGATTATGGTATTCTGGATTGTTGTGCCTTTTGGGATTATGATTATATCTTTTTCCAAAATAATCAGCAGCTCTCGATCATGTTATAAATAATGCAAACTACACTCTTTTCTTTCTTAAGTAGTACTTGTACTTTTGGAAAATTTATTAATAGTATTAATAAAACCATGGGAAGCTGTGATTTCTGTTGATATGTAAAATGGAGTGAGGTGCTAGGTTCAGGTAATTACAGATACTCCCAGGCTGGAGTGCAGTGATGCCATCATGGCTCACTGCAGCCTTGACCGCCTGAGCTCAAGTGATCCTCCTGCCTCGTCCTCCCAGAGTGCTAGAATTATAGGCGTGGACTACTGCGCCCAGCCGACAGATAGCTTTTTAACTTACGTGAATGTCCAGCTAGACATAGAATTGTATGGGATAAATGATGGTTCATCCTTGCATAGGACTGTAATATGCATTCACTATACCCAGCACCCCTAGCTCCTGTCCACTGAACATCAGTAGCACCCTCTTCCAGTCATTGCACCAATCCATAATCTACCCAGAGTCTGTGCTGGGAACATGGGAATCTAGTTGAATAGGTGGGGAAGGTTGGTCAATCCTGCATGTATGTATATTTAGTACATATGCCCATAGTGGGCTATCTTTGTGGAAGGTCTGTGTGTCTTAATTGTCCTGACTTTGCTTTTCTGGTATAAAGATCATTCTGTTCAGTGAGATCTTATTAATACATCTCCAACTCCTTCCTCTCCTACACTTTTTACCACAGGGGTTGTAAATTCAGATTCCTCTTGGCCATGCAGGAAACCAACAGGAATAAAGTGGGCTTGGTGGGTAGTGTTGCCAAGTGGAGGGTCCTGTGGGTGAGTCTGGAGGGGCAGCTCTACTTCCCTACTGTCACTGCTTGGGAACGTGGGCTGAGAGCTGCTGCCACGTCTTCTGCTTTTTAAGAGAAGATAAAAATCCATGCTTTTATGTGTAATATCTCAATTTTGGAAAAGATGTTGGAAACTCACTCAATTAAGGCTTGAAATATACACTCAACACCAAGAGAAATGGCTCAGGCCGGATGTGGTTCTTCAGCCCTGTTTGCAACCTGTGCTCTAATGTTATGTTTCATCAGCAAGTCCTTTTGACATTCCTTCCTATGAATGAACTGTGAAGAAAACAGCATGGTTGAAAAAAGTTCAATCATAAGGTGATGAAAAATGGTCAACTTCTTATTAAAAAGAGAAAAACAGTGATCTCTCTCATGCTGTTTATGCTTTAAAAAAAATAAAAAAGGAAGCCAGTTAATTTCCCTGATTTAAGATTACTGATGTAACTTTCAGGTCTTTTTTTTTTTTTTGAGATGGAGTCTTGCTCTGTTGTCAGGCTGGAGTGTTGTGGCACAATCTTAGCTCACTGCAACCTTCACCTCCTGGGTTCAAGCGATTCTCCTACCTCAACCTTCTGAGTAGCGCGCCACCTCGCCTGGCTAATTTTTTGTATTTTAGTAGAGATGAGGGTTCATCATTTTGGCCAGGATGGTCTCGATCTCCTGAACTCAAGATCCGCCTGCCTTGGTGTCCCAAAGTTCTGGGACTACAGGCCTGAGCCACTGCACCCGGCCTCAGGTCTTGAATGTTGACTTTGTGCTTCACTTTCTGCAGTTCCTACTTTTCTGCTTAGCTGGAACTTTTCCCCCTAGTGTCTTAAAGTCATCTACATGTTTCATTCAATTTACGTTCCCACCAGCCAATAAGATGTTGTATTTTGGGCAGCCACTTTGCCATTGGGACTGATGGCCAGTCTCCAGTGGGTTTTCATTTTTATTTTTGTCAACTACTATGCAGCACCCCAATCAGAGGTCAGATTATTTTAAATTAATGCCATTTAAGGAATTAGTTGTCTAGACCACTTGACTTCCTTTTGACTAGGATAAGCAACTTAAACAGCACTTTGAAGGAGAGTGACATCTAGTGGCTGGTTACTGTCTATGCTTTTTCTTTCTCCGGGAATAACTGGATTTTGACTCTCTTGGTCATGATATCCTAAGGGTCTCTTGACAAAATGAGCTTCTTCCCATCTGCAAATCACATAATTTCTTCTAAAGGCCATTACTACTGTTTTCTGACAGCAGCGTAGCTGTTATCTTGAAACAAGCACCTACATTGTTTTGTTCTGAGAAATGATTACTTAAGTCACAGCTTTGACGAGCTAGGAAGAGCCAGAGGAGTGCCAGGTCCTTATTGTCTGGGTACTACAATGCTTGTTTTTAGAAGCCTTGCTTCAATATCACATTACATGATTCAGAGCTTGTTGACTTTAACAAAATAACCTTTCCTCACTGTTTCAGTAACCTTTCTATTGTCATTTGATAATAGTTTCTCTATCTCTGAAATAAAATAACAGGTGGCTATGAAGGGGCAGACCTTGATGTTGCTTAGGGAACATGGTGAATAATAGTGGTAGAAACCATATCATAGAGTGGTTTTTTTTTCCCATTAGAAATTAAAAACAGTCCGCAACCCATCATTCAAAGGAAAAGAGTAATAGATATTTAAAGTATCAGGATTTTGAAATAATGAAAAGGTAACATGTTTAAGATGCCTTTCCTTTTTTTTTTTTTTTTTTGGAGACAGTCTTACCACTCTATCACCCAGTCACCCAGGCTGGTGTGCAGTGACATGTTCATGGCTCACTGCAGCCTCAACCTCCTGGGTTTAAGTGATCCTCCCACCTCCCTGCCTGGTAGCTGGGACTACAGGCACACACCACCGTGCATGGCTAAGTTTTGTATTTTTTGAAGAGTCGGGGTTTTGCCACATTGCTCAGGCTGGTCTTGAACTCCTGAGCTGAGCTGAAGCAGTCCACCCGCTTTGGCCTCCCAAAATGCCAGGATTACAGACATGAGCCACGGCGTGACTTTAAAAAATTCAGAGTACTTGACACAGAGACATGATGAAGATGTTTTTGAAGAAATTACACACATGTATTTTAGGAGGAGAATTCCAAAATATATGAGTATGAAAAGCAAAAAAATATTAATTGATGGGATTCCTAAATTGTGTTCCTCAAAGATAACCATGGGTTTTATTTTGATGTTTTCCCTACTCTCCTACCCGCTATTCTGTTCCTGTGTCTCCACATTTTAAACTATCAACAGGAGTATGCTATTCACTTCCCTTTCTTTAACTTGCTTTTTTCCCAGTTACTATGTTGTGAATAAATTGGAATCTCTGTCATTCTTTTTTTTTTTTTGAGACGGAGTCTCACTTTGTTGCCCAGGCTGGAGTATAGTGGTACGATCTTGGCTCACTGTAACCTCCACCTCCTGGGTTCGAGTGATTCACCTGCCTCAGCCTCCTGAGTAGCTGGGATTACAGGCATGCACCACCACGTCTGGCTAATTTTGGGGGATATTTTTAGTAGAGATGGGGTTTCGCCATGTTGGCCAGGCTGGTCTTGAACCCCTGACCTCAGATGATCTGTCCGCCTCAGCCTTCCAAAGTGCTAGGATTATAGGCGTAAGCCACCATACCTGGCCTCTATCCTCATTTTTAATGGCCATATGGTCACCTCCTTGTATGGCAGTACTGTAATTTTAGATAACCAGCCTCTATGGGCAGAGGTTAGGTAGGGAGTGATATTCAGGATCCTGACAACCTTTGCCATTCTGAAAAAAGTTTTATGGCCTTGTGCATATGCCAGGTTGTCCTCTTAGGAGAAACTCCTAGAAGTGGAATTATTAATGTTATATCGAGTGAAAAGTTTTTTGGTCAATATTGCGTGAATATCCTTTAGAAAGGCAGTTAGTATCTTACAGTGAGGGCCCATTCTTGGAATGTACTTGAGGGATTTAACCAACCAGATCTCATTCTTTTCAAGGGTAGAAACAGCCTTGATCAGTGGCCTGTAGTGTTTGTACCTTGTTACCTTTTCATCTACCTTATTGCCTTGCCTCCTGTTGAACCTAAAAGAATCATGGATGGTTTTGTCTAAATACCAGACTTGGTTTTTTTTGTCTTTTTTGAGATGGAGTTTCACTCTTGTTGCCCAGGCTGGAGTGCAATGGCATGATCTTGGCTCACTGCAACCTCTGCCTCTGGAGTTCAAGTGATTCTCCTGCTTCAGCCTCCCGAGTAGCTGGGATTACAGGCATGCGCCACCATGCCCGGCTAATTTTGTATTTTTAGTAGAGATAGGGTTTCTCCATGTTGGTCAGGCTGGTCTTGAACTCCCAACCTCACGTGATCCACCCACCTCAGCCTCCCAAAGTGCTGGGATAGGCATGAGCCCCCGCGCCCAGCCCAGACTTGGTTTTGTGAGGGGATTTATGTAACGACTAATGTGAACTGAAATGAATTAAATTTGATCTTTGTACATTTAGTAAAAAATGAAATGGGGAGTTTTCTTCTTAAAGAGAACTTATAAGAAAAGTGAATTCTTAAAATGGTCCATAAGCTTAATACATGTAATACTTATTCAGTGGTGATGTGAAGGCTCAGTTATCATTAAACTTTATAACAATTAAAATAGTATTAACTCTTAGTTTAACAGAGTTGTGACAGTTTTAGATGTGATATTTAAGAATGTCTTATTTATTTATCTGTTTTTGAGATGGAGTCTCTCTCTGTCACCCAGGCTAGAGTGCAGTGGCGCGATCTCAGCTCACTGCAACCTCTGCCTCCTGGGTTCCAGTGATTCTCCTGCCTCAGCCTCCCGAGTAGCTAGGACTACATGCGCTTGCCACCATGCCTGGCTAATTTTTTGTATTTTTAGTAGAGACAGTGTTTCACCATGTTTGCCAGACTGGTCTCAAACTCCTGACCTCAGGTGATCTGCCTGCCTCGGCCTCCCAGAGTGCTGGGATTACAGGCGTGAGCCACCACTTCTGGCCAAGAGTATCTTTATTTTAAAAGAAGTCTTTAGATATTTATTCTCCAATTTTGTTTTAATTTTCTGTTCTTCCCCTGCCTTTTATATGTCTTTTGACAAATGCCCATGCTCTTTAGAGCTGCTGGTGTTTAATTAGTCTTTAATGTGGAATATATGCCTTCTTGACGGCTAATTTGACATTTCTTTCTAGATAAACCAGTAACCCTTGGGTTGCTGTTTTTGTACTGTACTTATTCTAAGCATAGGTAGAAACATAATATGAGTATTTCTTAAACTGAAGCCATTGGACGTTCTTGAGAGTAAGGGGAATGTTCACGAGCATTTTTCCACTTAAAGATGAGTTCTTTGATCATTTGAGTCCAAGAAATGCTACTTAAGAACTCTCTAAGGGTGAGTCCTTTCTGTGTGGGCTTTGAACAAGGAAAAACCATATTTCCATGTTGGAAAATGTTGTATTTTATTTTACTGAATCCATTGGGTTTTCTCCCTTTGATATTTTCCCCCTCTTGAGTTTGCAGTCAGTGTTAGCTGAGAACTCTTAAGCAGAAAGAACAAACGGCTCTCCACAAAGAGTAAGCCTTCATTCCAAATGGATGCAGTCCAGTGTTTTGTTTGGAAAACTACCTGCAGAACCTGTGGGTACTGTAGAAATCTCCAAAGGGAGTGTAAGCTCAGGCATGAAATTAGGGAGAACAAGAGGTGGGAGGCTGCTAAGGAGAGTATTTATGCAGAGGAAAGAAAAGATTCAGGAGAACTGTGCTGAGGGCAACTTGCATGCCAAAGATTGCCATGTTGCAAGCACTGGTATTATTTCTGAATGTGTCTTGCACCCAGTGGATTTTATCCTTATGTCACTGAGAATAGCAGACTGGTAACTAATTCTGGAAGAGAGAGAGGGAAGTTTTGAATGGGCCATTGTTTTAAAGAGCTGATGCCAGATGTGGTCAACTTGCAGTGATCCACGCTAACGTGTGCGGATCATTCCCCTCCTGTAATATGGTTTCATTTTGGCTTAGAATTGCTTCCTGCAGTTCATTTTTCTCAAAAGATGTGCTTTCCTAAAAATACCTATGTTCTAGGTAGAAATGGAACAGATGCTGAATTTGAAGGAAACAGAAAGGTTCTTGACCCAGCCAACTTAGGTCACCTTTTGAAATGTTAATCGTCAGAACATTTCTTAGTTTTAGAAACTAATGTATAATAATAATGATTAAAATTTATGATCAAATGGCAATTATGTGTCTGGCATACATTTTCTCTAATCTCTACAATGGCCCTAAAAGGCTTCCGTTGTCCCCATTTTGTGATGAGACTACTGAGTGAGGCTTGGTGGGATTCAGTAGAGAGGACAAAATGATGAGGCAGGTAGGTAGGGGACCCAAGACCGTGTCCAGAAGACTGTGAAAATGAAGACATTACCTGGGAAATAGGACCCACTGGCACCTGGTAGCATCTTGACCTAAGGAAAGGAGACACTCGAGGAAGAGTGCTTTCGAAACCCTTCTGAAGTACACTCGTATCATCAGGGTTTTACCATTCATCAGATTCAATACTGAATTTCTTCTCAGTTATTTTACTTCCCCTCCACCAGTCTCTGTTTGGAAGATGGGTTGGGATAACAGTTTGCTGACTGCCTAGGATAAAGCCCATTGCCCTTCACCATTATTGTAGTGTGGTAACAGTGCTTTCAGAGTTGCACAGGTGAATGATTTCAGGAAGGTGGCCCTGCCAGACTATTCTAGAACCTTCTATTCAACTTTACCATGTCCCCTCTAGCATGTCACATTTGGAATGATAACCTCTCCCAGCCTCATGTGCAGCTATACAGTTTATCCATATGTGGACTTGAACACTATCTCTGCCACTTAATAAATGTGTGGTTTAAAAAACATTAAGCAAAGTTTCAAATGTACGCAGAAGAAGAGAAATGGTATAACAAATCCCTTTCCTACCCATCATCCAACTAGCTATGCAAGGATGACCAACTTTTTAAATCACTTTGAGTCAATTTCTTCTTTAAAAGTGGGGTCATAATGTTCCCTTCAGGGAATGATTATAAAAATGGATTACATTATAATTAATGTCTAACAAGAATAACTAATAACTCCATGTGTGCTACAGTGTATCGGGTACTGTGCAGTGAAGTTCCTGTGAGGTGCAGGTACCATTTTATCCTTATTTTACAAAGGAGGAGACGGAGGCTCACTGATACTAAATAACACATTCAAGTTCACAAAACCACAAACCACCCAAATCCAGCATTTAAATTCAGTCTTCTTTTAGTCCAAAGCCTTAAAGAGGACTTTCACAAATTGTAAAGGGGCTACGCAAATTCCCTCCTTCCCTCCCTCCCTGACCCTATTTTCTTTGAAGATATTTCAGCTCTTGACTTATTCTCACCCTAAGCAAATACCCATGAATTCCTTAAAGAAAGAAAACAAAAACAAAAACAAAAACATTTTAAAGAGGCCAAAAAGGTCAGCAAAGCAAAGGCAGAGTGGATGGGCTGTTTGAACCCTTTGGCTCATTTCATGAAGCCTCAGTGTGTGTACGCAGGGATTTGCTTATTTCTGTGATTCTTGTATTAACTGGCGACATTTGTTCTGCATAACTGCAGTGGGCTAGAACACATTGTTCCCTCTTTGTGACCAATCTTTCTTCTCAATGCACAGCACGCTGCAGACTTGGAAAAGAAGCAGAATGAGACAGAAAACAGGAAATTGCTGGGGACCGTAATCCAGTATGGCAATGTGATCCAGGTAGGTCAAGGCGTCTCTTCCCTTCTGAAACTGAAGCGTTACAAAGAACACAGCTGGGAAAACAAACACATAAGACAGGGTTTGGACACCTTTATGGTAGGACTCCATGGAGGCAGCCAGTTTATTGCAAAAAGTCTAGTGTTTCTTGTTAGATGTGATGGACTCTTGGGCTGTTTGGTTGGTCATCTCTCAGTGTGAGCATCTACTTCTCTCTGTCTGTGGCTGATTGTTTCACTCCAGACACTTCAAATGGGAAGCTTCCTACTTTAAAAGGAACCTGGCTGTTGCAGTTCTGTTTAACTTATAATGCTTGAAAATTCTTCCTATTTGGTGAAGATTAGCTTCCCTGTAACTTTTATCTACTGGCCAAGAAGAGCTGCTCCCCAGAGGTAATAAGAGCAATTCTGTACCTTTGGGACTTTTCAAATAAAAAATACTTCTCATTTTGATACATTTTATACTTATCAAAAATATTTATTGTTTTTATGTCTGGTCTCATGGGTTGCTTATCTTTTGTGCCTTTACATTTGTCATGGAGATAAAACACAAACCAGGAAACAGCTAATACAGGTTTTGCTCAGAAGATCTCTCTGGGTCCATGCCAGTCTTCGTGGAAGCCCAGTGCAACATGTGGCTTTCTTGATTTGTCCAGGCACAAAGAGTAGTGGTTACCAACTGTTGAGCACCTAGACCCGTTTGATGATCTTCCTTCATTTTTTTCCTTTTTGAAAGATTTTGCCCACTGTGTAAACATTACTAATTACATAGGAATCCTTCCCCTTTCTCTTGCTATTAGGTATAGAGCAGGGCTAATCAGGAAGATAGGAACACTAGTAAAAGATTGGTAAAAGCAACCTTTTGGGGTTAAATGGGCTCTTTACATTAGGCCTTTTGAAATAGTGAAAGTAGCTTGAGAATCTGGTTGAAGATTAGATCCTGCCAGTCCCACTCATCCACTTCCTCCTCCTTAAGTTCCATCCTCTTCAGAATGGACACAAGTGTCCAGGTGGGCTCCAAGTTCAGTGTCAGCTTTATTACTAAGCCAGGCCAGTGCCCTGAAATTCAGAGTACAAGACTTCCTGATTTGGTTAGATTGGAGAATATGGCTTGACCCGAAGATGAAAGGTGCAGAGGCTAAGGACATAAACTTCTAAATGCATCCCGATTCAGGTTTTGTAACTCACTGTGAGATTTGGGGCAAGAAATCTTGCCATGTGTTACTTTACTTACCAGCAAAATGGAAATGGTAATGGCATCTGCTCTTTAGCATGGTTGAGAGGTGCCTGTCCCAGAATAAGCTGTGGATACACCGTAATTAATCTTAGTTATTATTACTTCCCCCAACCCTGGATCTTGGGGCCTACCTGTAGGTAACTTTGGTTTATAAACAAACTGAGTCTGGCACTTAGACAGATATGTGCAGGACCAGAGGACACTCACCAAGGGATCAGTTGAGGGATTGGAAAGACGTTGCCTTTTCCTTGTTTATTTTAGCTTTTTAGCTAGGGGTCATTGGGGCTTATGAATCAGACAGGTTATTCTTCTACCTCCAACAGCACTGTTCGGGGATTTGGAGGACCTCTGAACACTTCTAGCAGCTGTATCTGTTACCATGTGAAAAGGAGAATATTCGCAATTAGCAATGGAGTCTCATTCTGGTTATACCATTTCTTTTTCCTTTTTTTTTTTTTTTTTTTTGAGACGGAGTCTTGCTCTGTCACCCAGGCTGAAGTGCAGTGGTGCCATCTTGGTTCACTGCAAGCTCCGCCTCCCGGGTTCACGCCATTCTCCTGCCTCAGCCTCCCGAGTAGCTGGGACTACAGGCACCCGCCCCCACACCCGGCTAATTTTTTGTGTTTTTTTAGTAGAGACAGGGTTTCACCGTGTTAGCCAGGATGGTCTCGATCTCCTGACCTCGTAATCTGCCCACCTCAGCCTCCCAAAGTGCTGGGATTACAGGCGTGAGCCACCACGCCCGGCCGGTTGTACCATTTCTCAAGGGATTGGGCAGTCTTTCATATTCCTTTCCACTTTCTCTTATAACCTGTTGAGTTGGGAAGCCTTGGCCAACTGTTTCTGGTCTAGACTGACTATCAGACACGTTATATCCCGTCTAGGTCTTCAGTCTTTCCATACTGCTCATGTAATTGTTACCCGAAAACCAAGAATAAAGTACTTGGAAATTCAAACCATTTTCTTCCAAATTAAATGACAATCCTCCAGAGGGGTTGCATTTTATTTTATTTAATTTTTTTAGAGACAGCGTCTTGCTTTGTCACGCAAGCTGGAGTACAGTGGTGTGATTTCAGCTCGCTGTAGCCTGCAACTCCTGGGCTCAGGTGATCCTCCCACCTTAGCCTCCTGAGTAGCAGGGACTCCAGGTGTGTACTCCCACACTTGGTTGATTTTAAATATTTTGTAGAGACAAGGTCTCCCAGTGTTGTCCCGGCTTGTCTCAAACTCCTGGGCTCAAGCAATCTTCTGCCTCTGCCTCTGAAAGTGCTGGGGTTACAGACATGAGCCACTTCGCCTGGCCCTGCTTTGTTTTTTAAACTCTTGCCTGTGCTCAGAGTGGCCTTCCTCAGCTCCACCTATGTGTCAGGGCATGCCACACTGCAGTTCCTTAGCCCGTTCACACAGGGTTAGGTCTATCCCACTGACAGATGGCAGCTGATGATGGAACAGTTGACCTGAGCAACATCCATCTTGTCCAAGGCTATGCTGAAAAATAAAACATGACAGTTTTTCTTGTATTCTGCCCTCTCTTTCTGCTCCCTTTTCTCTTCTTCCTTTTCTAATCATCTGCAGCCTTAGGCACTTTGTGATTCTTCAGCTTCACCAGCAGCTCAATGGTGGGAGGAATGTTTGCTACATAGTTGATATGATTGAAAGAAGGAATGGTAGAAAATTCAGATTTGCTGACACTCACTTTATTCTCTTGGTGGGTTTTTAGCTCCTGCATTTGAAAAGTAATAAATACCTAACAGTGAATAAGAGGCTTCCCGCTCTGTTGGAGAAGAACGCCATGAGAGTCACATTGGATGAGGCTGGAAATGAAGGGTCCTGGTTTTACATTCAGCCATTCTACAAGCTGCGATCCATTGGAGACAGCGTAAGTGCGGATTCTCCGCCTAGAAAGTGTTCCGTGCCGTGCTTCCAAGTGTGACTGTATATTAGAGTCAAGGAGGAGACTTTGAAAGTTGGAACCAGACCCTCGTCCTGCATAAAGAGAAGGGAATTGCTATGGAAACTAGTGTTTGGGAAACAGGGAGCTGTGGAGAGAAGTGTGGCCTAAATACTGTCACTGTGTTTTTCCTCCTGGACGTCTGAAAACATTGTATGAACAGCCCATTGCCTTAGGAACTTTACCACAAAAACAGCTCTCCCGTATTAATGTCCTGGAGAGGGTCCCTGTCATTCCAGACCCATTAGTGGAATAGAAATGTCTTTTCTATTTTGGAAATAAAGTTAATAAAGGATGGAGGATGGAAGAGAAATAACCTACCCATAGTAGGGGAGGAGAGTAGAAATTGCGATCAGCTTCATTTGTTCCTATGTTGAGAAGCATTCAGGCTCCCCATCGTGTTCAGCAATGCAGTGGGTCTGGAGCAGGGCCCACTCCCGAGGGTTCTCTAGTATATAAAGCCACAGGAAACCTTAGAGCAGTTCTGATATTTGTTGGCTGAATTAGTCAGCCATTATGTGGGCATATACTTAACAGTGATTGTGGTTAAATGCTATCAGTTATGTTTTTGACCTTGTTAATGATTCTAAAATAGCTGCTTTTTATTGAAAAATATGCCTCAAACAGCATGAAATAGTCTCAAAATGCTCAACCAGCTTTAACTTTAAAACTGGTTTTGACACTTTTTAATAGTGCCGTTTAAATTTACAAGCTTTGCGAAGTTCAAATATGTTTATATATTTGTATGTATATGATAAGGAATGTACCAGAAACATGTGGTACCAGACCATTTCCTCATAGTTGGTAAATAATTGATCCTTAACTGTGAACAGGAAGAAAAGCCCAGTAAAACTTAGGTTTCACCAAAAGTGTTGGATTTATCAAATGAACTTATATTCATTTGGAGTTAGAGAAAATTCAATTGTATATGCTTCTCAAATGTGATAAGCTTGAAAATAGATGGTTTTTCATGTTAGGAAACCATCTTCTCTAACCAAAAATAAAAAACAAGTGTGCCTTATTCTGAATTTCATTTTCAGCACATCCTTTGCTTTCCTATCCTTTAAATGAATCTGTGTGTGGCCATGACTTAGTTGAGAAGATGAGATGGACTTGAATTTAAAATAGTATTTTACAAAAAATAAGTGTAGACCCATTTGTGGGCCATGACATCAATTTAGTGGCTTGTGACTATCCTGTTTGAAAATGGAATAGAACAGAAAGATCAGACTGTGTTATACCACGTAATGATAAGTATTGTTTTTTTTTTGGGGGGGGCAACTTTTGTTTAAGTTATATGTATAGTATATTGTATATATTATAAATATACAAACATGCATATAAGTCTAAATGGCTATATATATGACCTGATCATAGAAAATGTATTTCCAAATGTTATAGTAAAAATATGAAAGTAATTGCTTTAGAAACATAAAGTTGTGGCTTTATCTGTCAAAGATAAAGACTTACTCAGACTCTATCTTTTTTTTTCTTAAATTTACTTAAAACTTATTTATATAGGTACCCTAAACTGAAGTGTTTTTTTGTTTGTTTTTTCCTGCTCTGGACTGGCTTTGAAATATCTCTGTATAATCAGTGACACTCGGGGAACAAAATTCAGGTTTAACCTTGTAAACATGACCCCTTCTACACAGGGTCAGCTTTTGAGGGAGGTATGGTGTGTGCTGTATCTTTATACTTGCTGGGGATAGGCCTTGCCTCCTTCAACACAGACACATACGTCTCCTAGAACTGCCCAGTGGTCAATCTGCAGTCCTTATCAGTTTTGTGCAAAGCTGTATTGCTCCTTTCCTTTCCAGGTGGTCATAGGTGACAAGGTTGTTCTGAACCCCGTCAATGCTGGTCAGCCCCTACATGCTAGCAGCCATCAACTGGTAGATAACCCAGGCTGCAATGAGGTAAGGACGTTGAGTTATGCCTGTGGGCATGGGTATCCTGCAGGAGCAGGTCTGGCTGGTGCCAGTGCATGCGTGTGCTGAGAGTGACTTCCGCAATGACTTGGGGCAGGTGCCCATTCTGCAGGTGAAGAAACAGGCCCAGGGTCAAGGCTGCCATGTAAGGTTGTGCAACTCTGTGTATTGAGTAGTAGATGCGGGCTGATATTCACTCTAGTGCTCAGTTTGCTAAGCCTCACATCACTGAGGGATTGTTTTTTAATTTGTGAAGCCAGAGATGATCCCTTTTACTAATTACTTTCTGGCCATAGGAGCACCTTTTTCCAATTTGTCTCCCTATACAGGATGCCTCTTTCTAATTTGTTCAAAAAGGAACACTGCAGATTATCAGCAGCTCTGCAAGGGTGATAGCTTGCTTTTGGCAATACATCTCCTTATCCTCTAAATTGGCAATTATAGGATACAAGGAGGTTACTTCCTTGTGACATAAATATTTGTCTGATGGGTAAGGACACAAACTCTTCAGTGGGATAGATGTGGATTCACATCCTGCCTGCCATTCCTAGCTCTGTGATGGTAGGTTGGTTACCCGGTCTCCCTGCATATCAGTTTCCTTATCTCTGAAATGGGGGTGGTGGTCAGACCTATTTTTTAGGGTGTTGCAAAGAATTAAAGGAGATGGTGCATGTTAGCGCCTAAACCTAGTGCCTGGCATAGATTTAGTGCACAAACAATGGCTGCTGTTGTTAACAATGCTCATTAACATTTTTGAGTGTATACACTGGACTCATTTTTTTCCCTTTATAGCTCATTCCATTTTGTAAGTACTTATTTTCATCAGGCCTTTACTTTCTGGCTACAGAGCAAGAGACTTGGAGGAAACGGAAAATATCATTCCAGAAAGGCAGGAGGGTTGGTTCCATTAGTCATGGTTGGACTGTGCATAGTGATTGGTGCAAATGAACCATTTATTGCCAAACTCTGCCAATTGCATTTGCAGGTGCTGTGATTTTAGTGGCATCAATCTTTAGAGTTTTTAGTCTGAAGTACAGCCCTGCTTCCTAGGCTGCAGTGAGAAATTTGGGGGCTGGATGACACAGTTGTTGTGAGGGGTACGTGAAAAAATAACTCTAATCTGTTTTTCAGGTCAACTCCGTCAACTGCAATACAAGCTGGAAAATAGTCCTTTTCATGAAATGGAGTGATAACAAAGATGACATATTAAAGGGGGTGAGTTTGATGCTTTATGGGCTGAGCGTTACTTGACTCTTCTTGAGGGCAGCAGTCTAATTCTCTGTTTAAATTCTTTTTTCCTTAATTCTTTGTCGTGTTGACTTTTAGGGTGACGTGGTGAGGCTGTTCCATGCTGAGCAGGAGAAGTTTCTCACCTGTGACGAACACAGGAAGAAGCAGCATGTCTTTCTGAGAACCACGGGCCGGCAGTCGGCCACATCTGCCACTAGTTCAAAAGCCCTGTGGGAGGTGGAGGTAAGGATAGGGTGGAGAAAGGGCTCTTTCTATATATATTCCACAAATATATATACATATATATACCTGTATATGTCTATACACCTATATATCCAACACCTACACACATACACACACACAGAATACGTGTGTGTGTGTGTGTATATATTTATATATATATGTCACAAACAGGTACTTATACCCACCCTGTTCCAAAAATGGGTTGTGGATGGCTTAGTGAAGTAAGCGCATCATGACATATCATGGTGCTGGATGTTTGTGCAGAGGGAAAGAGTAAGTACTTTGGAAACAAATTCAAAAATGAAATTAGAAATATCTTTCTCTGAGCCATCTAATCTCTTCTATTGTTTTCTTTCCTTTGTTCATTTATCTATCACAACAATATTTAACCAAGTGTCTACCTGACATGATACATAGGTGATGCCCACATTGGCGATGGGGCAGAAATGAGAAGATATGCACCCAGATAACTAGAACACACAGGGGGATGGTGAAGGTGATAAGAGGCATATTCCACATGCTTTGGAGGTTTCAGTGAGAGAGGGTGAATGTCTGGTTGGCTGAAGAATTAAGGAAGACTTCCTGAAGGAGATAGCATCTGATCTGGTACCTGCAGGATGATTTATATTTCAGAAGGAAGAGATGAATGGAGTAGGTTACTTCATGTAAAAGAATGATGCAGAATGTGGAAACACGAAGCAGCGTAGGATAAAACTCAGTAACTTGTTTGGTGAAGGTCATGGGATAGGCGTGGAAAATTAAACAGAAACTGTTTTTGGAGACCAGAGCCTGAAGGGCCATATATCCAGGCTATAGGGAGTTGGGATTTCATTTATGGACAGGAGAGAAATGTGGAAAGTTGTTTGAGGAAGGGAGTAACGTAATCAGTGTGCTACTTAAAGAAGCTAGAAGATTCTGCCCACAGCATGTAGTTTATTGTGAGGAGAGTCTAGAATTGCAGGATAAAGAAGGAAGTGATCTGAATGCTTGGTGAAAGAGGCAATGAGAGCTTCAACTAACATGGAGCTCTTTCGTCACCTCAAGCCTTCCTTTCTGTGTAATTGCAGCATGAATTAGAATTCTAGTTTAAATTTTGAATTTGAATAGATACATTTTTTTGTCTCTGCTTGCCTTCTCTCCTCCTCCTCCCTAGCTTCAATTGTTTCATGTTGCTATTGAGGACTAGCCTATGTACAGTAAAGTGCCCAAGTCAAAGTATACAACTCAGTGAATTTTTACGTATACATTCAGCCATGTAACCAGCACCTAGAACAAGAAATAGAACGATAGCCGCACCCAAAAGGTCCCTTGAGCCTCTCTTTCCCGGCAGTGTTTCCTTTTTCCTCCTGGAGACGTCTATCTCCATAAATTAGTATTGCCTCTTCTTGAACTTCGTATAAATGAAGTCATACGGTATACAGTCTTTATGTTCTGTTTTTTTTTTTTTTTTACTCAGTATAATTATTTTGAGATTCATATATATTGTTGTATGTATCAGATTAATTTATTCCTTTATATGGCTGCATAATAGTCCATCATATGGATACACCACAATTTGTTAATCTGTTCACCTGTTGATGAACATTTGAGTTGTTCCCAATTTCTGGCTATTTCAAATAAAGCTTCTAGGGATATTTGTGTAAAAGTTTCTGTATGGGTGTAACTTTCCTTCATTTCTCTTGATTAAATACCTAGCAGTGGATTGGCTGGATCATATGATAGCCATTGTATGGTATGGTATGGTATGGTATGGTATATATTCAACTTCATAAGAAATTGCTAAACTGTTCTCCAAAGTGGTTGGACCATTTTACATTCCCACAAGTCATGTGTGCGAGTTCCAGTTCTTCCACATCCTTACCAACGCCTGATATGGTCAGTCTTTTCAGTGTTAGTCATTCTAGGAGGTACATAGTGAAATTGCAATGTGGGTTGAATTTGCATCCCCCGTTTGATTTAGTAGGTGTGTAGTGAAATTTCATTGTGGGTTTGGTTAACGATGTTGAGCATTTTTCTCATGTGCTTATTTGCCCTCTGTGTAGCTTCTCTGGTGAAATGTTTGTTCAGATATTTTGCCCATTTAAAAAATGTCTTACCACTCTTTTAACATGGATATTGTAAGAATCAAATTCAGCCGGACATGGTGGCTCAGGCCTGTAATCCCAGCACTTTGGGAGGCTGAGGCGGGTTGATCACCTGAGGTCGGGAGTTCGAGACTAGCCTGACCAACATAGAGAAACCCTGTCTCTACTAAAAAATACCAAATTAGACGAGCATGATGGTGCATGCCTGTAATCCCAGCTACTTGTGAGGCTGAGGCAGGAGAATCACTTGAATCTGGGAGGCGGAGGTTGCAGTGAGCTAAGATTGCATCATTGCACTCCAGCCTGGTCAACAAGAGCGAAACTCCATCTCAAAAAAAAAGAAAAAAAATCAAGTTCATCTTGGGCATTGTATAGAAAAGTTTCCACAGTTATGATAAAAAGGAATCTATATAAAGTTTTTGTTAATTCCCACCCTCTATCCATTTTCCCCTTTCTTCCCCTTCTCTACCTGCATTTGCCCTTTAGTTAGTGTATGTGTCTACACAGGGACCTGTCAATCCTACTAGATTATAAACTCCTTGAGAGACATCAGAATGAAATATCAGTTGTCAGATTCTTTTAACAATTATGTCTTCAGAGTTTTTGCTTTAACATCTAAAAAAAGGTTCATTTTCTCATTTTAAACTATTTAAATACTCTAGGTGAGATAGATCACTCATTTGCCTATGACCTTTTAGAAAAGTTGTTTTGGCCAGGTGTGGTGGCGCATGCCTGTAATCCCAGCACTTTGGGAGGCCAAAGTGGGAGGTTCACTGACGGTTAGGAATTCAAGGTCAGCCTGGTCAACATGACAAAACCCTGTCTCTACTAAAAATATGAAAATTAGCCAGGCGTGATGACACACGTCTATAATCGCAGCTACTTGGGAGGCAGAAGCACAAGAATCACTTGAACCTGGGAGGCGGAGGTTGCAGTGAGCCAAGATTGCACCACTGCTCTCCAGCCTGGGTGACAGAGCGAGACCCTGTCTCAGAAAAGAAAAGTTGTTTTGTTAAAATATTGTACATATGCTTAATCTAAATTTGCATTGACTATGTTTTGGTGTATTTATAAATGGTGAACTCAGTTTCTGAAATAAAACTTTTTGTTTGCCAAAGAAAAACCTGCAAAAAACAAAACTGCTTGAGAGCCAGAATTTGGTGTTGAACTTTATCATTGAAGATTGATGCCCGCATGGTCCCCACCACAGAGTTTTTACATTCAGAACAGTCTCTCAAAACCACTTCTCATGTGTGATTTGGATATTGGTACAAAAAAAATGGAGACTTTCTCATCTTTCAGAGTTAATTTAAAGTAATAATGCAAACTAAGGAAATACAGAAAATCAAGAAAACAAGGGCAGAAGTGAAGTGTTGTTTCACTAACTTAATGTGCCTACTTCCATTGAGCTGTTTTTCTATGAACAGGGTATTTTTGCATGGTTGATACCATTTTATAAGCAATTTTTCACCTTGTTCTCCTAAATTGCTTAGGGAGACATTGAATATTTCTTTCTCTCATTTTTTAAAATGGATTCTGGCAGGTCAAGTGCCCCTCAAAATAAAAGAGAGAAGACAACATCGTGTATTTGTATTTGTAGTAATGAGCCAGGGTTTACATTATATGTCTGTAGCTTATTCATCATCCCCAAATAAATATTATGCTCATTAGCAGTCACTCCCTATTTCCCCTTAAATATCCCCCATTCTCCTGCCCTTGGTAGCTAATCTACTTCCTATCTCTATAGATTTGCCAGTGCTGAATGTTTCATATAAACAGAATCCTACCATATGTGGTCCTTCATATCTGACTTCTTTCACCTAGGATGATGTCTTAGTCCAATTCGGGCTGCTATTATAAAATATCATAAACTGGGTTGCTTATAAATATCAGAAATGTATTTCTTATAGTTCTGGAGGCTGGGAATCTAAGATCAAGGCACTGGCAGATTCAGTGTCCGGTGAGGACACTCTTCCTGGTTCATCTGCTGTGTCCTCACATGGCAGAAAGAGAGGGGACTTTCTGGGGTCTGTTGTATAAGGGCACTGTTTTTATTCATAAAGGCTCGGCCTCATGACCTGATCACCTCCCAAAGGTGAAGTATAATGTAAACGATCTTCTAATACTATAACCTTAGGGGGTAGGTTTCAACCTATGAATGATGAGAGGACACGCATATTGAGACCACACCAGATAACATGTTCAAAGTTTGCTCATAGTGCCACATGTATCAGTACTTCATTTCTTTTTATTGCCAAATAATATTCCATTGTATAGATGTGCCATATTTTATTTACCCATTTACTATTTAATAGCATTTGGATTGTTTTCACATTTTGGCTCCTCCATAACGCTGCTATGAACATTGATATGCAACTTTTTATGTGGATGTATGTTCTCAAGGCTCTTGGGAGTGGAATTCTGGGTCATGTAGTAATTCTATTTTTGACCTTCTGAGGAACTGCCAGACTGCCTTCCACAGTGAATGGCTGCACCATTTTATATTCTCACCAGCAGTGTGTCAGAGTCCCATTTCCTCCATGTGGCCTTCATTTTGGAGGACTTTTTTTGTGTATAGAATTCTAGGTAGACAGTTTTTTACTTTCTTTAAAGATTTTGATCCATTGTCTTTTGGCTTGCATTGTTTGTGATTATTTGATGGGTAAAAAAATGTGTTCCTTGTATATAATGTCTCTGCCTTGCATCCTCCCCCTACCTCGGCTGCTGTAAAGATTTTTCTTTTTTATTTCTGGTTTATGTTAATCTGATTATGATATGCCTTTGTGTGTGTGTGTGTGTGTGTGTGTGTGTGTGTATGTTTGTGTCTGTCTGTGTCTGTGTGTTTACCCTGCTGCCTGACCAACCCCCACAGACGTGCTGGGTCATTTGATACTGTCTGACAGGTCCTGCGTTCATGGTTCACATTTTTCTGATTCTTTGTCTAGTCCTATATTTACTGAGCATTGTAATACAAGTTTGTTGAGTATGTGGAGTCTGTTGTTCCTTTAAAGAGTACTGAATTTTCTTTTGTTATACACTAAAGTGACCTGTAGGATCCCTTTGCTCCTTTGAAGGCTTATTTTCAAGCTTTCTTCAGCCAGGTGTTGTGTAGAGTTAATTTTGGGGCTAGTTTAGCTCCCCTTCCAAGATGGGACCCCTTTGATGTGTGTACTAATGCGCAGGGTGTTCCACATGATCTCTCTGCTTTGGCTTTTCAGAATCAGGACTCCTCCCAGCCCTGGGTGAGCTCTGGGAAAGTTCAGCGTTCAGACTCCTTGTTTTTCTTCATTTGGCTTCATAGGGTCTTGCCTTATGCATATGCAGTCTGATGTTCAGCCAAAAACTCAAGGGAGGCTCCTATGCAGAGTTGCAGAGCTTTTTCTCTGTGTAGTTCTGTATGCATTAGTACTCCATCCCCACAAATTCTAGCTGCCTCAGTCTCCCTCAACTTTGATCTGTCTCCTTAACTCCATGAGCTTAGTGCCCTCAGCTTGGATTCTTCCTCCTCATGCTGCCATCCAGAGGGGACCCCTGGGTAGAAAATCAGAGCAATAGCCGAGCTGGCCTCGTTTGTTTTCCTATTCTCAGAGATCACCATTGTGCACCACCAGTTGTCCAATGTGTGAACACAGTTGTTTGGGATATTTTATCCAGTTTTCCAGTTGTCTATGGCAATTTCATCTATTCTCTGCAGTGTCTGATTGTTTATGGCACCAACTACCAGTGCTGGTTAACTCTGTCATGGCCAGAAGCTGATGTTGCATTTATTTTTCTGATGCATTGGCCCAGGCACTGAGTTTCACATTTCAGAGCACAGGCCTGCGTGCATGAGTACATGTGCGGATGGCTTTAACAGTTCTCCATGAAAGCCCTTTTTATTGGCTGTGCTTTTTGTAGAAACATTTCAGAATCTGCTACTTCATTATGGCTAAGGCAAATAACCCAAAAACCATTGAAGTTTTTATTCCAACCATTGTATGTTAACTAGGAGACTCGATGCCTTCTTTGGAGAGACATTGCTTACTTTCGAGTTTGGGTGTTACGTGTGAGGCTGGCAATGGGTTTGTTGAAAATGCTGATTTTTTTTTTTCTACCTTATAAATACCACTCCTGAACTATGACTTGTGATGCCTGCAATTTAATGTCTTCCTAGTGTAGGTAGACGTTTCATTGACTCCTGTTGATCATTCTTGCAGGTGGTCCAGCATGACCCGTGTCGGGGCGGAGCAGGGTATTGGAACAGCCTTTTCCGCTTCAAGCACCTGGCCACGGGGCATTACTTGGCAGCAGAGGTAAGCAGCAGCCCTGTGGTTTTCTCTTTCAAGGCTGACGCATCTCATCACCTTTTCTCATTCCGCTGTAGCCATCGTGTAGTAAAAGGCTTAGGGAAATACACTCAGTCACTTTGCTTTTCCTTCTGTTTTTCTGTTTCTTTCTGCCTCATTTCCCTAGAAGAGTCAAAAATGATTACCACATTTTAGTAGGTGACAGGGGTGCTGATCAAGATGTGGGGAGAAAGTAAGTTAGAAGATAATGCCAATCTAGGTTTTCAGTATTATCTTCCGTTTTGCTCTTATATGCTACCCTTCCCACGTCTTGTCTACCAGCCCCACACTTAGCATGAGCGACTGAGGCTGCAGCGGAAACATGGTATGTAGAACCAGAAGCACTAAGACATATAAAGAAGTGGATAATCTTACAATTACTTACAGTAATCTTATAAAGAAAAACAGCATTAGTGGAATAGACAGTGGCTTGTCTTTTACTTGTAGGAATGTCAAAACATCACAGAAATTAACTTTACCTTAAGTGTCTGTGAAGGGTCCAGGCACAGTGGCTCACACCTATAATCCCAACACTTTGGGAGGCTGAGGAGTTCAATATCAGCGTGGCCAAAATGGTGAAACCTCGTCTCTACAAAAATTAGCCAGGTGTGGTGGTGCACGCCTGTAGTCCCAGCTACTTGGGAGGCTGAAGTGGGAGAATCGCTTGAACATGGGAGGTGGAGGTTGCAGTGACCCGAGATCGCACCACTGCACTCCAGCTTGGGTAACAGAACAAGACTGTGTCTCAAAGAAAAAAAAAAAAAAGTCTGTGAAGAGTTTTTGAGGAGACAAAAGACT
Organism: Mandrillus leucophaeus; assembly: GCF_000951045.1. NCBI lineage: Eukaryota > Metazoa > Chordata > Mammalia > Primates > Cercopithecidae > Mandrillus > Mandrillus leucophaeus. The sequence continues at coordinate 1,180,853 of NW_012107886.1, read as the reverse complement.
CAGTGCTAAAGGACAGGAGGAATTTACCTTTTAATTTTTGTATCACATGAAGGAGCCATCCTACTGTGTGACAGATGTTGAGTTTTACTCCAATCTGCTGGGAGACGTACGATGCATATTTCTATCAGATTCTAGTCATGCATCAAAAGACCCCCACTGTTATCTGGGACCACCCATGAGACCGCTGAGAGATTTCCAAGGTGATGGTGGGTGTCAGCACTGCTCCTGTGCCTAACCCGAGGAAGGCTGGCTCTAAGTGTGCTCAGCCCCCTGCGGTGCCTAATACATGAAGTGGTGATTTTGATATATGTAAGAACTGAAGATCAAAAAGTCTAAGTTCAAACTTAAGATAAAGCCATAGGGAATTACAGACCCAGCTAATCAGCTGTGAGAGATGATTTATGTGGTTTCCTGAAGACTAGCGGTGGTGGCATTATCTGCTATGTTTTGAGGCTAATGTAGCTCTTGCTGGAGGCCTAAATTTTTTATTTTTAACTAAAAATAAGCAGGATTATCAGTGACTGTGTATTGATCTTTTATCCATCTCAGGCTTTTAACTATTGCTTTGCCAGTGAATTCATTGTCTTCCTCTGTCTATACTTGAGAGCCATCTCTTGGTGACTGGTAGATGTTCCATGTGTGCTGTACCCGTGTGACCTGTGTCATTGTTGTGGCATGCTGGTTTTGTGAACAGAGGGAATGGACAAGTTCTTAGCTGCTCAAGGATGTTTGCAGGCTTTGAAGTCTCCTGCAAGTGGGGCCCAGTCCTTAAGAAAGCAATGGATGTTTTAATTTCCTAATGATTCTTTTTCATCAGGTAGACCCTGACTTTGAGGAAGAATGCCTGGAGTTTCAGCCCTCAGTAAGTATGGACAAGAGCTTTCTTGTCTTCATCTGGTAGGGTGCGGCCAAATGATCTGGAGCTCCATTTAAGAAACTGTCACTGCGGTCACTGAGTGCTGGGGAAGGAGAAACCTTAGGCGCCCTTAAAACACGATCATGTTCTGTGCTTCCCTTGAGAGGCACCGTAGTCCTTTGTGTCTTGAGTAGTCCAGGAACTGTTGTTCATGATGGTATTTCTGTGTGTAGTAACGGAGTCTCCATTTCTAAGTTGGAGAAGTTCCTGGTATCACTTGGAAGACTCCTAGGGTTGGAGACAGTGATGCCCCATATAGAAGATGGACTTTTAAAACCAATTGTCTTACTGCTATTGACCTTAATCTATGACTCACACAGCTTTTTCAGGGAATAAGTATGTGAGGTGGATAGTGTTACTGAGGCTATGGCGGTAACACGTGAGGCGTGGTGCACCTGGCGTGTGATTAGATACTCAGCTAATCAGTCCTTGATTTCTGCAAGGTCAGAAATAGGCTTTAGTGTATAATATGGTTTAGAATTTTAAGTGCAAAATGTATCTTTCTCTGGAGACCTTATTGCCAAGTAATGCTGATATGTAGACACTTTGGACTTCAGGTGTCCACATTTATGGGTTGAAGAAGGCAGTGGTTGTGTTACATGGAAATGATGGATGTAAGTAAGACAGTTTTCTTGTGGAGTGCTTGATTCTGGTCTAGGATTAAGGAAAAACAGTTGCTCCTGGGTTTGACGTGTGTCTCATGATGATCTCAGTGGACCTGGAACGTAATATTGAGGGTATTTATTTCTTTTTTTGGCAAGATTTTGAAAAAAAATTAGAGGGATTTTCTTAAAGCACATTAATGAAGGGAACTGGGTGAAGGGAATTCAAATTGTAATTGTCCTTGGAAAGAGTTGTGAATTCTGCTGTCATGGTTATCCTTCTAGTTATGTGTTGGTGAAATGTTGGCTTTGAAAGACACTCTAGCTGAGACCTTCCTGCTGTGAGTTTGTGGACTTGCTGGGGAGCCTCTCCTCCCCTTTTTGCTCCCTACTGGGGTACCCGACACTCACCTTCCTTCTTTTCATCCTGGTCACCCCTATTTCTAGAGTCCATTTTGAAAGCTTTGCGTCCACAGTTAATACGGCTTGGAAAACCCTGACCTAGTTTAACTCTCTGTCAGTGCATGAGGAACTCTGTGGCAAAACTTCTCTGCACCATGTTCATGTAGTTACTGTTTGAACACAGACTGGCAGGGACATCGTGTTTCAGAGGACGGTTCTTGTCCTTGCACCTTCTTTATTTCCAGAGAAGGAGCTGCCTCTGTGTGGCCGACATCCGGTGGTCTCCATGCTGCCGTCTGTGGTGACACAGAGGAAGTCTTACCTCTGAGATTAGGCAAGCTGCAGCTCCTTTCAGTGAGCGCTGATGTCTAAGTGAACTTTGTGCTCTGACGGGTAGAGGGCTGCTCTCCTGGCCTCCTGGTATGGGAGGGAAGACTGGCATTTACTGTGCAGGAGGAAGAGCACAGTTTAAATACCAGATGTACCATTTATGAGCTGTGTGACCTTGGACAAGTTACTTTCCCTCTCTGAGCCTCAATTCCTTCATCTGTACAAGTGGCATTTTTCAACTTCTCCAAGATCATTAGCATTTTTTAGTGCCTTTGCATCCACCAGGTTGTCTGGGCTGCACAGCAGCGTATAAAAGGAGTTAGGGCGGGTTTCAGAATCTTCCTGGTACGGAGGAGGAAGCAGCCATTGAGAGTGGTCCTGACTCATCCTGCATCTGAGGCTCCCTCAGAGTTCAGTGGTCTTTTGACGTTTTTGTGCTTCTTGGTATCAGAGAGGCGGATGTGCCAGCAGCCTTGGGTGCAGATCTAGACTGCATCACTCTGGCTACTTGGATGTTGATTGGAGATGGGCTGCGTGTGGAGGAGGGGTGTGTGGAGAGGGGATCTTACCCTACACCCACACGGCCAACAGCACAGATCTGCCTCTGTGGCAAGGTGTTAGTACTAGGAGGACCCCACCCCCCTCATACTCTTCTTGGTTTGGAAACTTTGGTGGAAAACCTCGAGTTGTTTGAGTTTGGGAGAGGAGGCGCCTCATTCTATATGCTGGTCGTTGGTTGGTTTCCCTAAGAACAGCTTCAGTGCCTGTGGTTTTTGCCTTGGACCTCACTCGGCTTTGTGGTGCTCGTCCTTCTAAATACAGGACCCTGAAGACATTTGCTTGGCGCCAGAGGGAGAAAAAGGACCACTAGAGGCTCTTGCTCCTCTGCCAGGCTTCTGCACATGTGCCTTTCTTCCCACTAGGTGGCAGGCGCCGACTGCACACTGAAAGGATGTCAGGACGCTGCCTCTCAGTCGTGTTTCCAGACACAGTGGACGTAATGCAATTGTGATTTTCCTCTTGACTCCCACAGGTCTCTGAAACTTAACTGCCAGCCTGTAGCTGAGCTCTGTGTCTCAAACCATAACCGGGTCAGAGTTTATTTTGAAAGTGGCATGTGGAGTGCTTTGCCAGGTGGTTAGGAGAGAACAAATGTTACTCAAAGTTCTTGCTCCTAAACTGAGGTTTTAGAAGTGTTCTGTCGCTCTCCAGGTGATTCTTCCTTTAGCGTAGATAGAATAAAGGGTCTGGGATTTGTTCAAGTAAAGGGACGAGTGATTAGAGGAGAAAGCGTGAGACAGAGAAGAGATACAGGTTTTGGGTATTAAAAGAACCTTTTTTAAAAAAACACACATAGAGGTCGGGAGTCGCGGCTGAACTGACAGGCTATCGCCCTGCGCTCCTGCATTTCAGGCCCCGTGAAGTTAGATTCTCTCTCCTTTGCCTTTGATTTGATTTCCGTTTTTTGATTCCTTTGTCTTCCTGGTGAAGTCTTCTTCCTCCCTGTCTGGAAAGGAGGCAGAGCTTCAGCCTAAGAAAAGCAGGCTGTAGTGACAAAGAAAATGTGCTTCCTCAGTAGATGCAGGTGGATGATGTCATCCTGCAAGGATGTTAGACATGGAAAATCACCCAATGTACAGTTGCCGGGCTGAGAGCGAGCTGGCCAAGCCCTTCTGAGCAGGCTCCATGTCTAAGCCCCCTCCTTGAATCTCTGTAGGCAAATGGGCTTTTGAGCCTAGAATGTGCTTTTCTAGTTTCTCGAGAAAGTTTTCATCATCGTTCCTCAGCCTTCGCTATCAGAGATTTTCTTTGCTCTCAGGCAAATCCCTGATGTCGCAGCAGAGGCCCGTCTTCCCAGACCTGTCATCAGCAGCCCTCTCAATTAATGATGGACATCTTTTTCAGGGCTACGCTGACTTCTCAAATATTTCTTTTGGCTGCATTGGGGTTGCTGCTTACGAACACTTGGATTCAGGTTTATTTTGTTTTAGTTTTTCTCCTGGGAAGTCACTGTATCATATTGTCAGTAGACAATTGTCACTGTAGATGAATACAGCTACCGATAATCAAATCTGCAGGATGAGTTTCCTGAAAATCCCCTCTCCCTGAGCTCCTGTGGATGGGTGTACCTGTGTAGAGTTTTTTTCTTTTTTTAAATTCAGCTAGAGCACTCCTTCCATGGTCATCTATTAGTGTAACTCCACATTGTTGAAACTTTTTTTTTTTTTTTTAAAGACAGTCTCACTCTGTCGTCTAGGCTAGAGTGCAGTGGTACGATCTCAGCTCACTGCAACCTCTGCTGCCCGAGTTCAAGCGGTTCTTCTGTTTCAACTTCCCAAGTAGCTGGGATTATAGGTGCCTGCCACCACGCCCAACTAATTTTTGTATTTTTAGTATAGATGGGGTTTCACCATGTTGGTCAGGCTGGTCTTGAACTCCTGAACTGAGGTGATCCATCTGCCTTGGCCTCCCAAAGTGCTGGGATTATAGGCTTGAGCCACTGCACCCAGCCTGGGCTAATTTTTTGTATCTTTAGTAGAGATGGGGTTTCATTATCTTGGCCAGGCTGGTCTTGAACTCCTGACCTCATGATTCACCTGCCTTGGCCTCCCCAAGTGCTGGCATTACAGGCGTGAGCCACTACTCCCAGCCAGAACATTTTTATTGCAACACAAAGAGGTAGAGTGTAAATATCCTTGGCTGCATGGCCAGTTGTCATCTTTTAGGACTGCTCTGTAACTGTGGTCCTTTTGCTGCCAACTGCTGATGTTCACGATCCTTTCTTCTCCGTTCCTGTGGATTGTGGAATAATTGTAGAGAGTGAAGGGTTTGGCATGCACAGTTCTTGATTTGATGACTTTACCTCCTCAGGTAGACCCTGATCAGGATGCCTCTCGAAGTAGGTTGCGGAATGCCCAAGAAAAGATGGTGTACTCCCTGGTCTCTGTGCCCGAAGGCAATGACATCTCCTCCATTTTTGAGTTAGACCCCACCACTCTCCGTGGAGGCGACAGCCTTGTCCCAAGGTATGATTTTAAAATTGCTTATCCCCAAAGAATCAGGTCTTGTATGGGTGGCCTGACCAGGTTTCTTGGGATCCAAATCGTTACTGCCTTTTCTTTTAGATTTTTATAAAGGATTTGATGAAAGGTATGGCAACTAATTTTTTTAATGGCTCACCACTGGTAAGTTCTCAGTAGTTGAATGAGAAGTGCTATATTTAGGTAAACAAGCCAAACCTTAAGCCCAAGTAGCTCAATTTTCCTAGTTCCCTCTACTCCCTTCCTCCTTCCCCAAACCTTGGGAGAGCCTTTGGTTTGGGGAAAAAGGAAAGGAGTAGAGGAAACTAGGAAATTGAATGGAAATAGAATAAACCATTGAAAAGAAAGATTCTAGAAGATAAAATACCTAAAGTTCACTGTGTGCATAGTAATTTTATTAACAAGTATTGAGACGTTAGATCAGAAATCTTGTTATTTTTTAAAATTTAACTTTTAGTTTTGTTGCTTAAGAATGCATTTTTTGAGGGGAAATAACTAGACTATAAATGGGGGGAAAAGCTTATTCTTAACAGAATCAACAATATTAATAATAATGGCTGATACTTATTGAGCGCTGACTGCATGCTAGGCACAAACTAAGTACTCCACTTGTGTTATATAATTTAATCTTTCTCAAAAAATCCAGTGAGAGATAGGTAATGCTGTCACTCTTTCTTGTAGATGAAGAAACTGAGGCTCAGAGAGTTTAAGCAACATATCATAAGTCAGTGGTCCCATAGCAGAACCCAAAATCTTAAATGTTTAAGACAGATAGGGTTGTCTGGGCAATTCTGACTCTTCAATGCGATGTTGGTTAATGGAAATGTCAGTGTTGTTCATGGATTACACGTATGGCCCCTTGTGAAGTATTAGTTGTGTTTCAACCATTCAGAGGTAGCTACTGGTAACATTTTGGTTTATGTAGTTTTAGACAAGTCTCTGGTCAGACAGAGATGACTGTATCATTTATTATAGATGGGATCATAAGCTATTTTAAACATTTTTTAACTGAATACTATGTTTTATACATACCTCCAAACAAATGAATATCAATTGTCATTTTAAATAATTGTTGTAATCAGGCCTGGCACAGTGGCTCACACCTGTAATCCCAGCACTTTGGGAGACCGAAGCAGGTAGATCACTTGATTGAGTCCAGGTGTTTGAGACCAGCTAGATAATATGATGAAACCCCGACTCTACAAAAAATGCAAAACATTAGCCAGGCATGATGGCACACACCTGTAGTCCCAGCTACTTGGAAGGCTGAGGTGGGAGTATCACCTAAACCTGGAGGCAGAGGTTGCAGTGAGCCCAAATTGTGCCACTGCACTCCAGCCTGGGCAACAGAGTAAGACCCTGTCTCCAAAGGAAAAAAAAAAAACAGAACTGATGTAGTCAAGTGTAATCATCTTTAAATAACTATAGTATCAACTAGTTAATATTGTATTAACTGGTTCATATTTGGACTGTTCTGTTATACTGTATTAATACAATATATTAATATAATTATTAATATGTAATATGTTAATATTACATTGTAACAATAGAATATAATAGAATTGTATTCTATTAACAAGTCCATTATTGAAATATCAGATTGTTTACAGTTTTTATTATTATACATGATGCTTTGTTGAACATCTGTTTGCCTCATTTGTACCTGTACTATCACCACTGAAGGAAAAATACCTGAAAATAGGACTGGTAGATGAAAGGATAGATATATTTTATGTGTTCTACAAGGTTCTAGACTTCTTTTCAGAGTTTTACTTGATTACACTCTCACCAACAATACATAGGACTTACTTCCCTAAGGTCTTATTGATGCTGGGTTTTATCAGTCTTTAAGATCTTTGGAATATGATACAATAAAATGATACTGTTTTACCCTGTGTAACTCATATACTAAGGAGGTTGAATCTATGCTTCCGTGCTTCTTGGTCGTTTGTATTTCATTATTAAATTACCACTTTGTGTCCTTCTCCCATTGTCACTTCCAATATTCATATTTTTCTTATCGATTTGTAACAGCCCTTTGTGTGTAGAGTAACAACCTTTTAATGCAATGCGCTACTCTTTTATTTTCCCAGGCTCTGATGATATTTTTTCAACTTGATTTATGATGGTTCTTTTTTTTTTTCTATATAGATGATATAAAATTTAAACTATGTCATGAGAGTTATTCATCTTTTACTTTTAAAATTTAGGAATCTTACATTTTGTCACATGATTCAAAGGGCTTTCCCTACCGCAAGATTAGTAAATACTCATTTTTTTCCAGAAATTTTATGATGTAATTTATTGTTTCACTGATCCATATGAAAATTTCAATCATTGCTGTATTATTATTTCTTATTATAAGCACTAATATATGCCCCGTAAGTACTTCCTGTTGCTCTATCTCACGCTCTGTTTATGCTGAAACACTCATTCGTGGAGTATGATCTTATATTTAGAAGTATAGCATATAACAGTAATTGTGGAGTCATTATGAATGCTTTTCTATTGTAAATGCATCAGAATGTGGCTTGGACCAGAACCATTTGTCCCTTTGTGTGTATTGCCCAGTGTATGCAGTGGGAAACCACTTTCCTATTTATATTTTGATACATTATATTCTAGACTAGGGGCTATAGAGTAAACCTCAATATTTATTTTCCTAAAACCCTCCTTTTTTCGCTGTTAGGAACTCTTATGTTCGGCTCAGACACCTATGTACTAATACCTGGGTTCACAGCACAAATATTCCTATTGACAAGGAAGAAGAAAAGCCCGTGATGCTAAAAGTAAGTCCTGGGACTTGCCTGTCTCTTTTTGGTCTTGTGTTTCCTAATGAAAGGGCTTCTTTGAGGACACATTAGGGAGTATGGAGCTGTGGAGTTTTGTTGCTTTGGCGAGAGTGTGGTCATGGCCGAACTGGAATGTGACGAAAGAATAGTTTCCAAGAGACCTGAGTGGAGCAAACCTAGGGCTTTTGAAATAACTAGAACTTTTTAATTTTATTCCATGGCTTCTGCCCTAATGGTTGAGCAATTATCTGGATTTCAACCACATTTCATGACTGTCTGAAGGATAATTTAGCTGGGGAATGTTTTCTTGTATCATGAGGTACATCAAGTATCTAGTTGATTCTCTAGTTGATTCTGATTCCCCAATCTCTATTATTTATTCCTCTCTGTATTTCAATATACACTTTTATTTCATGAATGTTCTCTCAGCCCCTTTACTTTCTCTCCCTACTTCTCCTTTCCCCTGTCTCCCGGTTCACAGAGTATAAATACATATACATGGGGCTTTTCTTTTAAAAAATGGAGGGACGCTCTCATATAACTTTTATTTTGTTGTGGCATTGGGGAAGGTTATTGGAATTTTTCACTTCTTTACTGAACATTTTTAGATTTATAGAAAAGTTGAAATAATGGTGCAGTGTCTATCCTATAATGCTCCTTACTTAGAGTCATTAATTACCATTTTCCATGTTTGCTTTTTCTCTATATATTTACAAACATCTTCTTTAAATATGAGAATCTGACATGCTCCCTGTAACAAATGAAGTTAAAAATGATAGTAGTGCCCCTTTTCTTCCTCACTGGTCCCCATAATACCAATTTCCAGAGATAACATCTGTTAACCATTTGGAGTACATCCTTACAGATTTTTTTCCTGTGTCATTTTAACTGCAAGATAGCTCCAGTATCTTGGGATCAGCCAATGTCTTGTAAATGTAGTGTTTGATTAAAGTCTTACCCTTCCCATCTAAGAGATTATCTCACAAGGACCACCTTGAATTTCAGATTGGCACCTCTCCTGTGAAGGAGGATAAGGAAGCATTTGCCATAGTTCCCGTTTCTCCTGCTGAAGTTCGGGACCTGGACTTTGCCAATGATGCCAGCAAGGTGCTGGGCTCCATTGCTGGGAAGCTGGAGAAGGGCACCATCACCCAGAATGAAAGGAGGTGAGCACTCCCATGTGCTCAGCACAGCCGTCCTCCCCCACTGAGAATTTCTGACATCCATGGTGGAGGGAGAGAATGGTGACTCTGGTCAGCTGAACACGGGGTAGCAGGCCTTGGCATTTATGGGTGGCTTCAATTTGTAACTTTTAAGAAATAGTACTTTTACATTCATTTTTTGACTCTCTAAAGTTATGAAGATCAGGCGCAGTGGCTCACACCTGTAATCCCAGCACTTTGGGAGGCTGAGGTGGGTGGATTACTTGAGGTCAGGAGTTCAAGACCAGCCTGGCTAACATGGTGAAACCCTGTCTCTACTAAAAATACAAAAATTAGCCAGGCATGGTGGTGGGTGCCTGTAATCCCAGCTCCTCGGAAGCTGAGGCAGAAGAATTGCTTGAACCCAGGAAGTGGAGGTTATAGCGAGCCAAGATCATACCACTACACTTCAGCCTGGGTGACAAAGTGAGACTCTGTCTCAAAAATAATAATAATAATAATAATAAAGTGATGAAGACCTGTCTCTGTCTTTCTGTCTCTAAGTTGGTCTCTAGAACCACATTACTAAATGTCAGGGAATGAGTACTCTGAGATAAAATTTTGTGTCTGATATTTCATAAAGATGATCATTCTTTTGTGGATAATGATTCTTTTTGTGTCTTTCACTCTCTGTGGTACTTGGCCTTGGTTATCAGTTTCAAAGAAATTGGAAAGGGTGGGTCTGCCCCTGTTTAACTGGCTTATTAGTCCAGAAGGCTTCCAAGGCAAAGCTTCCAGCCTGCTGAACACTGAGCATATCTGTCTCTAATAGCTTCTTTCCTCCTAAGGTCTGTAACCAAGCTGCTGGAAGACTTGGTTTACTTTGTCACTGGTGGAACTAATTCTGGTCAAGATGTTCTTGAAGTTGTCTTCTCCAAGCCCAACAGAGAACGGCAGAAACTGATGAGAGAACAGAATATTCTCAAGCAGGTTGGTGAGATGTGGCATACTGGGGATTTGGCTTTATGAGAAATCAATGGGATGGCCAGGAGCGGTAGCTCATGCCTGTAATCCCAGCACTTTGGGAAGCTGAGGCAGGAGGATCCACTTGAGCCCAGGAGATGGAGGTTACAGTGAGCCGAGATCACACCACTGCACTCCAGCCTGGGTGACAGAGAGAGAATCTGTCTCAAAAAAAAAAAAAAAAGAAAAGAGAAATCAATGGGATCATTGAGGGATATTGGTGATTCCCTCAAAGGGATATTGGTGATACCTCAAAGGCTTGATGAATTGATTTTTCAATAGACTATTTTCTAGAGCACTTTTAGGGTCTCAGCAAGATTGTGCACAAAGTCCAGAGAATTCCCGTATCTCCTTTTCCCCAACATACTTGGCGTCCCCCACTATCAACATCGTACATCACAGTGAGACATTTGTGACAATTTGATGAATCAACATTGATGCATCATTATCACCTGAAGTCCATAGTTTATATTAGGGTTCACTCTTGGCATTTTATTTTCTATGGGTTTTGATAAATGTATGATGCCATTTAGGCACCATTATAATATCATACAGAATAGCTTCACTGCTCCGAAATCATCTGTGCTCCTCCTATTCATCTGTCCTTCCTCCTAACCCTTCACAGCCATGAGTGTTTTTACTGCCTCCTTTGTTTTCCCTTTACAGAATGTGACATGGTTGGAATCATACAGTATGTACCCTTTTCAGATGGGCAAATTTCACTTAGTGATATGCATCTAAGGTTCTTCAGTGTCTGTTCATGGCTTGATAGTTCAGTTCAATTGATTTTTACCATACTTGTGGGATGTCAATCATGTGAGAGTTTACCTGTTAGGAACCTCAAGAAACATTCAGTTGACAACTTTATTTTCCTCAAAAATAATATAAAGTGCAATGTGACCTTAAGGTTATTTCATACATTTGGGAGATATGGCATATTCTATACACTCAGAAGGCCTATATAGGCTCTTATAGAGGGCCCTATAAGTCACCACAAAATCTTTCCATAAAGAATGAGTAGTTGTTGACAGGAAATACATAGATGATATTGTTGGATGTAAATGTAAATAAACTGGTATAAAGACAAATTACAGTCAGTACAGTGACAAATCCAGAGTAGATTAAATGCACAGAGATGCATACCATGTCGTTCTGTAACCCACCTAGAGGTTAGCCCACAAGCTTGCCATGGGAATTCCTGGCCACCAAAGCTAAAAGAGAAACCATTACAAGTCCCACTGTTCCCCATGGAACATGGGATTTGAGATTATTTTTTTCATGTTGGTCTACGATAGACAGAATTTATTAACAATCCATCATGTTTCAACAAGAATTTCCAGTACAAGAGTAAATGTCCAGCTGTTGTTTCATGTGATGATTCTCAAATTAGACCTCTGGCTTGATGCCCGTGCTCATTTGTACAGTAGTAATTCCTGAGAGGCAAAAAATAACTGACTCATGGCAGGAGCCTTCATTGATTACTTGTGCTGGGCACTAGCGCAACTTAAAATTATCATCCACTTTCATCCTTACTATACCTTTGTGAAGCAGGCATTATTATTTCCATTTTGCTGGTAAGGAAATGGGGGTTTACTTTGTGATGTGTACTGCTAGGAGGTAATAAAGGTATGTGTTTCCACCTAGAATCTGCTGATTCCATTGTCTGTGTTCTTAAACACTTCTCTATAAACACTGTGCTGTTAGGTATATGAAGACCAGTGAAGTCCAGGTAGACTTAATTCATTGAGTCCCCCGTCTCAGCTGATGGGCCGAATGCAGTGTTCAGGTTATGGTTGTCTTTGGATAGAGAAACTTTCCGATGCAATCTAGCCACCCTTGAGCTTGCGTTACTTCCAGAGATTTAGCTTTGAAGCCCTAAGTGATTGCCATTTTTGCTTTTCATTTTCACAAACAGATCTTCAAGTTGTTACAAGCCCCATTCACAGACTGCGGTGATGGCCCAATGCTTCGGCTGGAAGAGCTTGGGGACCAGCGGCACGCTCCTTTCAGACACATCTGCCGGCTCTGCTACAGAGTGCTGAGACACTCGCAGCAAGACTACAGGAAGAACCAGGTTTGGATTAAACATTGATGGGATGTGGTCGTCAGTTTCCTCCCTGAAGTTTATGTACTTTCCTCATGAGTTTTTAGTGTCATATATCTATTTATAGAATGGATAGAGAATAGTTCAGTGTTAAGCTTGCTCTTGGGAAGGAAACACAAGCCCAGGAATAATATTATTACCGAATCGTTAAGAAACATACTGGAGAATTCTCTTCTGCAGACAGCTTTCTATGAGATTTCTGGTTTTGGAGTTGGTTTTACATTTATAGAATTTTTAATGGCATATTCCCTTAGGGCTTAGGGGTGAGATGATGCCATTGTGTTTATATTAAAGATATAGTGGAGTCTTTTCTTCCTGCCACCTTTAAAATCCTCCATCTCTTTCTAGAAACATGATCTTTATTTTGTTTCTGGTTCATGTTTTATGACATTATAATTCATTGTTTATAGATACATCTTATACATAGTTATATTTTACGTATTATACATAGTATGTGTGTATTTATATACACACACACAATGTATAGTCTCCTATGAAATAAATGTTCTAACCTCTTTGTGGGCTCCAAACAACCTTCAGATTCTAAGGAAAGCTGAGAACTGTATTGCTACATCATTGGTTCTTAATTGGGGGTAGCAGTTTTGTCCCCCAAAGAATATTTGGCAACGTCTGGAGACCCTTTTGAGTTTTACAACTTCTTGGTGCTACTGGCATCTGGTGAGGGGAGGCCAGGGATGCTCTCAAATACCCAGCAGTGCCAAGGACATCCCCACACAACAAAGAATTATCCTGCCTAAAATGTCAGTAGTGCTGAGGTTTAGAAAATTTGTGCCACATGGAGTACCATAGGCATACAAAATGATGCTTATTATAACCTTGACTCTTACCACTTTATGTGAACTATCCTTGCCTTTGGGTGCAAAAGGCTTTTGTTTTTAAGGTTTTGACTGCCACTATACCTGGACTTTTAGACTTTTTTCTTTGTAGTTAAGGGTTTTTGTCGTGTCATCATAAAGATAGTGTTGATCTTGAATAGTGCTTTTTTTGAAGTGTGGCAAGCTGTGATTGCTTTAAATTCACCTTCAGTGCATTGATACTATAATCCAATAGCCAGAGAGATTTTATTCTGTTCCTCTCTCCCATCTTCAGATGAGGATACATCTGGGTCTGTGGGGTGTGTCAAGATACTTTGCTTGTACATGAGGAAACAAACTAGTCCCTCTTGGAACTGCTGGATTAGACATCTGTGCTTAGTTGTTTATGGATCCTTTGCCGGCTGGCAGATGATGAGTTCCTAAACAATGCCTCCTTATAGAGTACAGGCTGAAAAACATGGCCTGTTTTCATTATGTTAATCCTAAATAGTTTCCGGGATTTAGGAATTAATGGGAAAAAAATTAAAGCAAGTTTCAAGGGCCACTTGAATTTTTGAGCAAGCAGTCTCTCTTGGCCAGGGAAGCATCTTTGAATAGAAACAAACACGTATTTGTAAGAGATTTCCTTCAGTTCACAAATATTTCTATGGAACGTGATCTCTGATCCCAAAAGAGAGAAACCAGAGATGTATTCATGAGTTCCATGCATACGATGGATTTTCTTAGGTATTCCTGAACTTCTTATGCACTCATTGACTTTAAAAAAGTATTTTTACCACAAATAAAGGAAATGAAACAGGGTAACATTGTTTCAGATATCCAGGTAGGCTTTATCTGTGTTTATTTAGCAGCGCAGGTCAATGGGGGCACAGTTAAGTCCTCTTGAATTAGGAATACATTTAGAGGTGAAAACCAGCTTTGGACCTTTTTGAAACATAAATCACTAGATTAAACTTTATACTGTGCACTTAATAAAATATCCCCATGTAAATACAGGCTATTTTGCTTAATTACATTGGTGTGGCAGGCTTAGTAAAATAAAGGATGTGAAGGAGTTTGCAGCTGTTGCCCTAGGACAGAAAGTTGTAGAAAGACCCTCACTTCTACTGTAATTTCTCTTAGGAGCAGTAGTTCTCATCAGGAAACGTTGCTGCTTTCTTTATTCTACACTTAACCATATTGTCATTTATCCTTCCTGCTGACGTCTCTTTTCTCTCCCTATAAAGGAGTATATAGCCAAGCAGTTTGGCTTCATGCAGAAGCAGATTGGCTATGATGTGTTGGCTGAAGACACTATCACTGCCCTGCTCCACAATAATCGGAAACTCCTGGAAAAACACATTACCGCGGCAGAGATTGACACATTTGTCAGCCTGGTGCGAAAGAACAGGGAGCCCAGGTGAGGCGGGAGTGGGGCCAATGCAGGATGGTGTCTGTGCCTTTGAGATGCAGGGACTTAGCTGGTGCTTTTTACTACGTTTTCTTGTGCTGCTAGTGACAAGTTTTGATTAGTTAGGTCCGGTGAGGCTCTTTGATGAGTAGTGGCAAGAACATGGTGTTAAAATGAGACCCGGGGGGTGCATTCCTAGCTCCAATATGTACCACCTGGATGAGGTTGGGTTTTTCCTGAGCTTTAATTTCCTCATCTGCTAAATGGGGAGTTATGAAAATTAGAATAAATGCATGTGACATGCATGGCACTTAGTAGATGCAGAGTAAATGACAGTTATTGGCCACTCATTCACTTTTTTAAAAATGTTCTTAATTGTTAATTTTAATGGGTGCCTAGTGGGTGTATATATTCATGGGGTACATGAGATGTTTTGATGGAGGCGTGCAATGTGAAATAATCACATCCTAGAGAATGGGGGATCCATCTACTCCAACATTTATTTTTTGTGTTACAAAGAATCCAATTCTATTCTTTTAGTTATTTTAAAATGTACAATTAAATTATTGACCGTAATTACCCCATTTACTGTCAAACAGTAGGTCTTATTCGTTCTTTCTATTTTTTTTTTGTACCCTCTAACCATCCCCACCTCCCCGCTGCCCTCCCACTATCCTTCCCAGCCTTTGGTAACCATCCTTCTACTCTCTCTGTCCATGAGTTCAATTGTTTTGATTTTTAGATCCCACAAATCAGGGAGAAGATGCAATGTTTGTCTTTCTGTGCGTGGCTTATTTCATTTAACATAATGACCTCCAGTTCCATCCATGTTGTTGCAAATGACTGGATCTCACTCTTTTCATTCACTTTTTTTTTTTTGAAATGGAGTCTCAGTCTGTCGCCCAGGCTGGAGTGCAGTGGCAAGATCTCAGCTCACTGCAACCTCCACCTCCTGGGTCCAAGCAGTTCTTCTGCCTCACGCTCCTGAGTAACTGGGACTATAGGCACTTGCCACCACGCCCGGCAAATTTTTGTGCTTTTTTTTTTTTTTGAGACGGAGTCTCGCTCTGTCTCCCAGGCTGGAGTGCAGTGGCCGGATCTCGGCTCACTGCAAGCTCCGCCTCCCGGGTTTATGCTGTTCTCCTGCCTCAGCCTCCCGAGTAGCTGGGACTACAGGCGCCTGCCACCTCGCCCAGCTAGTTTTTTTGTATTTTTTAGTAGAGACGGGGTTTCACTGTGCGTGTTAGCCAGGATGGTCTCGATCTCCTGACCTTGTGATCCGCCCATCTTGGCCTCCCAAAGTGCTGGGATTACAGGCTTGAGCCACTGCGCCCGGCCTAAATTTTTGTGTTTTTAGTAGAGACGGGGTTTTACCATATTGGCCAGGCTGGTCTCAAACTCCTGACCTTGTGATCCGCCCACCTTGGCCTCCCAAAGTGCTGGAATTACAGGCGGGAGCCACCGTACTTGGCCTCACTCACTTTTTAGCACCCCTTGCTTATCAGTTAAACACTCCCCTCCCTCAATATAATCAGTAAGTCTTGCAAGTTCAGTTGTCGGTTGAGCATTTTTATTATAGATTAGTGAATTCTATTGATTGTATCTCATTCACACAGATCTACTCCTCTTTCGTACACCCTGTCCCCATTTCTTTCCCCTTCTCTTGTCCTTCTAATTAAGACCCACATTTTCAGTTGAAGCAGGAAGCAATTTACAGTGTGGGTGTCACAAATGATTACAATGGAGCACAGACACAGTTGCTTTAAAAACACCTACTACACCCATGAAAATAACCCGCGTTTTCTGGAGCCTGCTCACGGGCCAGCTAGTGAGCAATGGAAGCACTCCCATTAATCATCTCATTTAGTCCTCAGGACAGCCCTCAGAAGTGACACATTATCCTTTTCTATAGATGAGCCTCAACTAAAGCACAGTGAAATTAGTAATTTCCCCAAATTAACGCTCCATAGCAGAACTCCACTAATAAGATCCTAACCGGGCTTCCAACACGGGTAGCCAAACATCGAGGCATTGCCTCTCACCACTGTGGTTCCCCTATATCTCCACCACACCTTCCTTATGTGAGCTTCTTTCTTGTCTTGTTCCTTCTTCTCACCTTTGCCTCATCACCTCTTCCTTGACCACAGCCACTACTGTCTCTCCTTCTTGCTTCCTCTTCCTTCTTTCTAGCATGTGGGTTTCTGGTGGTGCCATAAACACTGGCATCGAGACCTAGAATGCTGCTGACATGTCTTGGTAAAGATACATTGGACCTGTGCACCTAAGGAAGGGTTGGGCTCCAGGAGCCTAACCTCTGCTCTAACTACGGAAAATGTTTTGTTTCTGTTTCCGTTTAGATTCTTAGATTACCTCTCCGACCTCTGTGTCTCCATGAACAAATCGATTCCAGTGACCCAGGAGCTAATATGTAAAGCTGTACTGAATCCCACCAATGCTGACATCCTGATTGAGACCAAGTGAGTGGGGAGCCGGGTTTATATGGAAAACATGTGGTTCATTCCGTGTTGGCGCTCATGAGGAATAAAACCTAGCCCTATCGTTTTTTGAGTTGATCTAAAGTCAGCATGGCTGGCATTTGATCTTCCTATTGGAAAAGTCTTGATTAGGAGAATTACTGAATTTGATTTTGATGTAGCCTTCTTTGCATAGTGGTGTCACTTACTTTGCATACAAGTTTAAAAGTCATGTAAACTCACTGGGGAGCAATTTACACAGTTACATTTTAAGAGTTTAAAACTCTTTGTGTGACCGTCAATCTAAAATTTCAAATGACATAATTAATATTCAGTGTTAAGATTAAGTCACTGTTGGGAGGAGTTTTAAGTTATTACTCTTCAGAATGTGTTTATTGGTCTGAAGGATTTTTCTTAACAGTAGTAATTCATTTTTGGCAAAGGAACAGTTTTCCTGAGAACTATAGTGCCAGTAATATGGGCAACATTTAAAAAAAATTACTAAATTATGTCCTGAGCTAGTGATACTGCATTGATTCTCATGTATAACTCAGTTTTGGGCTTGGGCTACTGCAGGGTTTTTCAGTTTAGGTATTTTCATATTTCGGGCTGGGTAATCCTTTGTTGTGGCTCTGTTCTAGGCACTGTAAAATGTTTAGCAGCATCCCTGGCCCCTACCCACTTAGATGCCAGTAGCACCTCTCCATTTCAGTTGTGACAACCAAAAACCTGTCCAGAGACATTGCCTAATGTCCACTTGGAGCAGCAGCACCACAGTCAAGAACCACTGGGTTATGGTATAAGAAGATGTTAATGTCAGGCTCTCTGCGGCTCTGCCCTTGGGTGAAATACAAAACAAAAAGCGGCTTTCCGTGTGTCTTTATGCTGAAAGTGAAGCTAGATATCAAAGTATTTTAAAAAATAGAGTTTTTCCTTCTTCTTGTTTTCCAGGTTGGTTCTTTCTCGTTTTGAGTTTGAAGGCGTTTCTTCCACTGGAGAGAATGCTCTGGAGGCAGGAGAAGACGAGGAAGAGGTGTGGCTGTTTTGGAGGGACAGCAACAAAGAGATTCGTAGCAAGAGTGTGAGGGAGTTGGCGCAGGACGCTAAAGAAGGGCAGAAGGAGGACCGAGACGTTCTCAGCTACTACAGGTGCGTGCGACACGTGTGGGGCTCAGATTGGGTTGCCCCAAAACAGTGGCACTTAGGAATTTGTTGCTCGTTTGTTGATTACTTCAAGGAATCGCAAGGTGTCATCTTGTGAGATTGTCTTGAAAAAAGCCAGATGTGTATTTTAGGAGTTTAGAGTGTAAGATTTCAGTCAATTGGCATCTGGATGTGGCTGGGTCCCAAGAAGGATGAGTGCTCACATCAGTCCCTGGTGACAATTTATCCTTAAGCAGCATGGCCTGTAGATATGGTGGTAGGTACGTAAGAGGCAGGCTGTGGGGTGAAATCCTGACCTCTCCACTTACCAGTTTTTTGACATTGGCCAAGTTTGATTTTATGCTCTAATTTCTTTATCTGCAAAATAAAGGTGATAGTGCCAATCTCACCAAATGTTTATAGACAGAGCCAGAAGATGTATGTATGTATATACATATATCTACATACTCATCCACATACCTATTTCTATAACTACACAAATATATAATAAAAATCATGTGCTTACACTAATACTTCCAGTTCCATTCCAACACCATGGGGTTTATTCTAGCCTTCATCTTTTCCATTTCATGACTCGTTCCAGCTGCCGTGATTCCCTGTATGTTTCCCTGTCTGCCCGTTCCCCTGTGTGTACCTGTCTCACCTCTGCTGGCCACCTCCTCAGTCCCCAGTGTCTGCTTGGCTCCAGCTCTAAGACCTGCCAGCCCTGCCACCTGAAGGGAAGGGAAGGGGAAGAAAGAAGGGAAGTGAACCAATAAATACTTTTAAAAGAAAGGGAAAGGGAAGATAAAGCAAGGCTTTTATTAGTTTTTAATAAAATAAATAAAACTTTGCAGATAAAATGGCTTTTCTTGCCTCCTCTATTCTGTTTTCTTTCATTCATATGTGATGTGTGCATCCTATCCACATTCTCTGTGTGCTACATTTGTATGCATCTATAAATCATATGTAGTATTTTATCTGTACTTAAAATTTTATATAAATGGTACTGTACTCCAAATATCATTCTACAACTTGCATTTTTTATTCAGTATGGGTACTGAAGCATATCTGTGTTAATAGAGGTTGATCTATTTCTTTAATTTGGACTGCTGGATGATATTCTGTTTTATTGATTTATCACATTTTCATCGCTGTTTGATATTTGGTCACATGCCACAGTTCTTCATGTCAGAAAACATCTTCATTCAAATTTTTCTGAGCATATGTATGAGTTTCCTTTCCACACTGGGAGGTGGGCTTGGAGGATATTCATATTTTAAGCTTTACTAAGCAATTCTAAATTGGATGTTTCAATGTACACGCCCACCAGTTGTAGATGACAACCTTTGTTTCTTCATATCTTTGTTAACCTTGAATATCATGATGCTTTTTAATTTTTGGTAATTTTATAAGTGTGAAATAGAGTCATGTCTATACTTGCATTTCCCTGACATCTATTGAGGCTGAGGATGTCTTCAAATCATGATTATTAGAAATACATAGGGTTTTTAAGTTAGAAGGCAATATTTGTTAGTTTGAAAGCCTATGGCTTTCTTGTTATTTCACATTTCAAGCATGTTTACTCTTTCAATGTTTGATGAATCTTCTCCCAAGTGAATGAGAAAGAGTCCTTTAATTGGTCAAGTTCCAGTTAACAACATTCACTTGCAATTGGATGAAGACGAAAAGTGAGGAGTCTCCTGCTTTTGTACATGAAATGTTTTTTTACATGTGTAGGAATTAGAGTGACTTACATGATGTAAGATCTTTAAAATGTTATAAAATTTCTAAGTAGGCTTAATATGTGTGATATCTTTAACATTTCCTACATGGTCTTTACTGTATGAAACACAGCTGAAGGGATAGAAATAGACAACCATCTTAGGCCTTAGCATTCCCCATTTATTTTACAAAGTAAACAAGGACCTAATGGAATAAGGTCGTCACAGAATTGCTCCAACACAGCTGGATAGACACGTGTTCCTGTTGGCTGTCAACCCACACTCTATTGCACAGCTTGAACAATTCTTTGATCTGCTTGGTACCAAAGCCAAAATCCTGCTGTACAAGAGCAATTTAGGGGTGTTGATGTATGAGTTTAGTTGGCTAAATGTCACTCCCATGAAAGTCAGGGCTGCCCAGGCAACCCTGCATTCATCCTGAATGATTTCTGGAGCGTGAGCTGTGTGCCCTTGTTCTTTCCTCTAGATATCAGCTGAACCTCTTTGCCAGGATGTGTCTGGACCGCCAATACCTGGCCATCAATGAAATCTCAGGCCAGCTGGATGTCGATCTCATTCTCCGCTGCATGTCTGACGAGAACCTGCCCTATGACCTCAGGGCGTCCTTCTGCCGCCTCATGCTTCACATGCATGTGGACCGAGATCCCCAGGAACAAGTCACCCCCGTGAAATATGCCCGCCTCTGGTCGGAGATTCCCTCGGAGATTGCCATTGACGAGTGAGCCTGGCCCCTGAAAACTTCGCTTTACGTTGTTCTGTGCGGCAGTAGATAGCCCCATATAGTCTCATTAAATCTTAGAAGAAAGATGAAGTGTTTTTTTAGCTTAAAATAAAATTAAATGGATGGCAAATATTTTTTTCCTCAAGAATGTAAAAGATGGCGTGATCATGTTTTTTATATCATTTATCTCCTCTTCTACAAATATTTAAGTGTGTACTCTGTGCCACACTCAAGAAATATATCAGTGAACAAGCTAGAAAGCAGTCTCTATGCTAGTTGGTGGAAGACAGACAATAGGCAAGATAAACGACTCAAATGTATAGTTGGTGATATGTGCTAAGGAGGGAAAAAATAAAGTAGGGTCAAGGGACACCAAGGGTTAGCGGATGTTGACTTTTGAAGCTGAGTGACCCAGGAAGACCTCTCTGGGAATAACTTGAAATTTTGTTTCCTTTCTTTCTCCTTTCTTTTCAGCTATGATAGTAGTGGAGCTTCCAAAGATGAAATTAAGGAGAGATTTGCTCAGACCATGGAGTTTGTGGAGGAGTATTTAAGAGATGTGGTTTGTCAGAGGTTCCCTTTCTCTGATAAGGAGAAAAATAAGCTTACGTTTGAGGTAACTCACGAATGAAATGATCTGTGTGTATTATCTGCCTGTCAGTGGTCATTTTTTCTATGGGGCAAATAGAAAATATTTGAGTAGGTAGTGATTTTGGTCATGATGCTCTGGTTTTGTAATGGAAAGGAATTCAGCTTGGTTTTGTTCCAGAATAAGATAAAACGGGTTCCAGTCACATGGCTTAATAGTAGTTATGTTCTTAAAAGAAATATACAAGGTGACTTGAACCACATAAAATGATAGAACATCACTTTGTATTAAAACTGACAAGGGAGAAACACTGTGTTTGCGATCTGCTATAGATTAATCATTTGCAGAACGTAAATCCTTGTTACTTCTGAGTTAACAATGTTTCTGAGACTACTTTTGCCTTTTAAGAGCTGTATTTCTGAGGATTGCAGAATGTTATTACCTGTGTCCTTGTTGGGAATAACTCTGCTTGCCTTGTGTTAATATTATCCTTGGGAAGCTGTGCAGAGCAGATGATGAGGTCTTTTTTTTTTAATTAGTCATCAGAGCAGATCAGTAGCTCTCCATTTCTTATTTTTCCTCCTTATGAAACAAAATGAAATTTTATCAGAAAGTGCAAGGAAAATACATGCCTTCTCTTACCATAAGGAAGGTCCAAGTCTGTCATTTCTAAACTGGTCAACATCAAATGGAATTGAAGGGGGTGCAGTTTATGTAATACCATCTTCTTCTTTTATTTCATACAATAGGTTGTAAATTTAGCTAGGAATCTCATATACTTTGGTTTCTACAACTTCTCTGACCTTCTACGATTAACTAAGATCCTTCTGGCCATATTGGACTGTGTGCATGTGACGACAATCTTCCCCATTAGCAAGATGGCGAAAGGAGAAGAGAATAAAGGTAACAATGATGTGGAGAAGCTGAAGAGTGAGTATCTGAGGGTGCCCATACATCTGAGAGATGCCCTCCCAGCCTTTCCTGTTATGCTCATGTCATACCCTATGTGTGATGCCACATCCTTTCTTTGCTCATTCCTTCCCAACTTTTCATCGTGAACATTTTCAAATACTGTGTAAAGAAAAGCTGGAAGAACAGTATGATGGAGTCCCATGCACCCATGACTTTGAGTCAACAGTTATTCACATTTTGCTGTCTTTCCTTTGTATTTATGTGTGAGTCATGTGTATATTTTGTT
Organism: Mandrillus leucophaeus; assembly: GCF_000951045.1. Taxonomy (NCBI): domain Eukaryota; kingdom Metazoa; phylum Chordata; class Mammalia; order Primates; family Cercopithecidae; genus Mandrillus; species Mandrillus leucophaeus. The sequence goes on along the minus strand of NW_012107886.1, from coordinate 1,158,405 downwards.
GAACAATTTGAAAGTTACCTAACGCTTTGAATGTTTATATAACAAATACATGTCCTGTCGTTGTCCTTGACATTCGTGAGGCCCTGGGTAATAATATTTGTTTAGGATGTAAGAAAATTCAGGCTTGTATCTTGGTAGCTATTTCCACTTTGTAGGACAATCTGCCTTTGCATGTTTATTTCTTCCTCTGTTTTAGGGTCAGAGTCGGCAGATATTGGTATCATGTATCAATTATTGTTAACTGGTCTTCTGCAGCTAGAACAGAAAAAAGTACATTGACTTATCTCTATTTGCTAGGTCTTATGCTAAGTCATGTTGCATTATACCATTTAGTTCTTTTGTTGAGCTCCTTTATTTCCATTTTATAGATGAGGAGACTGAGCCTCAGAGGTAATATGAGGCACCTAAGGTCAAGCAGCATCAGGATCTGTGCCTTGTTAACTTTATATACCTAGTTCTGTGCTCATAACAAGCACATAGTTGATGATCAATAAAATTTGGGCAGGGCACGGTGATTCATACCTATAATACTAGCACTTTGGGAGGCTGAAGCAGGAGGATTGCTTGAGGCCAGGAGTTCAAGACCAGCCTGGGCAATATAGAGAGAACCTATCTCTACCAAAACAAACAAACAAATTAGCTGAGTGTGGTGATGTGTGCCTGTAGTCCTAGCTACTTGAGACGTTGAAGTAGGAAGATTGCTTGAGCCCAGAAGTTTGAGGCTGCAGGGAACCATCATTGTGTCACTGCACTCCTGCCTGGGCTATAGAACAAGATCCTGTCTCTAAAGAAAATTTGCAAAAATGAAATTTGATGGACAAGTTAATATACATAAATGCCCCTCTGGGGATTTCGAAGTCCACGATCTTTCTATTGCTCTCAGAAGCCCAGATTTTTGATGTGCATTTACCTTTCCAGGTTTCCAGGGTCCTGAGATTATGCTGGAATAGGGATATGTTAAATAATTTATCTCAAAGAGCCCCTGCCCCTTGACAGATGCCTCCGAGCATTCTCTGGAGATATGGTGACCGTGGTCTGTCCTGGCCTTTCCTAGGCAGTAACGTGATGAGGTCTATTCATGGCGTGGGAGAGCTGATGACCCAGGTGGTGCTCCGGGGCGGAGGCTTTTTGCCTATGACTCCCATGGCTGCTGCCCCTGAAGGCAATGTGAAGCAGGCAGAGCCTGAGAAGGAGGACATCATGGTCATGGACACCAAGCTGAAGATCATTGAGATACTCCAGGTATCCACCAGCTGGAGCTGGGGCAGGGAGGGTGTGTCACAGGGGCACTGTTCAGATCCAGTCCCTCTGTTCTGATGGAGCCCAAGGCTTTCTGGGGAGAAAATGGGAACAAATTCTTAGCTCATCCCTCCATGTCGTTTATGAGCTGGCCCCTCCTCTTCAGAGGCCGAGAAGTCCCGCGGTCTGCCACAGCAAGCTGTGTCCCAGGAAAGCCAGTGGTGTGATTCAGCCTGAGTCCCAAGGCTGAGAACCAGGGGAGCTGAAGGTATAAGTCTCAGTCTGAGGCCAAAGGCCCGAGAACCTGGAGCTCTGATAGGCAGGAGAAGATGAGTGTCCCAGCTCCAAAACAGGTGGATTCGGTCTTCCTCCACCTGTTTGCTCTATCCAGGCCCTCCATGGATTGGATGGTGTCCACTCACACTGGGTGAGAGCAGACTTCTTTACTCAGTTCACTGATTGAAATGTCAGTCTGTTCTGGAAACCCTCTCATAGATGTACCCAGAAATAAGGTTGTACCAGCTATCTAGGACCCGGTCAAGTTGGCATCTAAAATTAACCATCATGGTTACTTTTGTACAACACTGAGTTTGAGGCCCTGGGAAGATAGCAAATAGGATGTCCAACAGACAGTAGGACGCATTCACTGAGAGTATGGAGGCAGCCAAGAGATCTGTCTCGCTCTGGAAGAGGTGATGGCCCTTGGACTGGGAAAAGTTGCTGGGAGGGTTAAGCAGAGACAAGGGGAGAATGGAAGGAAGAATGTGAGTGAGATCCCTATATGATGTCAGCTGCTCGATCTTTCTTTTCAGTTCTAGCAGCAATCCTGGGAAAAGTGACCCTGTGTTGGAATAGAGGGTAAGGGAATACAGGAGGCAAAAGAAGAGAGTGTCCAAGGGTTTGTACCCAAACCAGGGGAAACAACCAGAAATAGGAAATAGGAACCAAGCTAATTTTCCATAGTAAAAACAAATTTTTTTTTGTTAATTATATTAAATCCAAAGCAGGCAACTTTACTCTTCTCAGTGTTAAGCCCAGAGTTGGCATTCAGCACTTACTTGAAATGGAGTCTTGTTTATTATAGACTCCATTTATGGAGCCAGGAGTGAGTGATTTAGTGTTCTAATTGTTAAATTAATTGCCAGGATGCTGAAGTTTACACTAGGGGCTAAGGTGCTACGGGCAGACTTCATATGCCCCATGGAAGTCTGCTGTTGTTAAAATGAGTGTTGAAATCTAAGCCAAATATTTGGCTCGCTTAGTGCTTAAGGTAATTGATGGAGCTGATACCAGGCCCTGCCAGTGTGTGGTGGCTTGGCAGAATCAAGGTGGTATGTTAATGTAACCAATCTGTTTCCATTTCCACTTGAATCTTTAGTTTATTTTGAATGTGAGGTTGGATTATAGGATCTCCTGCCTCCTGTGTATATTTAAGCGAGAGTTTGATGAAAGCAATTCCCAGACTTCAGAAACATCCTCCGGAAACAGCAGCCAAGAAGGGCCAAGTAATGTACCAGGTTAGTGATTCAGAATGGAATTTCAGCCATAGAATGGGACCTGGCTCTAAGGAAAATGGGGGAGAGCAAACAGTATCTTCTAGAAAAAGGGTAAAAATGGTTTTGATTATTGTGCCAGGGCATCCTCCTGGCACTTACTCTTTTTGAGCAGGGGAATAATTGATAGAGCCCAGATTCCTTCTGAGTTGGATCTTGTTTCCTTCCATCTTGGAGTGTCTTAATCACGCGACAGTTGAGGTTTCCAGCGTTGTGGTTACCCACCCCCCCCAAAAAAATACCAAAATAAAAACAATAACAAAAAACTCTCCTGGAGACCTCTTGTCCGCTAGCAGCTTTTACTCATGTTGGAAGTTGTTCCCTGTCCAGGAACTAGTGGTGAAGGGAGAGGGTAGTAGTAGAAATAATCCCATCTACCAAACCCAAGCTTCCATGAGTGAGATCATCACTCTCCTTTACCAGGGGACCATGCAGTGAGGGAGGAAGGGGCAGGAATGTGGAATATGGGGGTAACATCATCTGGGTTAGTCACTCTGCATAGCTTTGCAATATAATGTCCTGGAAGATTTGGGGTTAACGCAACAGATTTACCCTGCAAAACTTATGTATGAGTTTACCGGCAGCATGTATGCAGGCCTTCCTGCATCTGAAGTGATATGTTCTAACTTTTCAGGTGCTCTTGACTTTGAACACATTGAAGAACAAGCAGAAGGCATCTTTGGAGGAAGGAAAGTATATTTTCAGTTACTGTTTTGTAGGTGGTTCTACAGTTGGGAAGTCTGCTCTTCCAGAGCTCTCAGAGGCCTTCCCTTTATTATGTTAGTAAATGTTTTGTCTCTGGGCTTACGTTGTTTTGGTGCTATCTTTGGAACTGTTAGTACTCAAGTCAGAGTTATCTCAGTTGGCTTGATTGGGAGGAGGGGGAGAGAGAGAGAGAGAGAGAGAGTGAGAGAGAGAGAGAGTGTGTGTGTGTGTGTGTGTGTGTGTGTGTGTGTGTGTGTATGTGTGTGTGTCCCACCTAGGACAGAAAGGATTTAAGGAGATTTCCCAGAATACCTACATTACAAGATTATTTTTACATAGTGAGGAAATGCAATCAAAAGAAGGAATAGAAAGAGAGAGGGACTCAAAAAAGAGTGAAGTTAGTAAGATCATGTCCTGCTGCTGGGCTGTAATTTTATCTCTGAGCTCCTTACAGGGTATGTAACAAAAGAAGCAAAATCTGTTCTTTCATGATTTCTAATATTCATCTATGAACCCCTTTAAAAAATACCACACTGGTCAATTTTGACTTAAGATATTATTATAATTATGGAACCCTTATACCTACAAGTATAAAATTTGGTATAAACACCCTGTGCATGTAGTTCTTATAATTAGCACACTTGGTTTGATTATTGCTTTACAACATATTACTCCAAAAAACTTAAAGATTCAAACAACCACCATTTTATTAATACCTCTCACAGCCCTGTGGCTTGATTAAGCTGGATGGTTCTTCTGCTGGTGGTCACTGTTGGGTCTGTCCCACTGTAGTGAGGTGGTAACTGGGGCTGGCACATCCAAGTTGCACTCACATTTCTGACACTATAGCAGAGATGCCTGCAAGGCCAGGACTTCTTTCTCTCTCTGTCCATGTGGATAACTTGGACTTCTTTACAGCATGGTGGCTGACTCAAAGAGCAAATGTTCTAAGAGGACAAGCCAACAGTATGCAAGTGCTAATTGGGCCTCTGCTTGCATTGCATTTCCTAGTATCTTATTGTTCAGGCAAATCCCGTGGCCAAGTTCAGTGTCAGTGTGGGAGGGGACTACATAAGGGTTTGAATACTTTTTGGGGCCCACCAGTGTTAATAGTCTACATTCATGCTTAATGTAAAACCTGTGAAATTTGAATTAGCAACATTGTATACTGTGATGAAAGATGTTTATCTGAAACTTAAACGAGGTGGTGTGAGTTCATCTTAATACAGGTTCCATGTGCTGTGTGATCACTCAGCTCTCCCGCCATTTTCCTCGTATTAAACAGCACTGAAACCTTCACACCTTTTTGGAATACACAGCATGAATACAGTATTTATAAAGTCCTCTCTGTGCTTTTCTCATTAGCCAGCAACCATGAAGGTTCCACCGTTTGTCATTCATTTGACTCTAAACCCAATGTAGGTGCAGACCCAGTAATTGACTGGCAGTGCTCAGTTATGGAGTACTCTGCCATTGGATCTAGGATATGCTTATTAATGTTTAATATAGTCAAGCATGGTGGTGCATACCTACAGACCCAACTGCTCAGCATGCTAAGGCAGGAGGATGGTTTGAGCATAGGAGTTTGAATTTCGCCTGGGCAACATAGCGAGACCTCATCTCTAAAAATAAAATTACATAAACTAATAAGAGAAACACATCCTCTTGCAGTTCTCAGACCACAGATGAAGCCCAGCAGAACACCCTGTGTAGATGTTGAGAATCTGGTTCTGATGCTAGTCTTGTCACTTTGGGAGGGGAGGGACTTTGGCTTAAAATTTGACTTATCTTTTATGATGACATCTTACTTGTCTCCTCACCTCGCAATATAGTTGAAGATGAAGCAAGGCTGTATTGTTAAAGGACTAATGAAAAGTGAAATTGCTTGTCTGGAGATCATAGTGCTAGAAATCTAACCAGGTTAGGTGCATCTGGGTCCAAGGTACGTGAGAGGAGGCATTTGTGATTCATCTGGTCTTTCCCCCTCCTTGTGCTCCTTTAGCGAGGAGAACACCCCACTGGACTTGGACGATCACGGCGGCAGAACCTTTCTCCGTGTCTTGCTCCACCTGACGATGCATGACTATCCACCCCTGGTGTCAGGGGCCCTGCAGCTCCTCTTCCGACACTTCAGCCAGAGGCAGGAGGTGCTTCAGGCCTTCAAACAGGTAGCTCAGGTCACCCACGTGTGTGTTGTCTGTCCAAGAAGCTGTTGTGTGCACCTAATGGATTGCATTCATTAAGGTTCAACTGCTGGTTACCAGCCAAGATGTGGACAACTACAAACAGATCAAACAAGACTTGGATCAACTGAGGTCCATCGTGGAAAAGTCAGAGCTTTGGGTGTACAAAGGGCAGGGCCCCGATGAAACCATGGATAGTGCATCTGGCGAAAATGGACATAAGAAAACGGAGGTGAGTGAAACACAGGTTAGGCTGCCAAGGTAGGTGGATGGGCTTCTCAAAACTAGTAAGCATCCTCCTCTGGTTTTAGGTATAAATGTGATAGAATGGGATTTATTTTCAAGAGATCTGCTTGTTAAGTCGCTAAGATCACAGCTGTTGGCCTAGGAAATAAGCTATGAATCAGAGTTTAGCTATGTCTCCCGTGCAGCCTCAGACTGTGTAGAAGAGACTTCGACGTTGAGTGAATTAGCACCAGGTTTCCCTTACGGACCCACTTGGGAATTGACCTGTTCTCTAGCCGTGGCCCAGCCCACTATCCCCTCCCAAGGAAACCCATATCAAGTAGGTAGATGAGTGGGGCATAAACCCAGCATGACTATTGGAAAACAGTGGAGAACTCCCTTTCTTTCATAAAGGTTGATGCTAGCTGTAACAAACTGACAGTAGCCCATGAGTCGTACAGATCACACTTGTGTTCACTTTGGTTCCTAGGAGGGAAATAACAAGTCACAAAAGCATGAAAGCACCAGCAGCTACAACTACAGAGTGGTCAAAGAGGTAAGCTCCTCCCCCACCACCGTATTTCCCTTCTTTATGAATTCTCTAAGCTGCTTTCGTTTGTGATAGTCAGGTTGAAGGTACACACATTTGAGCTTTTTTCTTCGTGTGGTTTAACAGGGAGAAAGTAGAGCTCAGAGGTTAAGCTCATGGATTTCGGCATCAGATCTGGGCTCCACACCCAGCTGTTCTTCTTCTTATTTGTGTCCTCAGCTTCCTCACTGTTTATAGGTGCTACCTTTTATAGGCACCACATATTTCTGAAGCTTTACAATTGAAGGAAGGACTAATTGAGAAAACTGTCAGGGGTCATCTAAGTGCCTGGCACACAGCATCCCCACTGAGAGCTGTAGTTCTTTAGAAACCTTTGCTTAAGCTGGTTCAAAGTTGGGAAGCTGGGAGCTTTGTGTGTTTTACCCCAGAGCAAACTCTTCCCAGGGTCTCAGCAATGATGCCAGGTCATTCCATTTTAAGTGATATCTCTGAAACTGTCCCACTTGTTGTTGAAGCCATTATCCCCTGCTTATTCTGGAAGATGTGCCCTTAGCCTTATGGATTTGGCTTGATGGAATTAACAGAAATGCCACATACTGAAGGAATTTCGTTGTAGGTTTTTAATGCATTATTCCCTTTGCCTACCTGCCCACCACCACCCCCTGCAATCTGTTTTCCAGCTGTAGTTCCTAGTTTTCTGAGACTGATTTCTTTCTTTCTACTAGATTTTGATTCGGCTCAGCAAACTCTGTGTTCAGGAGAGTGCCTCGGTGAGAAAGAGCAGGAAGCAGCAGCAGCGTCTGCTCCGGAACATGGGTGCACACGCCGTGGTGCTGGAGCTGCTGCAGATTCCCTATGAGAAGGTGAGTGGGGCCTCACGCTCAGCAGCTGCTCCCAGGATGGGGCGGATTCCTGGGTTTCCCCAAACCCTTCACATCTGGATATTATTGGTGAAGAAATGCATCCAGTGTGACTATTGTGACTACAAAGCAATTTCAGATATTGATATGAAACAGAGCATCTGAAAAATAAAGTACAGTCACCCGTGAATAATCCTCATCCCCAGTTTTAAGATTCTGTAAAGAAAGAGAGTCCATTTATTCTCCATACTCCCAAGCCGCATTGGATAGAGACATCTTGGTCTGTGTCAGAGCTTAGACCTCTGTCTACCCACGGGTTGGTGTGTTTCAATTTCATTTGCAATGTGACTCAAGCAATTTAAGTAACACCAGCTATTAAGTGCATGTGGGAACAGGGGATGTGCCCACTTTTGAGGTCCTCACTAAGATGCTGACATCTGCTTAAGTATTTGGATTTATCAGGTGATGCTTTGATGTAGGTCTTTTCTGTTTTTGGAAGTTGTACTTTGCCTCTAATTTTTCACATAAGTATTTGTCATTGATACGTATTTGATTTACAGAGGCAGGAGCAGGCTGACAGTGCTTTGAGTGAATGTAGGCTGACAAGACGCTTATGAAGTCATTTGCTGAAGCCTACAAGACCCACTGGGGTATTTGTGTGGTGCCCACTTGACAGATGAAGAGACTGAGGCTTTGGGGGGTGTTTAGAGGTAAAGGGCTCAGACTTAGGTCTCTTGAGTTGACTATTAACTGCTAGAGAGACTGATTTGCTAGAGAAGAGTCACCTGATGAAGGCTCATTTCTAGGTGCTTGCAGGGTGCCAGGCGCTATGCGGAGGCCTTTATACACATTATTTGCTCTTGCCATCCTCAAGACACATGGATGAGATGGGTGGTGCTATCTTCAGCCCCATTTTCGATGAGAGAGCTGCAGCTGGAGAGGTTCAGTAACTTGCATGGATGGCACAGCTATGTACAGTGAAGCTGACTCGACTTCACTGTGGAACTGGGACCTGCTGCCTTCCCTGTGCCTGTCGCTTTCCACCCTAGGAAATTTCTTGCAAAAGGAACTTCCTCCTCAGTCATGGGGACCATATGAATTGGGCAGGTCAGGCCTTTCAATAGCTACAAATACAGTCCAAGCGTAATCCCTGCCGTAGGTATAATAACATAGCTAATTTGCAGTTGATACAGGTGTGCATATCATCCAAACTTTGCCTATCATTTAGACCAGAACCAACAAGCTGATCTACCTCCTCTTGTGTAAGGAATGCGAGGGGATCATTTACTGACCGTAGTGTTGTCTCATAATATCATCAGTTTCCCTAATGAGAGTCATGCCTTCATAGAGCGGGATTAATCTACAGGTAACCAGATGTGGTTGGAATTGGTGACTCAAAGGCAGAATATCGTGTGTGTGTGTGTGTGTGTATATGTGTGTGTGCACAGGCACGCTTTTATTTACTTTTGGATGGGCACGGACTTCCAAAGAATGGTGGAGGAATCCTCCACAGGTAACCTCTTGTGACTTGATGTCTTTGGGGCTTGCTTACCTTGGAAAAATCCACTTCACACCACAAAGGTTCTTCACTTAACTTGTGCACAGCAGATTCCTCTTATACAGGAGGACTGGAGGCATGTGGAACTGTTTAAGGTTACTGCTGTCAACCAGCAGTGGCTGTCTATCCCAAGCCCTCTGATTTCTTAGAGCTAGAAGGTTCACCACTCCTCCTGTTAATAAGGGAAAAATGTAATCCCCATTATGTTGTCCTGGGACTTGCTATTAATGTCCTTTTAAATTTTCCTCTGTTTTGGTTTGATTATCAAAGCTAGGAGCTCACCTTTCTCCCATAGCTCTGTTTTATCACAGAATTATTTTTCTAGACCAGGGGTTAGCAAACTACAGGCATGGGCCAAATCTAATCCACCACCTGTTTTGAACAGCATGTCAGCTAAGAATGGTTATTACATTTTAAAATAGTCACATAGGTACCTACATAATGTCCTTGATATTCCCTCTGTACCCACAAAGCCCAAAGTATGTGCTGCCTTGCCCTTTAAGAAGAAGTTTGCTGACCTCAGTCTAGCCCGGAACCAGTAGCTAACATTTACAGAGTAATCACTGTCTAAGCACTTCATGTGACTTTTCTCATTTAATCTTCATAGCAATCGTATGAAGTGTGCACTTTTGTTATCTCCTTTTCATGGATGAGTAAACAGCGACACTGAGAGGCTAAGAAATGTGCTCCAGGTCATACAGCCAGGAAGTTGGAGATCTGGGATAAGAGGAACGTAGTCAGGTTTGGGGACCTGCATTCCTACCTGCTATCCTCTCTTGCCTCTGAAATGAGGTGATGGCTGTGAAGACTTAGGAAGACTATTGTGGGCTGTAAAAATATGAAGGATGATTTCCATTTTAGAAATTCTTGTTCTGTTTTTACTTTCTTAAATGTTTGCTTGTTTAGAATTGGACACAATGGTCATGGGTTTTATAGAATTGGCTTATTATAGAATATTTAACTCTACAAATACTGAGTTTATGCTATTAATGTATGAATCAGATAATCCAACCTGTGAAATGCCAGGGAGGGTATTATCCCCATTTTGCAGATGGGGAAACTAAGTCTGAGGTTAAAAATTGTACTTGAGATGTTAAAGGAGTTATGGCAGGCACAGTTGCTCTAATGTATAATCTAAGGAGATTTCCAGTTCGCCATGTAAGCTGATAGCAAAAGTTAATGTCTAATAGGTTGGACAACTTAAAAAGGTGAACCCAAGGGGGAAAATGACTACTCAGCATCAGTGAGGAAGTCAGCCCCTGTTCTGTTGTCAGTCCCTGTTTTTGTTTATTTTTAAAATTTTTATTATTTTTATTTTTTATTAGAGATGGGGGTCTCACTATGTTGGCCAGGCTGTTCTCAAACTCCTGCCCTCTAGTGATCCATCCAAAGGGGTAGGATTACAGGTATGAGCCACTGTGCCCAGCCAGTCCCTGTCTTTAGAAGTAGGGGGTTCAGAAGTTTCAGTCCTTGCTGGATAATGGACTTGTGGATGCCTTCTATTAGCCTTCACTCTGCAGTGCTCCCTCCCACCCAAATAAGATCTTCACTTTCATCAGTGAGCATAGACAAGTTATTGGCTTCTTTTCAGGGTCAGCAGTGCAGCCCCTCAATATTTACCCACAACAGGCCCCCAGCAAACACCTTCTGACTCCCATGTTAGCAGGAGGTGTTGGGTATACGAGAAGCTGATCTCCTGGCCCAGCAATCAGTGCTTTCATCTCTCTCCTCCCACACAGGCCGAAGATACCAAGATGCAAGAGATAATGAGGCTGGCTCATGAATTTTTGCAGAATTTCTGTGCAGGCAACCAGCAGAATCAAGCTTTGCTACATAAACACATAAACCTGTTTCTCAACCCAGGGGTAAGACTTGAGGCCAGTCTGCAAATCTGTAGAGGGAGGAGGGCAGGGAAGAGGGAGGAGGAACAGCTTGTTCTTTGGCTATTGTGGCTTCTGGGGCTTGTTATAATGCAACATTCATTCCAAAGGGGAACATTTTCATAATTTATCAGGAGGACATAAATACTCATCTTTTGGGGATGGAATGGCAGGAGTTTGGGAGGGGAAAAGGAGGAAGGTGAGATGGATAAAGTAAGATACATATTTTTATTTTCCTAGTCAAGTCCTTCATCATATCAAACTTCAGCAATACAGAGGTGCTGAATCTCTCTCCTGCCACATCTTCCTGAAGTCATGCATAAAGTTTTCTGTGGCTATATATACATATATAGTATCTCCATATCAAACATATCTATAATACATCTTAGTTTGTTAAATATATTTCTGAAAGTATATTAAATGTATTATAGGTTTTGTAAAGAAAAATGATGCACTCTACACATTGTCTTGTGTTCTGCTTTTCTCACTTAACACATTATGGCTGCCTTTGCAAACCAGAGAGATATAAATTTTTCTCATTCTTTTGATGGCTAAATGACATTCCATAGAATGGCTGTAACTTTTAAAAAACCATTCTTATATTAATGGACAGTTAGGCAATGTCTGATTTTTAGCTTTGTAAACAGTACTGCAAAGGACATCTTTGTGCATGCGCACACTCACTCAGTAGTACTGCTAACACTTTCCAGGAAAAGGAGTGCTGAATTGTAGGATAATATAGGTTGAGTATCCCAGATCTGAAAATCTGAAATCTGAAATGCTCCAGAATTCAAAACTTCTGAGTGCCAGTGTGATGCGCAAAGGAAATACTCATTGGAGCATTTCAGATTTTAGATGTTTGGATTTGGGATGCTCAACCAGGAGACTATAATGCAAATATTCCCAAATCCAAAATGTGAAACCCTTGTGCTCCCAAGCATTTTGGATAAGAGATACTCAACCTGTGTTCCCTTGGTGTCATGTTAAAAGAAAGAAAAGTCAAAAGATAAAAGGATTAAATCCTCCACCTCACCCCAAACATAAAACTCAATAACTGTGGGTAAAAAGTGAAAAATAAACCTTCTAGAAGGTAGTATGCATGGCTGTGTGGTAAGCAAAATTTTCTTACAAGGTATGCAAAGAACACTAATTATTTTTGAAAATTGATAAATTGGACTTCTTTTAAGAACTTCTGTTTGTCCACTGACACCATTAAGAGCATCCAAAGGCAAGGCAGAGAGTAAGAGACATTTGCAATGCACGTTCTCAACAAAGAATTCATATCCAGAATATACATAACACACTCAAAAAAGTCACTAAGGAAAAGGTTGACCTTTTAAAAATAGGCCAGGTGTGGTGGCTCATGCCTATAATCCTAGCACTTTGGGAGGCCAAGGCATGCAGATCACTTGAGGTCAGGAGTTTGAGACCAGCCTGGCCAACATGGTGAAACCTTGTTTCTATTAAAAATACAAAAATTAGCTCGGTATGATGGTGAGCACCTGTAATTCCAGCTACTTGGAGGCTGAGGCAGGAAAATAGCTTGAACTCAGGAGGTGGAGGTTGCAGTGAGCCAAGATTGCACCACTGCACTCCAGCCTGGGTGACAGAGCAAGACTCTATCTCAAATAAATAAATAAATAAATAAGAATGTAAAGGCAAAAAACTGGAACAGACACCCTGTTGGAGAGGATATCCAAATGGCCAATAAATGTGACAAAGTGTTCAACATGATTAGACATTAGAGAAATGCAAATTAAGTTATGTTTAGCCACAGTAAGCTGTGACTAAAATTTAAAAACTGACAATACTAAGTGTTGACGAGGATAGGAACAGCTGGAATGTAGAATGCAAGTTGTTAACATCTTTTGAAAGCTGTCAGTATCTTCTAAAGCCAATCATACTCATACTTTGTGACCCAGCAATTCTATTCTTGGACCCAACAGAAGTATGAATTTAAGTACACCAGAAGGCATCTGTAAGAATGTTCACAGCAACTCTAGTATTTATAATACTAGTAATGTTTCTATCTATTAAAACTGGATCCTACTCCAAATATCCTTCAACCATAGAATAAAGATATTGTCATATATTCATGCAATGGAACTTATATATCAGTGAAAAAGAGTGCAAGAGGTTTAAGAACAGGCAAAACTAATCTAGTTATACAAGTCAAAATAGTAGTTAAATTGTGAGATAAGGCATAAAGGAGACCTGTTTTGTTTCATGATCTGGGTGCTCAAGGTCCCTTTGTAATCTGTTCAACTGAATGCTAATGAGTTGTGTATTTTTCTGTATGTTTATTTGTATGTCAGTGAAAAAAGCTTACTAAAAAGGTAGTGCAGAAGCAAGAATGAGAGAAATCTATCTTCGTGGGTTTAAATGCTTCCCTTGTGTGTGTTTTCAGTGGACTCTTCTTTTTCTCACTTTTTAATCTGTTCTATCAGCTTTTTGACCTGTCCCTGTGCTCTTTTCCTCACTCTTGTGTCAGATCCTGGAGGCAGTAACCATGCAGCACATCTTCATGAACAATTTCCAGCTTTGCAGTGAGATCAACGAGAGAGTCGTTCAGCACTTCGTTCACTGCATAGAGACTCACGGTCGGAACGTCCAGTATATAAAGTTCTTACAGACAATTGTCAAGGCAGAAGGGAAATTTATTAAAAAATGCCAAGACATGGTTATGGCTGAGGTGATTGTTATATATTCTATATACCTCCATCTGGTGTTCTGTAGAAATTTTACAATTATTTAATCTTATCTGTATGAACTTGCACCCTCTTCAGGAGCCATACAGAAGGACAGAAAGTAATTGTGTGTGCATATGTGTGTGTCATCCCTTGTGTGAGCTTAAGTTGTAGATATAGGCAAGAATCTGATCTGATATTTCATAGCAACCAGTTTGCTCTAAGGAAGGATGGCTTGGATTTTTCTGACAGGGGACAGAAAGAGGAATAAGGAACTGAATTATAGAGAATGGAGATAAAATGTAGTGAGGACCCAATGAGCCAGAACATTCCATTCGTGTGGATTATGAATTTTTTAAAATTTTTCACATAATTAGTTAGATTGAAAAAATTTTGCCTGATGTTTCTTGAGGAGCAGTTGGTCTATGCAATCAAGGAAAAGTCTTACTTGGTTTATTATGGATTCACTTTAATTTACAATCTTGTCTATGTATGTGGTTCCATTGGCAGGGAGGGTAGTGTGATTAAGAGTTGGGGCCAGCATGGTGGCTCATGCCTGTAATCCCAGCTCTTTGGGACACTGAGGCAGGAGGATCACTTGAGGCCAGGAGTATGAGACCAGCCTGGGCAACATAGTAAGACCCTTGTTTCTACAAAAAATTTTAAAAATTAACTGAGTGTAGTGGCATGTGCCTGTAGTCCGAGTTACAGAGGAAGATCCCTTGAGCCCAGAAGTTTGAGGCTGCAGTGAGCTATGATGGCACCTACTATACTCCAGCCTGGGCAAAAGAATGAGACATTGTCTCTTAGAAAAAAAAAGAGAGTCGGCTCAACCTGGGATACAAATGTCACCTGAACCCCTTCACCGAAGGGTGCCATGAGATATGTTACTTGACCTCTCAACTCCTCAGTGAACTTTTCTATAAAATGAAGATACAGCAGATTTCACTTTAAAGAGTTGATATGCGGAGTAAATGAGATAACGATGACATTAATGCCTAACACTTTTTGGAAGCCTGCCATAGTCTAGGCACCGTCCTAAGCAATTTGTCTATAATAATTTATTTAATATACATAGTACTGTGAGTTAGCTATTGTATTTGTCCCGGTTTCACAGATGAAGAAACTGAGATACAGTGAGGTTAGGAAGTTCATCTAAAGAGTTTATCTTGGTATCTGGCATCTAATAATTAGAGCTCATACAGGTTAGTCATTAGTAAGTATTGACCGTGTTTATTTTGACTTCTGTGCCAGCCCTCTCAGTTTTTTTGTACTTCATGTACTGCTGATGAAATTGATTTATTCTTTTTTTTTTTTTTTTTGAGACGGAGTCTTGCTCTGTTGCCCAGGCTGGAGTGCAGTGGCACGATCTCGGCTCACTGCAAGCTCCGCCTCCTGGGTTTACGCCATTTTCCTGCCTCAGCCTCCCGAGTAGCTGGGACTACAGGCGCCCGCCACCTCGCCCGGCTAGTTTTTTGTGTTTTTAGTAGAGACGGGGTTTCACCGTGTTAGCCAGGATGGTCTCGATCTCCTGACCTTGTGATCCGCCCGCCTCGGCCTCCCAAAGTGCTGGGATTACAGGCTTGAGCCACCGCACCCGGCCTGATTTATTCTTAAATAGATTCGCAAGAAGCCACATCTTAGGGGACAAGTTATAAACAGGAATGCCTCAACTTTTTGAAGAGTAAGTGTGGAGAGGAAGGCATATCTTAATTAAAAGTAATTTGTGATTGAAGAGATACGACGGCAGATTAAAGAATTTTAAAGGGGATACATTGTAAAGCATAAAAATAAGATGGAGGCAGGGCACACTGGCTCATACCTATAATCCCAGCACTTTGGGAGGCCTAGGCGGGTGAATCACGTGAGGTTGAGAGTTCGAGACCAGCCTAGCCAACATGGAGAAACCCCGTCTCTACTGAAAATACAAAATTAGCCAGACGTGGTGGTGCATCCCTGTAATCCCAGCTACTCAGGAGGCTGAAGCAGGAGAATTGCTTGAACCAACCCGAGAGGCAGAGGTTGCAGTGAGCCGAGATCACGCCATTGCACTCCAGCCTGGGCAACACGAGTGAAACTCCATCTCGGAAAAAAATAATAATAATAATAAGATGGAAACATTTAAAAAGAAATATCATAGCCTAATTGGTAGTTTTGGAAATACAAGTGCAAGCTTGCAATCTCTATTTCCACTTGATACATTAATGCTGGTATGCAGACTTTCTCTCCCCCTAATAGCTTTTTAGGGCCTGTGTGGTATTTCTGTATCTGTGGACTAAAATTATGATGCCGAAGATTTCTAGTTGTTCAGTTATATAAATGAATGAAGTCAAAATAGGTAAGACTGATTTGGGAAGATAAATGCTAACAGAACCTCTCTCTTTCTCTGTGGATAGAATTTTTTCATGCTGCCCCACCCCTGCAAGCTTGTAATCTAAACCCACCCTGTTCTTTATGTAGCTGGTCAATTCAGGAGAGGATGTCCTCGTGTTCTACAACGACAGAGCCTCTTTCCAGACTCTGATCCAGATGATGCGGTCAGAGCGGGATCGGATGGATGAGAACAGCCCTCTCATGTACCACATCCACTTGGTCGAGCTTCTGGCTGTGTGCACGGAGGGTAAGAACGTCTACACAGAGATCAAATGCAACTCCCTGCTCCCGCTGGATGACATCGTTCGCG
This sequence comes from Mandrillus leucophaeus, assembly GCF_000951045.1. Lineage (NCBI taxonomy): Eukaryota > Metazoa > Chordata > Mammalia > Primates > Cercopithecidae > Mandrillus > Mandrillus leucophaeus. Next base: position 1,142,282 of record NW_012107886.1, on the reverse strand, counting down.
TGGTGACCCATGAGGACTGCATCCCTGAGGTGAGCGAGCCCAGCCTGGCTGTGCCCTTCTCGTCCCTATGTGGTGCCTGCTGTCGTGGCTCACTGGGAGACATAGTGGTGGCTGGCCTGGGGGAGCCCTGACGGTTCTGAAAGCTGCAGCTCATTTTGTAGTGGGATTTCGGTTCCCTAAAACATGTTCTCGAGCATTGATTTTACATGAAAGGAACATGGGAGAAGTTAGTCATTCCTTCTGTATCTTTAAGAAGAGTGAGGAAAAAAGCTTCAGCTCTGTGGATCTAATTTAGCCTGTTGAGCAAAGGGGATGTGACCTGAATGAACTTCTCAAAAATGTGACGAAAAGTAGGTTGAGATCCAGATCGTATGATTGTAAGACTTAGTAAGTTAATTCTTTAAAACAAAATCCCTTACTACAGAAATAATGGCCATTATAAAAATTTAGGAACTACAGACAATCAATTAAAAAATAATAATAATGAATCCCTAAGTTTTCAAGTTAACCCTTCCAGGCTTCCTTTTTTCCTACTCATAGATTATATTGATTAATAATGAAATGGATTGTAAAGTATATATTTTATGATTTATAAAGTATATATTTTATGATATATAAAGTATATTGTAAAGTATATATTGTATGTTTTGCAATGTGTAATGTTAGTTTGTAGTACACATTTATATTACATTAAATATATATGACATATATATATTGCTTTTAGGTTTTTTTGAAAAGCTAGTAACAGTCATGTGTCACTTAGTGGTGGGGATATGTTTTGAGAAATGCATTCTTAGTTGATTTCCTCATTGTGCAAACATCGAACAGCGCACTTACGCAAACCTAGATGGCACAGCCTGCTACACACCCCGGCTCTATGGTCCGGCCTCTTGCTCCCAGGCTACAAACATGCACAACATGTGACTGTCTCAGTACTGAAGGCAATTATAACACAATTGTATTTGTGTATCTAAACATTGAAAAGTTCCAGTAAAAATTGGGTATTATAATCTTATGGGTCCCTGTTGTGTATGAGACCCATCATTGACCAAAATGTCATTATTCAGTACCTGACCATACTCTTTGAAAAGTTCAAAAATCAAGGACTGTAAAGGGGTAAACCATGAAGTCTTATAATCTGTTTTCCCACCCACCGTACAGAAAATAATTTATTATGTTCTTGTGTATTTTTCTAGAATTTTGCACATAAACGCATACATTATATATACTTTACTCCCCCCCACCGTTTTTTTAAATTCAAAAGATGATACTTTAGGTACACAATTCTGTACCTTAACACTGTAACTTCTTTTCATATCAGTTCATAAAGAGATGCCAGATTGTTTTTACAGTTGCATGAAATTCCATTGTATGGATGTACCATCATGGCCCTTTGTAAGTGTTTAACTAATTTATGATATAATGAGATAGTAATGAATAATCACTGTAATAAGAAAGCAATGAGATTGCATTTTTTTCACAGTCTTGGCCACAGTATATTATCAAACTTTTGGATTCTCATATATCTGGCAGGTGAAAATGGTCATTTCAACATAGTTTTAATTTACATTTCTCTTGTTACGGATAAAGAAGGTAGAGTTATAACTAGCATTAGGGATGAGAGAAGCATAGTGTTATAACAAGCATTAGTTTGTTTTTTACCCTTTTTTGTTTGAAATACAATAGAAATGCAAAAAAAGTACAAAAATCTCAATTGTATACTAAAGAACAATAGAACGATTATAAAGAGAACAGCTTTGTAATTGCCACCCAGGTCAAGAAATATACAAAAACCTCCCCCATTCCCCTTTCCTGTCCTCACCTCCCCCAAGGGCTGTCTCCTGAGGATAACCACAAGCTGACTTTTATGTAATCCTGCAATTGCTTTTCTGTATACATCCCTCAACAATATAGTTTAGTTTTGTGAGGTTTTGGACTTCTTCTGTGTATCATTCCATGCCTTTTTAAGTTCAGCTCTGTGTTGTTAAGGTTGATCCACCCTGACATGTAGCTGTATCCATTTCCTTTGTTTTGACGCATTCCTTTCTATCATGGCACCATGATAGGATTTTCCATTCTTCTACTGATGCTCGTTTTAGTTGTTTCCAGCTTTTGGCTGTTAGGATCAGGCATACATCCTGGCCCACACGTGTACACTTCTGTCCAGGGTGTGTGGATAGTCAGAAGTGGAAGTGCTGGATCATAGGCGGTGCATTTCTTCAATGTGATGTAACACAGTCCAGTTGGTTTCAGCATAGTTGCTCCAGTTACCATTCCTCCTCCCAACCCTGCTAACATTTGCTATCATCAGATCCTTTATTATTTTTTTTTCAATTTGATGGTTGTATAATAGCATTGCATACTAGCTTAATTTTTAGAAGCTTCATGGAGATATTTGCAGATATGATTCACTTATTTAAAGTGTACAATTGAGTGGTTTTTAATATATTCACAGAGTTGTGCAATCACCATCACAATGTAGTTACAGAATATTTTCATCATCCCAAAAAGAAACCCCGTGCCCATTAGCAGTCACTTCCCATTTCCTGCCAACCCCCCAATCCTAGGCAACTGCTCATCTTTCTGAATATATGGATTTGCCTATTTGAGACATTTCATGGAATCCTGCAACATGTGGTCTTTTACAACTGGATTTTTTCACCTACATGATTTTTCTCAAGGCTCACGCAAGTTGTAGCATGTATCAGCACTTCGTTCCTTTATGTTGCGGAGTAATTTTCTATTCTGTACGTACATCACATTTTGTGTGTCCATCAGTCAGTTGATGGGGATTTGGATTGTTTCCACTTTTTGACTATTGTGAATAATGTTGCTATGCACACTTGTGTACGGGATTTTGTATAGACACATGTTTTCATTAACCATAGTGATTTTAATGTCTATCTCCTTGATTCCTAATTGAAGTTGAGCCTCTTGCCGTGTGTGTGTGTGTGTGTGTGTATGTGTGTGTGTGTGTGTTTGATGTTTGATATTCCTTTAAGAAATATCTGATCCAGTTTTTTGCCTCCCTTTTCTCTGGGGATGTCTGTCTTATAAGCACAGATCTAGGGGCATTCTTCATTGGAACATGCCTTGCATGTATATTCTCCCAACTTGTGCCCATTTAACTCTCCAGTGGTGCCTTTTTATGAATGGAAATTCTTAATTTCAGGTAATCAAACTTGTCCCTCTTCTATGGTCAGAGGTTTTACCTCATTCTTTCCCTTGAGGTCATGAACATATTCTCTTCCAAAAGCTTTATGGTTTTGGATTTTATAATTGTGAATTTCAAACTTCAGAAAATCATAGAAGTAAGACTTGGCAGTGGGGAATGGGATGCCCATTTTGATCTGTCCTTCTTGCTGTGAAGTTGAAGCAGCTAATCACGTTCCATACACACCAAGATAGTTTTTCAGAAAAGCTTCTTTCTATCTTGCAGGTTAAAATTGCATACATTAACTTCCTGAATCACTGCTATGTGGACACAGAGGTGGAAATGAAGGAGATTTACACCAGCAATCACATGTGGAAACTGTTTGAGAATTTCCTTGTAGACATCTGCAGGGTAAGGCTTTTGGAACTAAGGAGGCAGAGTTGGAGAGTGAGAGAGGTGTGTGTGTGTGTGTGTGTATGTGTATGTGTGTGTAACATCTTCATGCCCACATGAAGAAAACAGCTGCATCATTTCTACTCTAATTCGTGGCATGAAGAGGCACTTGTGACTCTTTTCTCATGTCTCATTTCTTCCTTTTTTTTTTTCCCTTTGAGATGGAGTCTTGCTCTGTCACCTAGGATGGAGTGCAGTGGCACAATCTCAGTTCACTGCAACCTCTGCCTCCTGGGCTCAAGCAATTCTCCTGCCTCAGCCTCCCGAGTAGCTGGGATTACAAGCACCTGCCACCATGCCTGGCTAATTTTTGTGTTTTTAGTAGAAACAGGGTTTTACCATGTTGACCAGGCTGGTCTCGAACTCCTGACCTCAAATGATCTGCCCACCTCAGCCTCCCAAAGTGCTGGGATTACAAGCGTGAGCCACCACACCTGGCCATTCTTCCTACCTTTTGCTCTTAGCCACGAATGGATATTATTTATCAAGCTTCAGGGAAGAGAGGTTATTTCTGGTTTTCATGTCACCCCTGTGGATTGGTTGGTGAGTGATAACTTGGGCATATTAAAATTCAATTTCTAAGGATTTATCTTCCTTGGTAATATGTCTGTGCTTGAAGGGCACTTCCCTGAGCTTGAGCATTTGTCTCCTGCAATCTGGTCTTGAGGATTCTGCAAAACTCTTCACCTTCCATTTATTGCTTTCCTGGCTCAGCCTCAAGAGTGGCCTTCAAGATACTTGATTTGGTTTTGCACTGAGCTTAATATTCATGCTAAAGCCACAAGACTGCCACATAGCAAAGCATACGACAGATTGAATATGAGTTTTGTGATGGTGGATTTGGGGGAGTGGGGTAGATTAAAAGATTATTTAGAAGATAATTGTCAGATACATCCCAATTTCAGAAACATTGTGATGTTAAGGTGCATTATAGAATCCTAGAATGTGGTATTTTCTGCTTGACTGTATGATTGCTAGTATGAGACAAGGAGCCTGTAAGAACTTATTTTCCTTCTGGATGAGAACCCTATTTAGTAATATTTGGTCAGGTGTTGGTTTCACAGACATGTTTTTTAAAAAATCTCAAACTCCTCCTAGTTTTTTAATCCCATTAGCCTAGGGATTTTGGCTTGGAATGGCAGGCCTGCTTTATTTCTTTAAACCAGTGCTCTGAAATTTTCTGTAAAGGACCAGATAGTAAATATGTTCAGCTTTGTGGGCCATTCATCTCTTTCATGACTACTCAGTTCTGCCCTTCTAGCGTGAAAGTAGTCATGGCAAGCGGGTTTGGCTGTGTTCCAATAAAACTTTATAAAGATAATTACTGGCCCTTATTTTGCCGATCTTTTCATTAAATTACTTAGAAATGCTGTAAAATCAGTTGTTAATTTCATTCTTTGAATATGTTCTCAGACTGTCTAGTTTTAAGGTCAGAACGTGAGAGTCTCTTAAGAACACTTGATTTTTATGTCCTTCATTCTTTTCAGTATAAGCAATTTTATATCTTAAATTATAAAACTTGATTTTTTAAAAAATGTGCTAACCGTCTCCATGGCAAATCTTATTCTAGGCGGCAGACTTAAGTAGAGTATGGGTGAAACTGAAGGTGTCTCCTCACCCCAAAACATGTATAGTCAGCTATTCTGAAATATGGCTTGCTATTTTGAACAATGTTGTGTATTGGTAAGATTTTAATTGAATGGAAGATTGTTGTAGGATTGGAGCATGGTTAGGCCAGGCGTAGTGGCTCACACCTGTAATCCCAGTACTTTGGGAGGCCTAGGTGGGCAGATCCCTTGAGTCCAGGAGTTCGAGACTAGCCTGGCCAACGTGGTGAAACCCTATATCTACTAAAAAAAACACAAAAATTAGCTGGGCATGGTGGCGGGCACCTCTAATCCCAGCTACTTGGGAGGCTGAGGCACGAGAATCGCTTGAACCTGGGAAATGAAGGCTGCAGTGAGCCAAGATCACGCCACTGTACTCCATCCTGGGTGACAGAGTGAGACTCTGTCTCAAAAAAAATAAAATAAAATAAAAAAGGATTGGAGACGGTCAGGTCCATAGGACCTCAGTAACGTATTTGACTGTCTTGATTATTTGGATAAGGAAACCATGGTCTAGACCAGAGGAATGGATTACTCAGGAGAGCAGTTTTCTTTTATGGGAAATTTAAGACACCTGTAGTGACTGTGCTTCTTACTGCCCTTCAGGGTTTTGGATTTTCCAGACACGTAGGAAGTTGCAAGTGGTGGCCTTGTTGGTCTCATACCCATTTTAATGTTTGTGATTTTGCTTCATGTTGTCTGAGCTGATCTGCTTTTCTTCTTTTCATGATTTATATTTTATTATTGTGATTCCTTAAGGGGAGAAATATTGGCCAGCAGGCCTTTCCCTTTCATTTGTTAAAAGTAACCCACAGGAGGGAGTCACAGATTTCTTAATGTTTGATGTAGGTTTTGGTGTCATGCTTAACATACCCACTTGTCTTCCAGGCCTGTAACAACACTAGTGACAGGAAACATGCAGACTCCATTTTGGAGAAGTACGTCACCGAAATCGTCATGAGTATTGTTACTACTTTCTTCAGCTCTCCCTTCTCAGACCAGAGTACTACTTTGCAGGTAATAAATACCAATGTCAAGCAGAATGTTCATGATACACCTTTGGCAGTTGGGCAAGATGTGAATTTGGGGGTGAGCAACTATAAATGAACTGGTCTACAAAGCATTAATAAAAGATACATTTCTCTTGGTGGAAGGTAGCTTTGATGGGATTTCTTGGCTAAAGAAGTACCTGGGGATATTTTCTTGTACTGGATGGTTCTGTTAATTGTTGATTTTAAAATCAACAATCTCCTTAAAATCTTTTCTGCTTTTTTTTTTTTTATTTTGGTCCTTCAGTCTTCTCCTTCCCTGCCCTCCAATTCTAGAGATAACATTTATAAAACATCTAGCACAGTGCCTAACACAGAGTAGGTGCTTAATAAATGGTAGCCTGTGCTATTTCTGTTAGACTATAAGCTACATGAGGACAAAGTTATGCCTTATGTGCATGATCATCTCATATACTAGTCTATCCCTTGTACCTGGCATTGTGACTGGCAACAAGTTGCTAATTTATTGAACAAATGAATAAATGAGACTCAGGAGAGCAGTAGAGATCAGAGATAAACATGTACTGGTTGAAGCCTTAGCTAGGAAAATGAAGTGGTAAATGAAAAGGGACCTGGAGAGGACACAAATAATGGATGATGGGATGTGAAAGAGGCAGAGGAAGGTCAGGAGTTTTCATGCAGGCAGGGTGTGATTTGGGAGTCTGTGGGACCTCAGGAATGAAGAAAGGGGAGGATTTTAGGAAAAAAGCAGATGATGAGCCATCATGTCCTTTTGCTCTTCCAAGAGGTTGAGTGAGCTGATGTCACCTGTATTAGTCCATTTTCACACTGCTGATAAAGACATACCCAAGACTAGGCAATTTACAAAAGAAAGAGGTTTAGTGGACTCACAGTTCCATGTGGCTGGGGAGGCCTCACAGTCATGGTAGACGGTGAAGGGTATGTCCACATGGCAGCAGACTAGAGAAGAGAACTTGTGCAGGGAAACTCTGCTTTATAAAACCATCAGATCTTGCAAGACTCATTCACTATCACGAGAACAGCATGGGAAAGACCCACCCCATGATTCAGTTACCTCCCACCAGGTCCCTCCCACAACATGTGGAAATTGTAGGAGCTACAATTCAAGATGAAATTTGGGTAGGGACACAGTCAAACCATATCCCACCTGATTGCCCATTGCATTTGGATAGTTAGTAGGCAGCTACTCTTATCCATTTAATCATCTTTTGTACACCGAGGTGTCAAATAGGAGCAGAGCAGGTGTTCCAGGAATAGGGTTCGGTGGAGTTATTTTAGTCTAGGGATACTTCTTTCTTTGAGCTGGGTTACTGGGTTCCCATCCCAAATCCAGCACTTACTGGCTAATAGGGCAGGTAATAATGCCACTGCTTACTTCACAGGGTGATAGTGAAGGCTAAATGAGATATGTATAAAGTGCTTAGCACAGAGCTTGGCATGTAGGAAGTGCTTGGGGTAAACGACCATTCTCATTGGGCCCTTTGAGTTAGCTTCAGAGCTAACGAGCAGCCACAAAACTCGGACTAAATTCTAGGTTCCCCCAGCCAGTTTGCCAGGCTCCCTCTGCTCCTGTCCTCTATTAGGAACACAGCTTACTATCTTAGGTGGCTGCAGGGAGTAGGACAGAAAGAAGGCAATGAGATTCTGGCTCCCAGGTGAACTTCATGGAAAGAACATGGAGGTTTGCCATCAGAGGGACCCTTGCAGTTCACTTCCTGCTTTGCCATCACTTCTCTTTTCTTTTGGATAATTTCTTTTATTTTTGCTGGGTCTTTGTTTTTCATGTGTGACGGGAAGGTAATTCCAAGTCACCGAATTATTCACTGAGGCCTGAACGAGATCATACGTGAAATGTCTCACACATAGTTTGCCCTTAATAAATGAAAGTTATCTGAACCATGTTTATCAGGGAGGTTCTGAATTTTTAATTAATCTATTTTATTTTCTTATAATAGACTTCCTTTTTCCCCTGACACTTTGTTTTCTTTCATCTCAGAGATCTCTTTTGGGGTTTTCAATACTTTTTTCTTTACTATATTAACTTCCACTGTTTTTAGAGGGGCTATGCAAGTTGTCTCCTCTCAAATGAAAGACCAGTTGAATAGTGCAGCATACGCGGCTATCTATCTTTGCCTTGCTGGTCCAAAGCTACCCTTTGAATGGAGACCAAAACTATAATTTTTTCATGTACTCAGAAAGTCAGTGTCAAATTGATTCAGTGGATGTTTGAGTACTCTTACTTTAAAATGAGTACAAATTTATACCTTTGTGGAAAGGAATAAATCTTCTCATGAAGATAACTTCTGAATACATCAATAACTTCTTAATACTCATCATAATAAATGAATATTTATAAAGAGTAACCATCTGAATTCTCTTTATGTCGTTGAAGACCTTGCCAGAAATAAAGAAGTAGCATTCTAGGTGAGATTCACTTATCAGTTTGTTTTTGCTGATTTAAAATATGGGTTCTACTCAATAGATATAATGTCTGGAAGGAACTTTGGGGTCCATCTGCCTCAATCCACTTATTTTATACATTGGATGAAGCTGGAGCTCAGAGAGGTGAAGTAATTTTGCTTAAAGTCATGCAGCTGCTTGGTAACTGGATAAGAATACCAGTCTTTGAATTGTGGATCCATTGCTCCTTCTTGTGCTCAAACTTAGTTAAAATAGCATCAAGTTAATGCATTGCCCTAAAATGCTTCTGAATTGCTCTCCCTTGGCTAGGTAACTTCTGGAATTTAGCTCTTATCCAGGCATCTCCTCTCACACTTGCCTCAGGGTCCATTAACAACAATGTCTATCTCGGGTCTGGGGTCTTGTGGTTCAAGACAATGTCTATCTCTGATCAGATCATCAGTAGTCTATAAATAAAAGTCTGTTATTCACATTGCCTCTTTCGGCTTCTTGCAGACTCGCCAGCCTGTCTTTGTGCAACTGCTGCAAGGAGTGTTCAGAGTTTACCACTGCAACTGGTTAATGCCAAGCCAAAAAGCCTCCGTGGAGAGCTGTATTCGGGTGCTGTCTGATGTAGGTAAGATACCAAGTCAGTTTGGATATACGTGATGAAAATGAATTGTCTGACAGTGGTAAGGCTGCCATTTATTGAGCACTCATTACAACTCTTCTAAAGTTACACAGACAGGAAGTTTCAGAGTCAGACCTGGAACCAAAGTCTTCTTGATTGCTGGGCTTCTTTTTTTTATCTACCAAGCCAGCATTTCCCAAAGGAAGAGCCAGTGAGTCCTAAGGCAGATAGGCCTCGAAGAACAAGCTTCCGTGGTTGTTAGGCAATTCTTGGCAAGTCACAATACACACAGCTTTTTCAAGGCCCTGGGAAGTCCCTCATTCAAGAAACTAATTTGTTTAATCCAGCAAATGTACTTGACCATATGGAAACTTTTTCCTGGAAAGCACCTGTCACATCCTAAGGAACACCCTTTCTCAGAAATGGTGCACTGCTCCCTTCTTCCCCTTGAGGAGAAATGATTCTCCATTTCCTCTGTGACTCCCCTCCTGTACCACCACTCATAGGCAGCCTTTGAAAGGAAGTTGGGAAAATTTCTTTTTCCTTCATCCTGACTTTATCGGATTCCATGACTTGACCCATTCCCCACCCCCTATTAATGCTGTGCAAAGAGGTAAGCTTCTTGTCTGAAGTTAAGAAGAGAGTCCTCCAGGCAGGTAACAAGAAGAGCAAAACAGGTGTAGTTCTTAGTACTATTTAGTGGCTGTCCAGCAAGTGTCAATTGTGTAGGTAAGATATCAAGTCAGTTTGGATATACCTTGGGAGATATGTATAATCTATATTAGGACCTGTTGCCTAATTTCAGTAGTCTCTGGCCCAGTTCTTTTACTCTCATGTGGTGGGTGTTGATGTCTTTTTATTATTGGTGTGGCAGTATTTTGCAGTCATAAATTAGGTTTTGGAAAATATATACATGACAGGTTCGTTGGGTTGTATCTTAGAAACAGGGCCCTGCAAGGGAATTCCCAGATAATCCTATACTTTTTCCATACACGATTATCTATCATAAAGAATGTACTTGGTGAACTAACGTGAAAGTAGAAAGCCAAATACCACACATTCTCACTTAAAAGTGGGAGCTAAATATTGGGTCCACATGGATGTAAAGATGGGGGAATACTAGAGGGGGAAAGGGGAAAAGGGCTGGAAAACTACCTGTTGGGTGCTGGGCGCGGTGGCTTACACCTGTAATCCCAGCACTTTGGGAGACTGAAACAGGCAGATCACCTGAGGTTGGGAGTTCAAGACCAGCCTGACCAACATGGAGAAACCCCGTCTCTACTAAAAATACAAAATTAGCCTGGCATGGTGGCGCATGCCTGTAATCGCAGTTACTCAGGAGGCTGAGGCAGGAGAATTGCTTGAACCTGGGAGGCAGAGGTTGTGGTGAGCTGAGATTACACCACCGGTGGCACTCCAGCCTGGGCAACAAGAGCACGGCTCTGTCTCAAAAAAACAAAACTACCTGTTGGGTACTCTGTGTTCTATCTGGGTGATGGGTTCGATCAGCATTAAGCAATACACCTTTGCAACAAACCTGCATGTGTACCCCCTGATTCTAAGATAAAAGTTGGGGAAAAAAAAAAAAAAGATCTGCTTGTTGAGGCCAAAGGAAATGTGAGAGAAAGTCCTTGTCAGAGGTTAGTTTTTGTTTAATATTTTAGCAAGTGGCTGACTTGACTAGCAGCTCAGTGCTCATTAGAGAGGGGAAATCTTTCCATTTGTCTTGGCGGTGATAAGAAAAAAGACAAGGAGGGTTGATGTCTATGAAATGGTAAGACATGAAAACAGCACTACCCAGAGTCCCCACTCTGTCTTTTGGGGATTGCTTTCTCATGACTGATACCACACCCAGAGTCCACTGTGTTAGTTGTTTAGCTTATGAGTATCCAAGGCGCGGAGTTTCTAGCTGTGATGAGTGTACCCTGTACATCCTGCTTTTTAATTTTTTATTATTTGTATTTTTCCAAATTTCCCACTTTCTGTATTAGACTGTTAGAAAGTTGTTGGCTGGCTTATAGTTTTTTTTCCCCCTAAATTGTGTGTGTGTGTGTGTTTTAAATGGGATTTAAGTAATTGCTTCTCAGATTCCTCTTTCAGGATGTTGGCGTTGTTTTTACAATTAGATACTAGAGTACTTTCTTTGCTTCTAGTGTTTTGAAGCATTGAAGACAGGAAATAGTTCTTTTTTGGACATTTTCCCGTATGGAAAAAAATGATTATTACTCTTAATTATCTTCCTTTTCAAAATCTTTTATTTTGGAATAATTTTAGGTTTATGGGACTGTAGCAAGGGTAATACAGAGAATTCCCACAGACCCCTCACTCTTTGTCACCCATTGTCAGCATCTTATGTTAGCAGGGCACCTTTGTCAAGGCTAGGAAACTGACTCTGATACGGTGCTATTACCTCAACTCCACACTCGATTCAAATTTCACCACTTTTCCCACTGCTGTCCCTTGTCACACCCTTTTTCTGTTCCAGGATTTGGTCCAGGCACTACCTTGCATTTGGTTGTCATGTTTCCCCAGTCTCTTCGGGTCTGTGACCATTTCTCAGCCTTTCCTTATTTCTTATGACTTTGACAGTCTTGACAAGTACTGGTCAGGAGTCCTATAGAGTATCTCCCATCATGGGTTTGACTGATGTTTGTCTCATGCTTAGATTGGAGTTCTCCTTTTTTAAGAGGAAGAGAGAAGCACCTATCCAGAAAAAGGAGTTTATGCCATTGTGAATGCTACCTTTAGGATTATGTTTGGGATAACCCAGCATTTTTGTAGATTGTTGAACAAACCTGAAAAATAGCAAATGATTCATTGGCCAAACGAGTTCCCTGCCTTGATTATTCTTAAAATACACAAACACCTCAGTGACCCTAAGAAGCCATTCATTGAGGAAACCCATTGAACTTTAACGCTGACATGCCCTAGCCTTATGACCTGAGAGTGTTTTAACATTCCTCAGAACTGCTGACCCCCAGAATTCACACTGGGAAACCCTGACCTAAAAGATGGTAAAGTTGACTTGAGCTCCTCAGTCTTTAAGCTCAATACTAGGCAAGCCGGCCCATTCTGGGTGTGAAAAACCTGCCCAATGGTGAATAGGGCATTACGTCCATCTGTAGGGTGTCCCCCATAAAAATTGTAGGCTCATGACTCATCTTTCTCCTGTACAGCCAAGAGCCGGGCTATTGCCATTCCCGTGGACCTGGACAGCCAAGTCAACAACCTCTTTCTCAAGTCCCACAACATTGTGCAGAAAACAGCCATGAACTGGCGGCTCTCGGCCCGCAATGCCGCACGCAGGGACTCTGTTCTGGCAGCTTCCAGAGACTACCGGAATATCATTGAGAGATTGCAGGTAATGCCTGGTGTTGAGAGAAATGATGCTTAGCCTGGCCTCAGGTGACTGCCACACACAGCAGTGTGTTCTTGAGCCAGAGAGCATCTAAACTGGGCCATAGGAAGATGTCAGCGTGGTGAACCAATAGTCAAATGTTGTGTATGTAGGGCCAGGAGTGGGAAGTCACTTAGAAGTAGAAAAGTTCCTGAAAAAGTAATGGTTTTTAAAGGTTACTCCTAGATTTGCAGATTTCTTGGTGAAAAATCGGGACTCTGCTCTTATTAGAAGGAAATATTGAAGTATTACAGAGGATGTTTAGAATAAGAGCATAAATGTTCCATTTTTTCCATCACTCTGGGATTATTTAGCCTCTTGAATCAGCAGGTGAACAAGGGTGGTAATGCTTGAGAGAAGAATTTTACATCAGAATGAGGCAGATGAAAACAAAAGTATTACTTGCAGCTAGATTATAGACCTTTTTTCTTAGTATCTACCAAGACATCTGCTCTTCTTTTATTAAAGGGGAGAGTAGAGAGTATTAGATGTTAAACACTTAACGTTAACATCTTTTTTATACAAGCACCTCAGATGATGCTCTCACAGGTAGTACATAGACCACAGTTTGAGAATCACAGATCCTTTGAATGAGCCCGCAAGCAGTGTTTAAAAGTGTAGTCTCAGGCTAGTGCCTGGGTTAAATTTAAATCCTGGCTCTGCCCCCTAGAAATGGTGTATTCTTGGGCAAGTTACTTGACTTCTCGTTCCTTCAGATTCCTAGTCTGTAAAACAGTGACACCTGCCTCATGGGGTTGGTGTGAGAATTAAAGAGAGTTGATAGTATGTCCCAGTTACCTGTATTTTGTGCAGCAAATCACAACGCTTACTTTATTCTCTTTTGCTCTTCTGGAGGTTGACTCAGAAGGGCTCAGTGAGCTATTTCTTGCTTAGAGTTTTTCATGGGGTTGTAGTCAGATGGTGACTGTGGTTGGACTCATCTTGACACCTTGCTCACTCACATGTTTGGCAGTTGGTGGTTGTCAGGTGGGACGTCAGCTGGAGTTGTTGACTGAAACATCTCCATGTAGCTTGGGCTTCCTGACACCATGGCAGCTAGGTCCCAAGATGAGTGTGTATGGAGAGAGACAAGTGAAAACTTTATTGTTGTTATGACCTAGCTTCAGAAGTCACATAGCGTCAGTTTTACTGTACTCTGTTGGTCAAGGTGGTCTCAAAGGTTCACTCAAGTTCAGGGGGAGGGAATCTAGGCCATCATTCAGTGAGAGGGATGTCAGTGTCATATTGTAAGAAGAATATGCAAGACAGGATATATTGTGGTATAGCCATCTTAGGAAAATACAGCGCACATACAATACATAGAGCAGTGCCTGGCATGTAGTGAGCACTCAGTTGAGGGCTGCTGTTATTATTATTACTCTTATTACTGTTGTTTACTACTGACTGTAGCAGTTACTGAGTCTCTGTATGGTTACACAACCTACTTGAAGACAGATGAATTCATTAAATCATTCATCAGCTCCATGCTAGGCTCTGGGAATACAATGGTCACCAAAACCAGAAATGATGTTATTTGTCTCATAGTATTTCAAGTATTGGAAAGGAAAAAGAGACATTAATTTTAAATATAAAATGGTGAAAGGGACAAGTGGGAAGTGCAGAGAAGTGAGGAGCCCTTGAAAGATTCTGATGAGGAAACTAATTTTGTTTGAGGTTAGGGATGAGGGTCAAGGAAGACCTTGCTGAGGAAAGTAACGTTTGAACCAAGATGAGAAGGAACAGTAGGACCTAAAGAATAAAAGGGAGGGAAACAGCATGTATAAAGACCATTATACAGAAAAGAAGATGAAAATAAAAATATTACTCTATTCCAGCTAGGTTATCCCTTTTTTTCTTAGCATCTACCAAGAGATCTGCTCTCCCTTTGTTAAAACGGAGAGTAGTGAGTATTATTAGATGGGTGTTAAACACTTAAACATGCATCTTAACTTGACCTATGAAGCCCTGCTCTTATGAGCAAAGGAAGGTTAGTGTGGCTGGAGCCAGGAAGCTGGGGAGGCTGGCGGGACTTCTCGGGTCAAGTTAAGAATTTCAGCCTTTATCATAATACAACCAGTTCTTAAATAACAAAGAGAACCAGTTCTTGATTCCTGATTGAGTGCTTCCTGATCCCACTATGCTTTTAGAAAGGGGGAGGGATGTTGTAGACTCCTAACTCCATGAGCACACAGTATTTTCTCACCTGCTCAAATGAAATAAACTATCTGCAATCAAACATGCTGGTTTCTTGTGCTCTTTTTAGATTTATTATGCATATTCTTGGGAAATTAAATGAAACACATAGGTGGGCAATACTGTTCTAAGGACTTGGCCAGTGGCTTAAAGGATTGCATTATCCAATTATTTACTGTCTGAGTTCTTGTGGTTTATGAGATTGCCTAGTACAGCAAAAGTTGTAATAGAAGAAATTCACTCGCAAACTGACCACTTCTATAATTAATCCCCATCTAGACATCCCTCTCACTTAAAGCTAGCATCTTTCCCCTCCCATTGCTTTGCCATCTTTGTTGGTGTCTCCTTGATTGCTGAATGCTATACATTTGACAATACAATGCAAATCAATTGCAATGTAAAGTTCAAACTGTGCAAAAGATGCAGGATTTTATGAAATACATGAACATGATAAGAACAACTTTAATCCCATGGAAATACTGTAGACAAAGATTTGCCAAAGTCAAGATCAGTTAACTATTGAAGATAATATTGACTGGGTGCTTCCAAAAGGGATGCTATGGTGGGGAACTGATAAGATCCTCAGAATTTTCCAAAAATGACCCTTTTTTGACTGTGCTGTGAAAGTCAATATGAACTAAGGGATGTTGCAAAGTACTGTCTTACAGTCTTGTTGGGAAAATTGCCCCACTCAAAATTATTTGATTGATTCATGTATCTTTATGCATCTTAAACCTTATTGAGTGATTACATTCATCACCCAAATTGTGTTAAATCTAAGATTAAATTATCTCCATATAGTTAGTTTTAGTTTCTGGATAAAAGATTTGTTAATTCTTTCTCAATCCCAACTGGGTCCCAATTTAAGCAGCTTTTCCCATGCAAATGTCCTTGGTTAACCAGGCCTTCCTGTATTATCCGACGTGCTGTGTTTGGCCCCTGTCTTAACCAACATACCTCTAGGCAGGTTCCGAGTCACCAAACCATAGAGTAGACTTTAGCATCTTTTGAAGATAATTTCTCATCTGTTTTCTATCATTTGCCTTCAAATGGTGTTTGTTGTGTTGGTTTTGCTGCTCTTTCAACTTCTCTCTGTTTTCCTTTCCTACAGCTATGTGTTTTGCATTTGAAGACCATCATGCTATCAGGGTACATGTATTTAGCATGTTGATACAGCATGTTCATTCATTGGTGTCCTTATGTTTGTATGACTTTTTATTATGTGAATAATTCATGCTCACTGAAAATAGACAACACTGACAAGTATTTCTGTATAGAAGAAAATTAGAATCACCTGTAATCCCACCACCCAGAGAAAACCAGTAGTAATGTTTTAATAATATTTGATGTTTATCCTTTAGCTATTGATGATGTTTATAAAAATAGGATTATTATTGTTTGACCTTTGTTACGCCCGTGTCATAGACATCTTTCCATGTTGTTAAATTGATTTTTTGCATCATATTTTAAGCTATGTGCAATGGTACGTTGAGTAGCATAAGGCCATCTTGAAAGAAGGGGTGGTGGGAAAGTTGACTTGTTTTTACTTTGTTTTCTGCATCAGGGGCTAATGTTTCAGGTAACCATTGGGCAATATCTAATAATTTGAGATGCCAGACGATACTAAAGTTACTCTAACCTAGCCTACCCGTGCATCAGTGTTTTAGAGAAATCAGTGTCCTCACTCTCCTGTGGTCAGTGTCTGCCTTGAGCCATTGACTGAGGCTGTGTTTCCGTTTTAGGACATCGTCTCCGCGCTGGAGGACCGTCTCAGGCCCCTGGTGCAGGCAGAGTTATCTGTGCTCGTGGATGTTCTCCACAGACCCGAGCTGCTTTTCCCAGAGAACACAGATGCCAGAAGGAAATGTGAAAGTGGCGGTTTCATTTGCAAGTAAGCGGCCTCTCTCTCTGGGGTGTTCATTTGCCAGAACCTTGATGACCTCACAAAGCTTTTGTTCCCGAAGAAGGAGACGTTGTCCTGTTTTTTAACTTTGATGAATGCAAGGTCATGTGCTAAAGTCCTGTTCTGACCTCCCCAAAGTAAGTTTGTCTATTAAATCCTGCTTACTGACACTTTTTTGTTTTGTTTTGTTTTGCTTTGTTTTTTGGTGAGAAGTTCTTATTTTAACTGCATGCCCATTCATTCGTTCATTACGGTGCACCCACTGTGTGCTGTGGTACAGACATAAAAAAGCCATGACCCCTCAGCCCTCAGAAATCTCAGACCTATCGTGACCTCATCATCTTTTCCTAACAATTTTTTAATTTCTTAGTTTATGCCTTATGCGTAATCTGTAAGCAACAAGCAGACCCATGGTTAGAAATCTCCATTAGATTTTTGCCTTAAGGCCAGGCACAGTGGCTCGTGCCTGTAATCCCAGCATTTTAGGAGGCGGAGGCTGGTGGATCACCTGAGGTCAGGAGTTCAAGACCAGCCTGGTCAACATGGTGAAACCCCATCTTGACTAAAAATACAAAAATTAGCCAAGCATGGTGGTAGGCTCCTGTAATCCCAGCTACTCTGTGGCTGAGGCAGGGGAATCACTTGAACCCAGGAGGCTGAGGCTACA